>NW_004567108.1:37501627-37503405 GCF_000260355.1 Condylura cristata
CCCCAGCCAGTTTCCTCTCTGCTTGTGAAGTTCTGAGTTATGTCACAGAAAGGACTTAATGCCTGCACACATTGGGTAGCCTGGACTCAGGTTCTGATGGTTAACTAGTGTTCCTTTCAGAATGACTCATCACCTTTTACACTCATTTTTTTGCAGAAGAGAATTTTGGGTCCTTCTTTGGTCATAAGGGGGATAGGTTGTTGAATTTAATTATGAAGTCATCAACTCTCTCAAATACTTATAGGGGCAGAAAATTATTTTTTTAAGATTTGTTTTGTTTGTTTATGCATATAAGAGCTGAGGTGTAGGCCAGAGGTGGCAGTAGAGGAGGGTGAGAGGATTCACCAGAGACAGAGTGGGGAGCAGAACAAGAGGATCCACTGAAATGCACTGCTGCAGGAAGCAGCAGGTGAAACAGGAGAGGTCTGCTGTGCCATGTGGGTCACTTCCGTGGCTGGGAATTGAACTTTGCAACAGTGGTTGTCGTTAGCTTCATAGTGCTGAGACTTAGCTCCTTGCACCACCAGGGAGGCCCCCAGAAAATTATTTTTAAATGAATTATTGGGTGGGGAATCAAAGTGTCTTCCTTCTCATTTGATACCCTTTCCTATCTTATTTTCAAAGAGAAATTCTTAATGGTCACAGGTTTTCTTCTTCCATAGTTCCTTTATGTCTCCTGATTTCTGATTGTGGAAATCTCTCTTTCTGGCTGAGTGATAGCTGTTACTTTAAATCCTGAGCCAAACACTTAAAAAGCTTATGCAAACATATCCAGTGCAGTTGTGATAGCAAGTGTGTATCTGTGGACACAATAAAAGGAGGAACCAAGCTTTCAAAATGAGCCTGCTGCTTTGATGACCCAGATCTAAGATGTGCTTAGAAAGCATGTGAACTCACTTTCACAGCTTAGGGGAAGCCTGCCTCCTTCAAAGTCTGATGGCTTTGATGGTGCATGACTGACCCTCACCTGGTCTCGAGCGGCTTCCAGCAAGAGTTTGATTGACACTTATTTCTGAGCTGGCTCTTACCAGAGGATGTGTTTGTTTTGTAGATTAGCAGTTCAAAGTCACTTCACCCAGCAAGGATGAATGAAGCTTCAGCTATGAACAAGAGGGCACTGTGAAGCTTAGCTCAATCCCCTGCATAGCCCATCATCCTGGGCCTGTTATTCAAAAAGTTGAGGCTGTTCTTCCCTCAGCAACCAACTTTAGAAAACTCTTTTATTTTTTTTCTACCTAAAATACACATGTAGATGCTCTGTCATTTTCAAATCATTAAAACATTTGCAAGCATTTCACTGACTGGTTGCTGGGTCCATGTGTGTATGACTGAGTAGCCATCGTGAGGATTGATCCACAAAGACAAGAGTCACAACCCTCCTACAACTCCAAGCATTCTTTATTGTTTTTATTTTATATAGTAATATTGTTTTACAACACTAAGTGATTCAGAGGTATATGATTACACCTCTTCTCATGGCTTTCCCCACCCACTCCTCCCACCAAGGTGCCAGTAGTCCTCCACCATGTCCATCAGGCCCCTTCCCACTTTGCTCCCCCCCACCTAGTAACCTCAATTCCTTAGACAGATTTCTAGGCTTTGTTACTGGCTTTCTTTTATCCAACCCTTTCTTCTGTTTCTCTATGTTCTACCTGTAAGTGAAACCATCCAATATTTGTCTTCCTCTTCCTGACTTACCTGGTTTAAGGTAAGTCCCATCCATGTTGTCACAAGTGGTAAGAGTTCATCTTTTTTATTTTTTTTATTTATTTTTTTTT
>NW_004567108.1:37503595-37534039 GCF_000260355.1 Condylura cristata
GGGGCAGGCGGGGATTGAACTCATGCGGAAGTGGCTTTAGTTTCTCAGTGCAGTGCTTTAACCCGCTGCGCCACCAGGGAGGGCCAAGAGTTCATCTTTTTTATAGCCGAGTAGTATTTCATTGTGTATATATGCCTTTTCTTTTAATCCACTCATTTCTCTTTGGGCACTTGTTGTTTCCATAATTTGACTATTGTAGATACTGCTTCCATGCAGACAGGCGTGTACATCCACTGTTTTTGCACCACAGTAGACACCTAGAAGTGGAATTGCTACATCATATGATAGATCGATTTTCAAGCTATCTTTTAGGTCTATTTCCAAATCTGTTTATTTGGGAAACCTCCACGTAGTTTTCTGTAAGGGTCTACAGTCACACTGTATATGAGGCTTCCTTTTTCTTCACAAGGATCAACACACATTTGTCTTTTTGATATAGACCATTCTCACAGGGGTAGGAGTACCTCCTTGTAGTTTTGATTTGCATTCCCTAAGCATACTTTTTCATTGCTTTCCCAGACACCAACATAGCCCCATCAGATGCATAAATATGCCTGACATATGTAATACTACTCCCAAAAAATCTAGCTAATAATAATCATGATGTTAATAATAATATATATTTATTGGCCCCTGTTTCTGCCTCAGGAAATAAAGCAAGTGCTGGATTCATGGGGTACCAAAAGTGCAATCATACCGGTCCCAGACTTACAAGAGATTGTACTTGGATTTAATGTTTTACATTCCTTTGAAATTCTTCATAATGTTATCTTTGAAGCAGTGTTTTGTAAGAGAAGTTTGATGAGATGAAGGCACATGCCCGAGGGTCTTAGAGACTCAATTCAGATGTCTTCCTGCTTCCCACCAACTTGATGCTTCCACATTGAAGAGATTCTTAGCCATCACTTCCGTGTTCCCCAGTGCCCAAGACCCCACCAGGCCTCCCCACCCCCAGCAACAACTGCTGAAGTTTTCCATACCCTGGCAGCAGGAGGGGTGAGGTCTATGATGTGTGCTCCATGGTGGCTTGGAGTGGAGCCTGGCAGTCACCATCCCCATCCTGGACCAGCAACCCCAAGCATAGCCACTGTTAGGATAGCCATCTGTCCCCAGGTGACTGCGGGGGTAGACTTTCACTCACCATCATTCAGGTGCCAAGTAAGTCCCTTTGAAAAGACTCCATCCATGGGAATCACCCCTGTCTCTGGGTTGGGTGGTCAGCCCATGAGAGGCCTGGTCCTATTTCCCTGCTTCCAGCTAACAGCTTGCAGGAGGGGTGGCCCAGAAGCCAGTGGGTCGTGTGCAGATGCCAAGTCAGAGGGAGAGGTTCGTGGGCATTTGTGAGGGCTCATAGCTCCCCAACACAAATCCTGTACTGAGACTGACCACAGAAAAAAGGGGGGAAATTTGCATTTTAGTACCTTTCATGGAAATCTTTTTGTGCTTTGAACAAGGGACCCTGCATTAGCAGTTTGCATTAAGTCTGCAAACAGTGTAGCCAGCCTGTTCCTTTTAATTTCGCAGTTAGCCTGTTAGGCTGAAGGGGAGCAGCCGCAGTGCTCCCAGGGATGGGGGTGGTATTCGAGAGCCTGCGGAGGCCCACTAAGAGCCTGTTGTTAACAACTCCACCATACTGCTTTCGAGTCACGGCCCATTGGGCTGTACAATAGTCCCCTCAGTTGTCTTAACCCTGACTCTTTACACAGCTTGAAGTGTCTTCTCATTTATACACATCATAAAGTCTATTCATGTATCACTCGTAAATGGAGACTGATAGAAGAGAGCATTTGGCAAGGTGGGAAAAGAAGTAAGACTGCATTTAAGCCATAGAAATAGATGGGGAAATAATCAAAAAGGCACCACCAAGCGTGGAAGGCGAGAGAGAGAGAGCGGCTTGGAAGTTGCGGGTCTTTCAAATTGCACCCAAGTGCATTGCCAACTGTCAGCAGCGCTGCCTGAGCAGATGGGCAGGTGCGGAATCGTGACGGTGAGGGACATAATGACAGCATCGTGCCAGCCATATTTTTCCCACAAGGTGTCCTATTCATCTGTTCAGTAGCTACACACTTTTATTAAGCATTTTAGAGATTTTCTAATCTATTTAAACATTTAGTCTTTACATTCTGAACAGATGGCAAAAATGGAGTGAATGCGTATGTTGTCAAGAGTGTGTGGGGAGGCAGGGTGTGGGCGGTAAGCAAAGGAGATTAACAAGGGATGACCGACCTCTCTACTCACCCCTCGCCTCATTTATTCTTTACCCACATTCCATTTTCCAGCTTAATGAACTTCATATACAGCATCTAAAAATGTGAGCTCTATAGATTCATGAAGCTGTTTAAATTCTCATTCTGGAGAAGGATTGCTGATGGGCGTCCTGTATCTTCACTGGAAAAGCGTGGGTGAGAAGGGAGGATGTGAGGAAGACATCGCCCAGCCTACTGTCTCCTGGCAAGGAGGTTGCTTTTGGTCAGATACTGTGAAACAGGACAGAGCTAAGTCAATGGGTAGCCCTGGGTTTTCTCAGAAAGGATTCATTCAGCTTCTTTGGGGTATGCTATACTCAAATGTAGTGAAATATGTGTAACTTTGGTTGGAGCAATATTCCACCTTTTTATTTTAAACATTTCTTTCTTTTTTTTTTTTTGTCCTTTAAATTGCATTAACAATGGTTTAGACATTGTGTCTGATTTAGAAGCTTAGGTTCAAACCTCTTTGGATGCACATCGCACTGCCATACCCACAGCTCAGCACCATGATCCTCCACCGCAGTTCATCAGGCTTCTACCCCTGGAGGCCCTACCCCTGCCCCTCCCACCGCTGGCCGCAATTCTGCAATTCGAGGGTGTGTGTAGTTTGTCTGTTCCGTTGTTTGTTTCTTTATATTCTGCAAATGAATGAAATCATTCTCTATTTGTCCTTCTGACTTGTTTCACTGGTATAATCGCCTTCATTCTACCCAGGTTGTTGCAAGTGTTCGTCATTTTATAGCTGAGGCAGCTGAGTAGTATTGCATTGTCTATATATAGACAATCCGCCCATCTAAAAGACATAAAACAATCTTACACTGAAAATATAAAGCATTGCTATAGAAAATTTTTTTAAAAAATTTATTTATTTATGCATACAGAACTGGGGTACAGGCCAGAGATGCAGGGGCAGTGAGAGGATTCACCAGACAGAGTGGGGAGCAGAACAGGCCAGCTGACTTAAGTACACTGCTGAGGAGAGCAGCAGGCAGGTCAGGAGACCCTCCAGGGCGGGGATCGAACTCATGCTGAAGTGGCTTTAGCTTCTTAGTGCTGTGCTTTAACTCCCAGCACCACCAGGGAGGTCCCTGCTATAGAAATTTTTAAAAACCTAAATCTAGAGAGAGATTTAAGCTTTCCATAGGTCAAAGGACTTCATAATTTAAGATTGATTTTTCTCATATTATCCTGTAGATTCAATGCAACCCAAATAAGAAACCAGCAGATTTTTTGTAAAAATGGAGGTGTTCTTTCTAAATTCTATACACAATAGTAAAGACTTAGAATAGCTGAAAGAATGTTGAGGAAGAAAAAAAAAATTGAGGCACTCACACTCCATGATTTCCAGACTCACTATAAAGCTACTGTAATCAATGTAGGCTGGTGCTGGCATAAGGGCACGTGGTAGGTTAATAGAATAAAGAACTTAGAACTAGGTCTGTGTGTATGGTCAAGTGACTTTTACAAAGTTTCCAAAACAAATATATAAGAAAAGTAAAACTTTTCAACAAATGGTCCCAGAAAAACTGGATAAGTATATGAAGGAGGAGGAGATGTTTTGCATTTCTTTGAAGTGGAACTAGATATAAAACTGCAGTGATGAGCATACCACTGACAAGAAAAGCATTACGAGCGTTTTAACAAGTGGTGTGATATGAAAAGAAAAAAATTCCCATGATCCCAAGATTGGAGTGACTCAGTCATTTATAGAAAGGATAAACTGCATTTTGAAAGCATCATTTCTTTAGGACAATGGGTAATTTAAGGATGTGTCATGACTGTGCACACAATAACTCTAGATAACCTGAAGGTTCAGTTGGGCTGGCTGGGCATCCCTCCTGTGGAGATGTTCAGAGAAATAGTGAGGTGGCAAGCAGATGCCCTCAAGGAAACAGAAGGAGGGAGTGAAACAGTGGCAGTGAGCATCATTTCATTTAACTGTCACACAGGCCTTCCCATGGGCATTGTTATTCCTAGTTTGAGGTGGGACCTGGAAAGTTGAGGCTTGCTCCCTCATACAACCAACAAGAGACCCGGCAGAATTTGAGCCCAGCAGAATTTGAGGTCTCTCAGAATGAAAGGTCCATGTTCTTTCTGCCCTCTCCACTTAACCTGTCATTTCATCCTTCATTCAGTGTATACATGTGGAATACTAGACACCGCCTATAGGGTCTGTGCGGGACTGGAGTTGAGTTTGGGGTGAAGGAAAGCCTTCAGCAAATGCATGTGGGAAACACAGAGTCCAACCTTCTAGCAATGAATGGAGCAAGTAGCTCAATAGTCTCCAGCTGTGTCCTTTCTCCCTGGACTTCACTGCTGCTTCTCCCTGGGGACCTTGAATCAGCCATGTCAGCTCATCAGATCGCCACAAACCTGTGCCCTCATGTCCCTGCTTTCAAGATTGCTCCTATCACGCTCTTCGTCAACCAGACTCGGGCTTGGCACACACCTTTTCCAGCCCCGGCTGCTAGTCTCTGGGCTGCAGCTCCTCACAAAAATCTTCCCAGTCTGTGGAGGTGAATAAAGAAAAAAGTCGCACAGCCCAGCTGGCTTTTCTTCAAGTCCTTATCATGCCTTTGCACTCTCTTCTCTTCAGTGAACATTTTTGATCACCCTGCATGCCTGTTCTCAACGGGTGTAAAGATGGACCCAGGGCTTGGGGAATGGAAAAATGCTCCAAATGAAATTTTCAACTTGCATCTTCTAAGTTTACTGATGATTCCAAGGTTCAGGTTTGTGAATAAAGCTTCCCCCCTCTCCCCATGGCCAGTGCGCTTTTGTGAGGTAGGAGGGACTCCCATTTACTTTGTTGACCCCACGCTGAGGTTAGAGAGTTGAAGGCAAGCCGACTCTGCCTCTTCTTGCTGAGGCCGCTGGGCCTACCAGAAACGTAGTGAGTAAGGCCTCGTTCCTGCCAGTCCTTGTAGGTTAGCCCCGGTGAAAGGAGCTGATTCGAAGCTGACATTTGTCTGATAACTTAATGGCATTTACAGAGGGGTTGTGGATGCTGTCTTATGCAAAACTCTTACAGAAGTGTCTTTATTTTGTGCTACCAAGAGGGCTTACAATGCCAGTTCTACAGGGGTCTTTGCATCTCTCCTACTGAGGCAACGAGGGATTCTTAGTAGGTGCTGAGGGAAGACAGCAGAACCCCCATGGACACTTTTTCCACCCCTTTACCTTTCCGTAATTAAAAGCTCAAATGTTCAGATTGTGGGATTAAACTATATACTTTCTGGGGTGGGTGTGGGAATTGATCACTTTACATTATTTACAAGTAAATGGTTTAGAGAAATAAAACATCATGACTGGTTTTGAAAATAGTTTCCAGAGACCTTATTTTTGCCTTGGTAGCTGAGTGTGTGAGTTCCTTTCTTTACTTTTCACTCATTTTCCAGACGTTCTGCTCATTTCTGAGCCTTTAGATTGCATTTGGCTTCTGTGTGAAGACAACAATGTCTCCTTAAACACAATAGTAATAAGTCTCTCCCAAAGGTGTGGAATTGGCGAGGGGGCCTGAAAGCCAGAGAGCTGCCCTCTGGGAAGTGGGATAAGCCCCCAGCTCCATAGTTGGAGTCCTTCTTTGGAATTCTGGCTCCACTCTCTCTACACATGTTGTAGGACAATTTACAGCTATCAGTAAGCAGCCAGGAAAAGGACTCAGGCTTCCTCTCTCCCATGCACGTAGCAAGATCACTTGAATAACCGAAGACTTTTTTTTTCCCCCTTTTGGCCAAAGTTGAACATACAAAAAAACCACACACACACACAAAATCAGTGATCAAGTCAGCAAAGAAAAACTGTGTTCATGTGGCAGGTTGGCCCGCTGCCCTGTTCTAAGCACAGAATCTGGGGGAACGATCAGGTAGCAGCTGTCATGCTGTCCCTAAAGTTGGGACAAACCCTAAGGGCTAGCTAGGTTGGTCTTGGGGTCTGACTCTCTTCTCGAGCTACAGTGCAAGCATAGATGGCGTAGGGCTAGAAAATAACTTGGTTTTTTATTGTCTGGAACTCTACTTTAAAACTAAGGCTCAGTACCAGACCAAACTCAGAGGCACCAGCAAAGCTGGCCTCATGACGCATGTCTTCTTATTATACATGCTACAAATTTCTTGTGAACGTTAAGTAATGTATCACTCTTCTTTCATGGGCCAGAGAGGTAACAGTTCTCTCAGAAAGTAAATTTATCTGAATCTAATAAAATGGCACTTTTCCAGAGATCATTGTCTCATAAGTTAAACCATCTGGCACACTGCTGAGAAACCAGAAATAAGCGTTTCAATACTCATAGTACTTAGAACATACACTGAATTGCAAGAGATAAGTCGTGCATTGCACCCTTGCACACTGTCCAGGAGTTACACTCACGTTGTAAGCATAATTCTATTTAGTTGTAAGTTTCATTGATTTGGAAGATGAGAAAAGGTCTTGACAAAGAACCAAGAAGACAAGTAGGCTTCTCTCCCAGAATACAAGCTCCACGAGGCGAAGACTAGATCTGCTTGGTTTACTGCTGAAAGTCTTAGTATCTCGAATAGTACTGGGCATAGAGTAGTTGTTAATTATTGTTGCATTAGTTATGGAAAGAAACAGAAAGCACTGACTTATTTTAAGATTTATTTCTATTTATTTATGCATATAAGAACTGGGGCAAAGCCTAGAAGTGCAGGGGCAAGGGTTTATGAGAGGATTCACCAGAGTGGGGAGCAGAACAGGCAGATCCAATGAAATACACTGCTGTGGGGAGCAGTGGGTGAGACAGGAGAGGTCTGCTGCACCATGTGGGTCACATCCCTGCAGGGGATTGATTGAACTCAGGTCGCAGAGGCTGGCTATAGCTGATAGCACTGAGACTTTAACCACTGCCCCACCAGGGAGGCCCTATTTACCATTGTCCTTTAAAATGTCCTTCAAACCAAAAAAGCACCGTTGGTTTTAGGTGTAGTCTGCTAACGAATAATAGTATTAAAAAGTCAAAAAAAAAAAAAGTAGTGGGAGGGAACAGATGGAGGGGACTTCACAATGAACAATTTAAGGTAGCATCAGACAACTCCATATAGTTGAAAATTCTTGATAACATCCTTGCCTTATAGCTTAGATGATAATGATAAAAAAGATGACATAATAGCGACCTATCATGATAACTAAATCGCCATGAAGTTAGAGTCAATCAATAGAAATTAAAAATCATTCATTATCCCATCTTAAGGCACAGGAAAATGCAAGCATCTGAACAACAATTTCCAAAAATATGATCGCAACAGTTGTTTTACATGTTTAAATTTTAAATTTTCAAATTGGAACTTTTCTAAAACCTTCTAAATTTTAAATTTCTACATTCACAACTGTAGAATGTAATGTACTCGAAGGACAGCAGATGAACAAAGTTAATATATAAAAATTATCATAGTTAGAAAGGCAGATGGAGTACCTGTCACTGTTACCAACTGCTTGCTTAGGGCTCACAGGATCACGTTCTCGTCCTCTTCCGTCTCACAACCCTTGTTTTATAGAGGTAGCCCAGCACAGCAGGACAGTGCTAGGCCACAGGTTTGGCTGCTGTTTTGACTGCTTTGGGCTTTGCTTTCTCTGAAAAATGCTGAGATATTTGAAAGGGATTTTATAGAAATTTTAATGTTAAAAAAAGCAACTAATTTATGAATTATTTTCAACCCCTGAAGTGAGTCAGTAGAAATTAGAACCAAAGAAAAAACCCAGGATCCTTCATAGCATGCAGAAGGGCAGATACTGTGTGTATTGTTCCTGGCTGACCAATAAGCTTTATTCAAGCCTTATTGTTTACTCACTTGAAAATCAACCAATCTGCGGTATCTCTTAATGTCAAAGTTCAGTGTGAGGGGGGAAAGTATATTAAAAATAGGCCTCCAAATATTACCTTTTTTGGAAAATCTTAGAAATCAATTGTTAATTTGCTTGTCTGGAATGGAGAGAAGATAGTGGGCGAGATCACTCCTGGCTAAGTAGTTCAGCCTCTCTGGGCCTCAGATTTTGTGATAGAGAGAGTAGAGACTAACTTCCCAGAAGACATTTCAGTAGGATGTTAGGGTGCTACATCAGAAGGATAAAGCGATTATGGGGATCTTGGAAGTAGACCCTTTCACTTAACTCTTACAAATGTGAGAGAAAGAACAGTTCTTTGGAGGAGCCAGGAGCTCATAATGAAGGGTTGATCCTGGGGGATCCCTGTGGCTTTGGTCGGTCAACACTTCCTTTCCTTGGGGAGATTGTGTTGCATACACCACACATCCTTAGAGGGGTTACTCATAATTACTTCTGTCTTAGTTTGAAATCCCAGAAATATATCCTAGGATTTAAGCACAAGTAGTTTATGATGCAATTCCAGTAGATGCTGTTGAGCCAGTTGAGGACCTGAAACAGGAGAGGAAAGGAATTACAGAAAGGCTGTGCCTTCAAGCTAGTGGCCACTGTGGGCATGAGCTTACACCTGCTGGGGAACTCTGAGGGGCACGGAGAGTACAAGACTCAGGGGGAGCCCCGACCAGCAGCATACACACTGGAATCTTTGTGCACCAACTCTGTGGTTGAAGATCCCCAGCACTTCCAGCTTACCTTCCGCAGAGGCCACACACCGTCCTCTGGCAAAGAGAAACAGGGGCTAACACTTGGATGTGTGGCAGCTGAACACAGAAAGGCCAGTGAGCTACATGTGGAGTCCTGACAGTGCCTTCCAAGCTTTTCTTCTTCCCTTGCTAGAGACCAAATCCACTGTAGCACATGATCCATTTGGTTTGGCCACATGGCCTGTGCAATACCAACACAAGTCCTTCCCTAAACTGTATGTGTGGAAATATAGATGCATGTGCGCTGTGATTGCTCAGTGAGACCAGGCCAGTCTAGAGTTACCATTTCTGTACCTTTCTTGGTCCCACAGGGTGCTTATTTGCAGAAGGAAAGAATGAGGTCAACAAATAGATTGAGGAGAATAGATGGAAAGCAAGAGGGAGTTGGAGGGGGAGGAAGAGAGAGGAGGGAGAAAGAAGCCACTAATATTTTCATTTTTACACTTGAATCCTTGGATTCAGCTTGACCTGAAGCCAGCTTCATGTCTGGATAAATTCCTTTGTTTTTTATTGTAAGTTGTAACTGAGAGTCTGGCTTAGTCTAGGAATGGCTGCCTTCTGCCATTTTCTGTTCCTAAGGCACATGCTCCACAAGGAGAAGGATGGCCACCATATTATATACCTGATAGAAAGCTAGGCTACTGCCTCTAATGCCAGCTGGGTGCTCATGTTGCCTGAGAATGGTAAAGCAGTGTATTCCAAATTGGAAATGGGTAGATGTAGGGTGGGGGCACTTTGATAATGAAAGCCCCAGAAAGGTCAAGAATAGCTTGAAAAGGAACCCAGAGAATGCAAGATTCCCTTCTATCATTTGAAAACATCTGAGAGCCAAAGCAGCAAAAAATAGAAGATTGTTTCAGTGTTTTATTGTGGAGAGAGTAGAACCAGCATAACTCAGGAAGGACTCGGGAGAGCCCTTGGAAGGACTGGTGGTTTGATGTACAAGGAGTACCTCTGCTGCCTGAGGATTCAGACAGAGCCCAGCACCCACAGCATGGGGGCCACCGAGACACCACCCAGGCCCACTGCCCCCGGCACTGCGTTTGGTGGGCGTTTGGCGTACCTGGAACAGAGCAGATACTCAGTCACTGGTAGTTTGTGCTGTCCTTGTAGGTCAAAGGCCCCAGAGGACATGCACTGGCAAAGAACCCCGATTGTATCACCTGCTCTAAAGGGGCCCTACCCACCCTACCTGCAGGTGGAGATGAGAGCCACAGAACATGAGTGTGCTGCAGCCAGTTCTTTGTAGCTCCCAAACAGCCAACAGCAAAATTTTCAGCATTTTCTAAGATACTTGCTCCACACAGCAATTAAGTGAAATCATTAATTGATGAGTTGTATCAAAAACAATAAATGCTCAAGTTTATAGTTTTTTAGTTTTACTACAATTTGCTATCATCTATATTCTTCAGATTATTGGATTTCTTTGTTTCTGTGTGGCAGGAACACTACCCAGTGGTGTGTGGCCGCACATCTCCTCTTGACTCCGTGCTTGGAGAAGTCATGAGGGTAGCTTAAAATCTGCCAGGGTAAGGATGGAAGCTGCAAAAGCTACACATATGTCAATCAGTTAGGCTTCAGAGTGTGATGAAAAGTGTTCATGATGCAAGTTAAGCTTAAAAGTAGGTCATATCTATAGCCATTGTATTGTGAAGAGTACAAACATGGCGGAAATATTCTTCCAGCTGGAAAGTTGTGATCTTATGCAGCAAAGATGTCACACATATTTGTTGACTAGAGAGAAGTTGTTTCACTTTGGCATATTCGATATAAGTGAGTGTTAATCATCATTCATGTATGAACTTACAGGAATAGTTAATTGGAAGTAATTGATGAATTAATTTTTTTAAAGATTTATTTATTTATGCATACAGACTGGGGTACAGGCCAGAGGTGCAGGGGCAGTGAGAGGATTCACCAGAGACAGAGTGGGGAGCAGAACAGGCCGACTGACGAAGTACACTGCTGAGGGGAACAGCGGGCGGGTCAGGAGAGGTCTGTCGCACCATGTGGGTCACCTCCAGGGCGGGGGTCGAACTCATGCTGAAGTGGCTTAGCTTTATAGTGCTGTGCTTTAACCCGCTGCACCACCAGGGAGGGCCAGATGAATTAATTTTAAGTTGACCACAAAAAAAGCAGCTTAGCAAAAACCAATATGAGAATAAACTGGTTTTAGGGAACTGACGAGAAAAAAGCATATTGTATTACCATGACTTTTAAATTGTTGCTACACATCCATCAACCAACTAAATATGCAGTAAGCCTATGTACACATACATTTTTTCTGTAGAGGTCATTGTTCACCACTTACCGACATACCACTGGGTATGAACCCCATGCCCTTTTCTATGACACCCTCCCAAAAAGCCAGCAAGAAGAAAGGAAATTGCTTGGAAGGACTCCGTTTCTGCCAGATATGGCGCAAGTGGTTTTGCAGAATGAGAACGTTGAGAGTATTTATGATGCATGTAAATAAAAGGTGAGAGATCTCAGCAGATGCAGGACTAATTGCAGTAAGGGCTCCCCCTGCCCCACACCTTGTATTTGCACATTCCCGTCCCCTGCATTTTCCCTATGTGCTTTTAATTCAAGTCACATGTGGAACTTGAGAACCTATAAATTAGAAAGGGTCTTTCAAACAAAGTTAGCATGTAAATATAAAATATAACATTAAGTCCCCATCATTAATATTGAAGAGTAAGTCAATATTTGATAAAAATTGCCTCGAGGGAATGTGCTTTTCTGCCTAGTTTTATGCCTCGCAGACTTATTCAATTATTATTTAATTACCCAGCTAAATGCCATGGCTTACAAAGCAGGGATTATATTAATAATAACATGAGGTTTGTTTTAAACCAGCCCACACATCAGATAGAGCTGATTTTGTTTTACCATCTCACAGAGCACAGAATTCACCTTATTCTTCTGCACCTGGTCTTGAATGAATTGATTCTGTTTAAGCTTCTCCCCCTGCTTCCTCTCCCCTTTAAAAAATCATCCTCCTACATTTGTCATATATATATTTTTTCAGTTCCCCAGCCGGTGCCCGGCCCCCCCCCCCCCCCCCCGGGAGTCTTAATCCCATAGTAAATCAAATACCTTAACAAAGGATTGTGCCTGAAACACAGTAACAGAAAATAGATTCTGGGTCACAGGGAGCAATCTAGTTTCAAAGAAGGTGGCGCAGCACGCAGAGCGGTTTCTGAACCAACACCTTCTGACTGAATCGTCTGCCGTTTAATGGTCTCTGTTCAGTTGCTATAGCAACCGTCCTATGGAAGGATTTGTTGGCACCTAGATGGACTTTATTTCTGTTACATTCGAAGAGGAGGTTAAAGAAGACAGTCTAATGAGAGGCCTGGGCGACATCACAACGCTCCCCTTTCAGCTCTGCCATATTGGACCAACATTTGGGATGTTCTGGACATGGCCTTTGTGAGTCTGAGAGTGGTAGAGGGGGTCTCTGGAGAAGAGTGGTTTTTTTTGGGGGGGGGTGCAGCGCACAGGCCCGGGAGGGGTGGGGAGACGGCTGGAGGAACAGCTGAAATGTGGAGAGCCGAGAAGTCCTTTTGTTTGCCGCCATCTGTGCGCTGTGGTTTCGGGAGCCGCGCCAAAGGAACGTTACCTGCATTGTGCTGCTCAAGGTCCAGGCGCAGCCGCCAGAGCTGCCTCAACAAGGGGCCTCTCGGATAGCTAGCGACGGGGCAGAGCTGCCTGGCACATCAAGTCTTTGAACATTTGGCCCAGTGCAGACTGAGCAAAAGTCTTCAAATAAATGATGAAAATGACTCTAAGTAAACAGACCTCTGAAACCCAAGGCAAGGCTAGGACCACTGATTTGTAATGCTGAGTAAGCTAATGGGTGCAGAAGCCAGGCACACATTACAAAATACTGATGAGCTTCCCAACTGGTGCACTGAACAGGGGGCTAATTATGAATGTTCCTCAAACCCCAATGTCCAGGTGTCCAGCCAGAGAGCTGAGCAGGTAATAGACAAGGTTGTTCCTTTTCAGATCCTGAAGATGAAAAATAAATTACATGGTGCTCTCTTAAAAAGTGATTATTTCTGAAGGCTCGAATAGTCTTTCATGAAGTGAGTTTACCAACAGATATCAAAATCCTTAAAATCCTGAATAACTTCTGACTCAGCAATTCCATCTCTAGCAATTTGTCCTAAGAGAACAAATGTAGATACACACAAAAGCTGAACAATAAAAATGTCACTTGTAAATGTGTACAATCACTTCACCTTCAGAAACCTTTTAAATGCACAACTGTAGAAGACAGTTTAAAATAAATCATTTTGTATCCATGGAACAGATTAGTTTGTAGGCATTGAAAATGATGTTGAAACATATTTGATAAAAATGACAGCAGCATTAATAATATACCCTTAAAGAAAAAACAGGTTACAAAGAAGAATACATGGCTTCATATATATTTGGAATCGTCATGTATACCTGAAGAAGACTGTTGAGACACAATAAAATATTAATGGCTACTATCTCCATGGAGTAGAATTATAGGCGGTTTTATTTTATTATTCTTGCTTTTATTTTCTGGTTTTTCAATAATGAATTCCTGCTGAATACTAAAACAAACAAATAGAAAAATGTTCTCCTTTTACCTTTCTGTTCATTAATCACTTAGCTAATTCTTATCCAAGTTATTTTGAAGGAGAAGGAAAGTTCTGGCCAGACACGTCAGCTTCATGCGTCCTGATAATCTCATATCCACTGAGGGAATTAATGGGACCCAGATGTCTAGGTTTTCTTGAATGCAGGTATCAGACCTCACTACTGGCAGTAGGTTCTGATAGCTGTAGTTCTTGGATTCACGTGTTTTCTGGGAGACCCAAATTGCTAGAAGCAGTGACCCAGAAAGGCAAGGGCAGGAGAAACATAGGTGTTTCTACAAATGGGGCAGGAATTGTTATAAATATGGTGTGATTATAAAATAAGAAGATTGGTTTTATCGCTGACTTGCAGCAAACAGCCTCTCCATTTTATGGCCCACCTAATACAGTCCAGAAGCAGCCCACTGCAACCCCACAATGCCTCACCTTGGAACAGGATGTCTGCCCGAGAACAAAACTCATTTTCTTCATTCTCAGCATCCCCAAAGTCAGGAATATGGCACAGATGCCAGTCTCTTCTCACATCTCCTCCCATTGCAGCACAGGCAATCACTGGCAAACAATCAGTCTTCACTTGAGCCACACCAGGTCTCTCTGAGCATCGTTACAAAGGCCCATACTTTTTCTTGCCAGGCTTGCTCTTCACTGTGACAAATACAAACATAGGTCCTTGGATACCTTTACAAATAAAATATCTTAATACTCAAAAAAGACATAACATTCATTGACTTATTGTCTTGGTCATATATTTTTTTCTAAATGTTTTATAATACCTGAATAAGGAATCCAATGTGTATAATGTAGTTTTGGTGATTGTTACCCATTGCTGATATTAATCTTGGCGGCATTTGCATAAGCTTATATATTAATAGAATACATGGATTTGATTTTAGAAAAGAATAGTCTATCCTTGGAAGGAGAGTGTCATCACACATGTCAACAATGTTCCTCTGTAAACAATGCCCTGTATTTTGGCAACGTATCTTTTCTGCCATCTGCCTTACAGAGCACTTGCCAGGGTGGCAATAATAACTGAGTTACAGGGGGAATTAGGTGTAATGGAGGGGAAGGAAATTGATTGCTTAATTTTTATTAACAGCAAAGGAGAAATTGTGGTGACCTGCTGTGAACCAAAATGAAACAAAGAGGAAAGATATAGAGCGATGACTCCAGGTGGCAGGAACGTTCCCGCACAGGCATGAGTGACCCTAGGGAGGGCTGAGAAGTGGCCAGCACGGCTGGCAGAGCAGAGGAGCTGGAAGGGAAGCAGGGACAGTGGAAGCCCGGGCTGCAATGAAGCGGCTGCACCCACCAAGGGGCCCAGACAGCTGGGAGCCCCCAGCTCTTGCTGCTGAGGGCACTTCGGTGCTCATGGCCTCTGCCTGTCCACACATCAAGAATACACACCTTGGGTCAGTAGAAGTTAGAGCCTGGCGTGTTTGTAGGCATGTCGGTACAAAGAATGACTTCTCATTCTTGCCTTCTCTGGAGCTCACTGTGCTTCAGAAGGGTCAGAAAAACCTTGAAATCGTGGGCAGATTCATAGGGACCGTTCATACCTCACTAGGACTATCCTGCATCAACTGAGCAACTGAGCCTGGGCGGAGAGTTAGCATGAGGCTAACCGAGTCGAGTTGTGTCCCCTGCTTGTCTGAAACAGCCCGTGCACCGTTCTGAGGGGCCAGCTCCCTTCCTCTCTCTGGCAGCTGCAGTGGCTCACCTGCCCATGACACCTTGGAACTGACTCTAATCTGGGTATCAGTTTCACGTGTTTGATCTGCAGGCTGCAGGAAGGAAGTGGACCCACGGGCAGGGTGCTGAGAGCAGCGATCAACTTGAGAATGAGGCTCAGATGATAGCATCACACTAGGTAAAGCATTAGTCCACTCCACTCTGGGCCACACTGTCAGCGCACACAGGAGGTGGTGGTGTTCGGTCTCCCCCATGAGAGTGGTGAAGAGAACCACAGCACTGCATCCAGTCCCTGATAATGGAGCCCGGAACCATCTCCTGACTGAATCTCTGTTCTGCATTGCAAGCTTATGGGCTTTTCACCTAGCACGCTCGTAAATGAGTTCTCCTCACAACTGTGGGCAGATATGATTACTAAAGAAAAACCACAAATCATGATTTTTGCCTCCCTCAGAGAAAACAGGAAAGAAGCGATATAGTCACATTTGGTACCAATTATTGGTAGTAATTTGCATATATTTAAATTGTAATTTGAGAATATAAGTGATAGAGTGAAGTCCTGGAGGCAGCAAGATAGGTAATATTACCACCCATAACCTGGGGTGAGGAGAAGGTAACTAAATTAGACACATGCATATGATGGAAGCAAAAGCACAGTGCTCAAGTCTATTTAAATGACACCTGCAGCTTCAAAAGGTAAAAGAAAGGTGTAAAAGGGTAAACTGCTGCTGGGCTCATGCTCATACTATGGCATGAACCCATATGTAGACTAAGGGAGGTTGCCGCATGGGAAGACTGAGAGGGTAACCCCAGAAAGCAGAGGCTAACTGTAGATAATAGGATTATGGGTGTTTTTTTCCCCCTACTTATACATTTCTTTGATTCAATTTTGTTCAAATCATCATGTGTAATTTGCAGTCAGAAAGCAAACTTTTAATGCCATTAGGTGTAAGACATTTTATATCAACTACCACTTTTGTGAAAGGGCATGGGGATCAGGGCAGAAAAGAACCATTAATTTATAAATTGCAATAAATTGAAAGAAATGTTTCTGCATTCAATTCAGAGATTTCTCAAGCTGCCTGGAACCTCAGTTTATAGTGTTCTTCCTCATTCTCTGCACATCCAGACTCTCCAGCTCAGTTGGTTTCATTCTGCTTTCGTGAATACCGTTGGGTATGGAATTGGATATTTTCTGTAACAAATCCCCTTTAGACTACCCGTCTGCTCCTACAGGTCTTGCTTACAATCTATGCCATAAGTTAAAATACATCATTTAAAGTGGGGGCCATTCAAGGTTACTTACAACCAAGCCTTCACTGCCAGGAAAAAAAAAAAAATGAATTTGTGGTCATACAGTTTTACCTCAAAATGTAATCTACAGACCTCAAGATCCCCACCTTCCAACTGTGTCATGAAATCTGAGTGATCCGGGCCATTAATTATAATGTTCTTAATTGTCTCAAAGACTTTTTGGTTGTAACACTGTCTTCCCTGTGGACCAGAGCCCGGCAGATGCTTGTCTGCCAGAAGGCGTCATCTCCCACAGTAGCTCAGGTAGATCTCAGGATGTGTGCGTGTTCCCCTCCACCTGCACTGGTTAACACAGTAGCTGCTTGGAACAACGTTGGCTTCCCAAGACTCACAAATTCATCTGCTAACCCCAAGCATCCAGGAAGCTAAATCAAGCACAATTTAGTCAGCACCTAGAGATAACCTTACCAAACTTCTTTTTAAAATTAAGGAATGTGAGTACTCACAATTGCCCCCAGACGGAAACCCCAATATGCAGTTGCTGAGGAATGAGAAAATAATTCACTATATTCACACCATGGGATACTTGATAGCAATGAAACAAACAATCTGTAATTTTACATGGATGAATCTCATAGACATGACGGTGTAGGGATAGCAGACATAAGAGAGCACATCTGCATTAGCCTACAAACAAAGGCTTTATACTGTACTTACAATGAACAAAACAGTCAAAACTGATCGATGATGACAGAAGTCATGTGGGCAGGACATGAACAGAGCCTTCTGGAGGGTTAACTAATATTATATTTCTCAGGGTGGGTGGTGGTTAGGACAGAATGTTTGGTTTCTTAACAACAAAAATCCATCCTCCAGTAGCAAACAGTATCCAGTAGAATATGAGCTCTTAGACTTGCATAGAAAGACACTTGAAAAAATGAAAAGATGAATGGAAAAGCCTAAAGAGCAGAGGCTGGACCTGAAGAGATCCGGTGAACACTGGCTAATCCTGCTATAGAGCCCTTGGCACAATTCGCCAAAGTTTTCTTGCAAAACCTTGCCAATGTTTTCTTGCAAATGTTGTGCAGCATTAAGCAGAATGCATGAGCCCTTTCTACAGAGAGCAGCCACTTCACTTGTAGGCTCCTTTCTTCTCCAGTATTGGACAAAGTTTTGCACCCCTCAAATGACCCCAAATACGAACTTGATGCGTACCTGCAGAACTGACTACCGAGTGAATGAACACGCACCACAGGGCACACCCGCACGTCCAGCAAACTGTACACTGCAAAGCCCTGTGGTCTCTCTGGGCCGCAAGGACTGTCTGCCAGGTAGGGATCAGCCCCACCATTGGTAGCCTCCCTCCTGGCTTTGGAGCTGGATTCACCCTAATTTAATTTCTAGTTTTGCCACATACAAGCTTTGTGATCTTGGAAAATGCCTTTCTCCAGGTCCCTAATTTTCTCCTGTCTAAGATGGTGATAATAATAAGCATGCTTGACACATAAGATGCTCAAACTATGGTCAGTCCCTCTGCTACTACCTTTCTCCCATCAAAACCTGATACTTTTAATATGAATAGCCAAGACTTTGGTCTCACAGAAGAGCTGGGGTGAGGATAGGAAAATTGGAGTTCCCCTTCCTTTGCAGTGGGCCATCAGGGGTAAAAACCCAGCCATGAAAACTGGTGAAAATTCACCAGAAACTCCCCTCAGAAACGCAGACTACAAGAGCAGGATAGGGGATGACAGACTCAGATTTACAAGTTACAATCCGGAGCTTCTCCTTTATGAGTATTCATGAGAAACAGAGGCACCACCAGGAGCGGCTCTGGGGACAGTGCCGGCACTGTCAGCGTGCACATCTGTGCTGAGGAGGGTCGACCCAGCTTCTGACATCTTCTGAGAACAGTTAAGTGATTATACTATGGTTAGGTGCTACCTGAGGCAGCTGTCCCATCTGCCTGAGTGGAGAATAGAGAGAATAGAGAGCTTTTACTAGAAAGTCTCTGGGAGCTAAATGTCGGGCCAAACAGCCATGCCATGAGCTCACGATCTTTGGCAACCCTCACACACTGGGCTCCAAGAGAAGCAGGTGCCAGGAAGCAGCACCGCCCACTGCATCTGGTGGTGAGGGGCAAGTGAGGCCCCTGGAGGGAAGGCTGGCAAGTGCCGTTGAGACCCTCTGATGGCTGGCCTTGAACTACCGCTGGGTCTAAAAGGGCCCTAATGCTCTAGTGTCAGAACTCGCATAATGGTATTTCATTCCAAAGAAACACATGCTAAAATTAAAATCTCTTCTACTTTAATAATAAGATTTTAAGGTACTAGAAGGGGCTATCTCCTTTCTCTAAAAGCTCAAACCATGGATGTTTGCATTGGAAAGGAACTTCGAGATTGTTCCAATCTTATCCTGCACCGTGTACATGTGGGAACCAGGACAGGGAGAGTTTGGAGTCCTTGTTCCCAGGCACAAGCAGTGAGGGCAGGGCACGGGCTAAAGTCAAATCCAATTCTGATTCAGTGCTACTTTTTTTATCCCACTGTTTCTTTCTCACTCAGCAAACCAAAAGCCTGCAATTAAAACATCAAATTTGGGGGAGAAAAAGTCTTCACTGCAAAAGAAACCTCCAAGTGTGGTTGAGGCAGGAGAAAGCGCTGACTCGGCTACTTCCTTGAGGTCCCACTCGGGGCACGTTATTTCACCTCTTGGTGCCTCCACTGGAAAGCAAATATGGCCTTGAACCATAGAGACTAGCTCAAGGATTAATAAGCTAATGCGGAGGGCGATGAACACTGCATGGTGTGTGGCTTTGTAAGTGAGCTAAATCAACATCAGCAGGCACTGCAACGCGGAACATGAACCCTGATGAGATAATTTCCTTCTTTACAGAGAAGGCCCTCCAACCTAATGAAAAGCTATATATCCCTCTTGGAGACAGCACAGTCCACAAAAATGCTATAGCACTTATAAAATTTGTAGTGACTCTGTACACATTTACGAAGAACATTCCTTCTCCATCCCCACCCCACCTCCTTATTCTGAAGAGCATGGCATATTTATTAAGCGCTATTATGTGTCAGGCACTTCCCTAAGGGATTTGCATGCATTATCTCATCTAATCCTCTCAACAGTCCTGCTGGGAGGTAGTATTTTTATCACCATTGTGCAAACAATAAAATGGCGGGTCAGGAAGTGTAAGCAACTTCCCAAGGTCACTGCCAAGTGATGCCCTGAACTTGAGCCACAGATAAGCCTAAGTTCCCAAAGCAAGACTCCACTGCCCGCCATCAGCTTCTGCCGGCACCGCCATGGCCTGGAACGCAAGTCCTTTTGCATTATACTCATCAGGGTGTAACCTCCAGGCAGAAAGGCTGAGATCCCAAAGCCAAGGGCAGGAGTTGGTGAATGAGTTTAAGGGTTTTACAATTTAAAAAATCTGAATGAGAAATCAAGAGGAAAAATCAGCTAAAGGAGATAATGACAGAGCACAAGGACATTAGAGGACACTGTAAAGGGATAAGTCAGGAGTTTTGAGATTCATATCCTGTTTCAAATCAATGTTCTTTCAGTGTATTCCAAAGTATTAAAGTTATAGAACATAAAATTCAATCACTCCTGTGGACAATTGGATGAAATGAATACAAACACAGCATAGTCCCTGAGCAAACATTCCCCACATGGTGTGGTTCCTGTGGAAACAATAAAAATAATCCAATTTCGTTATGCAGGGTTCACCTTCCCCTGCCTGTAATTAGTGTCTCTACAGTGAGGGAAAGAAAACTGGATAAACTGCCAACATAGAATTACATCTAGTCCCTGAGGAGAACCAATTCTCTCTCTGATCCACAATTTCCAAATCCCATCTCTTATTAGAGATATTTATCCTTCCCACTCAGATCCCTCACTACTAACTCTATAATTTTTTCTCCATTCTCATTCCATAGTTTAGTGCATGAAATAGGTGCTCTACATATATGTGTTGATTGATTGGACCTTTTTTTGTTTGTTTGTTTTTGCTTATTTGCTTGTTAATCCATAAGAGGACTTTGTCAAAAATAAAGGTAGAGCATAAACTGCAAAGCTGTCCTAATGCTGAACATCAGTTCTGACTACCCTCCATCCCAGTAAGAACCTCTCAAATAGGTAGGTACCTCCCCACAGGCTTTAACTGGCAGAACTAGCCCTATTCTCACCAGGGACACTAGGTAATGAGTGCTGCAGGAAATCTGAATTGGTGGGAGGGTGACATGAGTGTTTTATAGGGGTTAGTCTCAGATGGCTACTGGTTTAGCTGAACGTTGGCAGGACTGGATGCCCAGCTCTTGTGCCTTTTGAGCAAGGTGGAGGGACTTGGAGAGAGATAACAAAGTAGGAGTGAGTCCTGGGGTGTCTCAAGGATGGAGGAAGGGACTGGGGATTGACCTGTACTGTCAATGTCTTACCTATGAGGACCGTCCTCTGTCCAGGGTACTTGTAGCAGCAAAAGGCATTGATGGGCAGACCAACCTCCTGTCCAGGACAACACGCAATTCTCGAGTGTTGAGAACTGGATGTGGAGGAAGTGGTCAAGTTGGAGCTAAACCTTTCAAGTCTAATAGTGGCCTCACAGGCTTCTGTTGAACTCAGTTTGCAGTTCCATGGCAGGGCCAGCCTCTGGACACTGGCATGGAGAGGACTGGTAACAGTCCATTTGTTCTGCTTCCACTAAAGTGGGGTGTATTGCAGTATCACTAACTGCCTAGAGTTAGCTTCAGGTTCCCCAGGTATAAGGGCAACACATTTGCCCTTACTTCAGATGCTAGAGGAATGTGGTATCTCCAGGACACTTATACTTCTGAATAACTGGCTACAAATCCAGGTGTTCCTACATCCCTTTGGGTTTGATAATTCACTAGAATGACTCTCAGAAGTCAAGAAACCTCTACACCTAGGGCAACAATTTTGTCATTAAGGATACAGAAAGGGTGAGGTCTGGGAGGGAACCCAGAGCTTCTGTGTCCTCTCCAAAATGAGTCATTCTCCCAGCACATCTGTTTTCACCAACTGGAAAGCTCCACTGAGCATTGGTGGCCAGAGTTTTATTAGAATTTCAATACATGGCATGATTGATTAAATCATTGGTCACATGGTTTTATCAAGTCTCCAGCTTCACTCCCCACCCTGGAAATGAAGCCAACTAAAAGTCCTAACCCTCTAATCAATGTGATTGCTCTGTCTGGGACCAGACTCCATCCTCAAACTATCTAAGAACTCATGAAGATCACCTCAAAATGTAACAAAGATACTCCTAGTACTCAGGATATTCGCAGGATTTTGGAAGGTCTGTGCCTGCATTCCTAACTACATCTCACCAATGCTCACCAAAGCACAACCAACAGTAATTGTGACCTCACACACCTACTTAGCAATGCCTTTTAAAAATGCTGTCCCTCTTCACTGTCCAAAAAACAGAGTGAAAACCTAGACAAGGGAGGAACATCGTCTTTAGAAAGAAGATAAAACCTTTCCTCTACTCGTAAGCTACAAGGCTAGTCTAGACTGGAGCAGGAAAGAGCTACAAATCAGAGAGACTGACATTTTTAACTGGACCAAGCTAAGTTCTCATAACTGAAAAGAACCCAAAAGTTCGGAATTCTCCCAAGATACCATCAAATGATGGACAAGTAGGGTTTGGGAGCATGAGTGAAAGAGAGGACTAGAAAAATGAAGTGTCTTGATATTTAAACCATACTGCGCTAAACAGTCACTTATAGCCAATAGGATGTCTAATATGAAAAAAAAAATGGAAACCAACTTCTGGCAAGGCTAGAGAGCCACTTCCAAGGGTGTACATGGTACAACCTCTTTGAAAGAATGGTCAGCAGCATCTATTACACTCTACTGTATATGACAAAACTATTCCACCCATAGCAATGCACCTAACAAAAAATGTATTTATTCATGTATTTTTCAGAAGATTTGAATTATAAAGGTCATAACAACACTATTCTCCCTAAGTGGAGATTACCTAAATAGCCATCAATAGTAAAATGCATAAGAAATAATTTGTGCAATGCAGTACTAGACAACAATAAGAAAGGTCCAAAACTACATGGAGCTATGTAGATGAACCTCACAAGCATAACATAAAGGGGAAGACATCCGATAAGTAGAGTGCATCCCAACAGGAAACATATCTGTGTTGCTAGAAGCAAGATAATGATGCGTAGAAGGGCTGTGAAAAAAGGGCAAGGAACACTAGGGTTCTACTTGTGTTATATGTGTTGGACTGAGCTGATTACACAGATGGATTCTGTTTGTGAAAGCAGTCTGTACACTTTAGGTATGCTATAATCCAGAAAAAGTTGGGTTTTGTTTATTTGTTCCCCCACCTGTACAGCTTTTATAATCTTTAGAGAAAGGACTTCTGATTCCTTCCAAGATCTGGAGGTCACATGTCTGAGACCAAGCTGTCAGCTGGGCCTCGCTCCCTCAGGAGGCTCCAGGGAAGAATCCACCCCTTGCCTCCTCCACTTGGCCTGCTGGTCCCACTATTTAGCTTGTGGTCACAAGCCAATCACTCCCAGTTCTGCACACCTAAACATGTTGCCTCTTTTTTTGGTCAAGTCTCTCTGTGCCAGTCCTTTATAGTGACACTTGCAATTGCTTTTAAGGTAGAAAAAAGGCAAGGCAAGGCAAAGGCAAAGTCAGGGAGTGGGGGGTGAAGGGGGTGGGGTAGAGGTGGTGTTGAAAAGACATTCTGCAATGGATCTAAAACAGGAGCTGTGTGGGGACCTACACTGTTCTGGAATGAGCTGCTGACTTCATGTCTCTTTCATAGTCACGTAGTCTTTCTCGTGGGCTTCCATCTTTCTGAATCTCTCTATTTTCCCCTTGTCACTCCTGACTGACCAATTTCTTTAGCGTTCTGGAGTTCCAGTTTTGTAGGAGGTCTGATATGATTCTTTTGATTAATGACCAATGTTTCATGAAACAGAGTTTCTTGTGGGCCAGCCTGGATTAGGGTATAGGTTATTAACATCAGAGGCTAAATAGTTTTAGCTAAAGAGGAGCTGCTGGGGATGGCACCCTGCACTCACTGTGGTGCCCGGTCATCCACCCCCCCACCCCCCCACAGTAACAGGTTTAAAGAATACATAGTCTGGAAGGAGATATAAATGTAAATCATATATATTCAGTGAGGATTAAAAAAAAACTACTATATATTAATCATCTGTTGGGAGATCATCCTGACTCTCTTGAATTTTGACTCATCTTGGAAGCAAAAGCACAGGCAGCCTTTGTTTCAGACAATACTTCCAAGGCTGATCATTTAGAGACAAGTCTTGGAAGATGGAAAAAATATGCCTCTTTGGAGCAAGAGGCAGATCTGTTTCCGGGCTGCTGTGAAGATTCAGATTTCCTAAGGTCAAGATTCCTCTTCTGCAATAAAACCCACTACCTACGCAGGTATGCTCAGGCCTTTCTGATATCACCCCCATAGGAGACGAGGTGCTCAGGAAACTGTGATCTATAGCTATAACCTGACTGGCTCATCTACTCTAGCTGGAGGAAATAAAATGTGCTTTATCTCTAACCCAAGAATCTCAAGTCCTCTGCCAGCATCTATGAAACTGGCCTGCTAACCTCATAGCATGTAAATAGGGTGCAGTCTCAGACTCTGCGTAGTTCATGACTCATCACACTTCCATGTGCATGATTTTGCCTCTGCGAGTGCACCCTGGGATTCTCTGTGGAGAACAGGGTGGCAACAGTGCTTACAGAGTTGCAAAATCCCTTCTGACCAGTCTTCTTTTCTCTGACCAGCTACACCTATGGGTTTCCAATGTTCTCTGCGTCCTTGAATGTTTTATAGTGGCAGTTGTTTTCAGCAATCACCCCCAGGGGCGGCCCTGCACCAGCCCGCAATCCATCTCCGTGTGCCTTGCGCACTGGGCCTGCTAGGGCAGGCAGCTCCGCTCACATGTGTTCAGTTAATCACGCACTAGACTTTCAGATCTTCCCTCAGAGCCCCACCAACTGCTGCTCAGCCGTGAATTTTATTATTTTCTTCTTCATTAACATTTTGTAATTTGTCTCTTTGTCAGCTCTATTTACTGGTTTCAGTGTTCTCCAGCGTCAGCTATATTTAGCTATTCCTTCCGCGGTAGGCACTTCTCTTTTTTCAACTATCTGTAGAGCAACTCACTGGGTTCTTTCTCCAGTTAAATTGCATGGACTTGGGATGATTCTAACTGACATTTGTAGGCTGCCACTTAATCTTTGCCTGCAGCTGACATCACACCACAGACTACTTCCTGACCAGTTTAAGCATTTGGTCGTTTGTTCTTCCCGCCTAATGAAAGAACAGAGAGCTATCATCGCATTTCACATGATGGCTACTGTGAAATCACACTAGTGTAAATGGTCTGCATTTCCCCAAAATCTCTTTTCTGTGGATAACCCCGCTGCCCTACATTATTTCCTAGCAGTGTTTTAGATTTTCTTCCTGTGTCTTGCTAGATACTATAACTCCACTTTTGAATTCCCCACTGTCAGAATGGTGCCTTAGTTTTCCCTCACTAAAAATGGATAGTTAACTTCATTATACTTCCTTTGAGCTAGCCCAGTGCTTGGAGAATAGTTTGGGGTTGAACATTGTCCTAGGCTGAGTGAAATAAACGTAATCCTTTGAACAGTTTTCTCCAATTAAAGGTAAAATTTAATGTATTTTCTGGGTCTTAGACATGAATTGAACCCTGAATGTATATATTTATATAGTTATAAAGTACAGACTTCTAGAAAAGATATCACCCTTTCTTCTTGCCTACCATTTCGGTAGCCTTTCACTTATTTCTAGTACACAAGCCCATAGATTTGAAATCCTCCCTTCAGGAAGTTCGCTTAATTGACTGGTGGGCTTAAGAGACCTGGCTGCAGTGCATGGTGGGGTTCAGGCAGGCAAGCTGAATCTGAACTGAGCACTGCAGTCCTGCAGTCAATGTGCTGGACTAATTTATCCTCAAGGGTGAAAATTAAGTCCAGTTCTTGGGAGGCAGCCGGACAACTGCACAGAGGCAAAGCTGGGGATGTCGACTGCAATGCTGAGAGATGCTTAATGTGTTCTTCCTATTCATGCTGTGTGGGATGGAAATTGCTTCTGGGGCCTTTCGCCTGCACATTTGTCTCAATGGCACTTATCATGTGACTTTCCAACAAAAGATACATTCATGAACACAAGTAAAAATGACTCTTGAGTTTGGAGTCCAAGTTTATAGATAACTATTTCTCCACACAATGACCTTGCCAATATTCTGTTTCTTGTTTCTCTGTAAGATTTATCTTCAATAAAAATACCTCTCACTATAGTGAAAGTGATGGCTTTCACTATCAGCTCAGATACATCACACCCCATGATAACATGCTGAATCTCAAAGTGACAGCATCCACCTGATGAAAGTGTTGGCGGGTTATTTTCTCATGTTTCTCTAGGTCTTTCTTATGTCTGAGTTTCTGGTGTTCAACAGATCTTACAGGTTTTTTTCCCATAGAGCCCTGAGTTGTAGAGGACCCCACATTATGTCCTGGAAAGTCCCATGGATCCACAAACAGCCTCAATAAAGCCAAGCTCTGTAGATCTGAATTAGGAGCAGAGACAGTCACCAGCACCAGCATTCAGGGCCTCCTGATCTTACTCCTGAACTGTTAGCTTAACTGGTTGGAACCTCTTATCTTACATAAATCCTTCTGCAACTCTGGACAACTCTGGAAAGAACTGGAAGGGCTGACAATGAAAACACCATCCCTGAGATATGCCCAGCCTGAATATCACAAATGAGTAATAGCAAAGTAACAAATTTGCATATCTGGACTGACTAAACTATTAAAAATAATAAAGGGGTCATCTTATTTCTCCATCGGGGACAAGATACCCACTGAAATTATTCCCATTTATTAGATTTAACCCACTTGAAAGAAAAATAAAAGTGCATCTAAGTGATGGTTTGATGGCTATCCATGATATTTTTCTGTGAAACATTTTTAGAAACATAAAAATTAATGAGTACTGTTAAGTCAATAGATAAGTCATGAATAAGTATGAAAATTTATAGTCAGAAAGTATATCAGTTGGTAGAAGATTAGCTTTCTAGCATAGTGAGTATGCTATTTTGTATTACTGGAGATATTGAGAAATAGCTGACTAATTGAAATGCTGTTGGTTGGGGAATTCTATTTGGCCTGGAGTAGATAGCTTATAAATATTAGTTGAGTCAATCTAGAATAAGGAAGCAATAGATGCCCAAGGGGGTGCTATCACTGAGACTTGTGTGAGAAGAGTTTGTGACCCAATGCTGATGGCAGTCCTCCCGCTTTTAGACCAAAGTGGGCATCAACTGTTCCTTTCAGCGTTGAGTTTCACTGACGTCACATGTCAGCTTGGTGTAAGTGCCAGAAGTCATGACCTTGTGTTTGTGGCCTCTTCTTATTTTATGAACTAATTGTGAGGTGCCATTAGTGACTGTGTACAGAATGACAACTGGACATACTGTGTTACTGTAGTTATTTTGCTCAGATCCAAAATTGATTTTTCTCTTAAGGATTTAGAGCAGGAATGACCCATATCTTTCTGAAGAAGGAGGCAGTGTTTAGAGGGGTTGCAATTGCTTCTATTTCTCAGTGTGAGCCACACAGTCCAAGTTCAGAGGGACCATGTGATGCAATGGTTTGAAGCAGTTCAGAAGGGGTAGCAGCCGACTGCAAAACTAACTTCTGTCCCAAGGCATGTCCAGACCTAGCTCCTGCTGGTGGCTTCCAGGCAGTGAGGGGAGTCACAAATGTCCAAACCAACAGTTAGGGGAGTCCTCAAATGTCCAAACCAACAGTTTTCTACTTGTCAAGTGAGCATGAGAAATCTTAACTTTTTGATCACATTACCTAATTTCTGAAATCTGGCAAATAATTCAAAAACACTGTAAGTGTTTTCTGAGTCAAGTAAAACCTGATTGTAGAGTAGACTCAGCCGTGGACCTCAAGTTTGCAATCTCTGTCTGAACATGTCCTTGTAATTTCTGCTGACACCTCTGGCCCACATTCTTGTTTTCCAGTATTGCTATAATTTAGCTCTCTAGTGTGAAGAAAATGAAATCTATCATTACTATGGTAGCCTCAGCATTTTCAATAACGAGTAGAGATGATTTGCATTTAAATACTGTTAGCTTGAATTCTCTAAGTTGAACATATATCAAATCACAATTTTTTAGGAAAAGCAAGTTGTTCTGCTTTAATCCTATCCAGCGTTGAATCAGTCTTAGATTTCCGGTTAAAGAAAGTCAGAAACCATATCTGTAGGCATTTTCCCTTTAATTGTAAATCCTGTGTACTTCCAAAGGAAATGCAACATATCCATTTCTAGTTCACTTATATTAAATCATCAAGATCTTGTTTTATAAGCCCTTTTGATGTTTAAGATGCTTTTGGAAATCATTCAAAAAATGTCCTAATCCCTTTTCCCCTGTAGTCACATTTTTGACCAAAATAAACTACTTCAAATACCAGAGGATCCTAATTCTAGGCCAGGGCCCAAAACTTTCAGATTCTGTAAATTCTATATGGACAGAAATGAATGATTGTTTCCCTAATTATCACTAACTTTATTTATTCCATCCCATGGAAATGATGAAATAAACTTATCAAACAAAGTATTCCCATTTTGCAATTTTAAGATGTATAACCTATCCATTTTAACTATGACTCTGAGCTGAGGTCAAACCTTTAGATTCTTAAAATAACATGAACCTGGTCATGCAGCTCAAAGCTACTGTTTGCTCTTCCTGTGTATGCACTTAAAGTAAGGGCTGAAAAGATGTGCCTTATGAGAAAAGAATATGTATTTATGAGATGATTCTTATGCAATGAGGACATCCATAGCTTTATATTCACATTCAAGCAGACAGAACAGCATAGATATTTGAGAGACAGAGCCCCATTACCAAGAACTGCCACTGACAGACAATTTTGACTGATAGCACTTGCAAGTTGAATTCTGACTTAGTTTCTTTCCTTCCAACAGGAAACTCAGATCTGTAGGGATACAGGCAGAGAACACATGTAAACTCCTGGGAATGCACAATGATGAAATGACCCAAAACATGATTATTCCTTGCTACTTCCTGAAATCTATTCCTCAAATCCCCAAACTAACAGTTCTCTGAATTTATGTTTCACAAAAGTGTTCAAGGGGTTTCAGACCACTCATCCAGCTCCACAGAAAGTGCGGAAGGGAGGGATTTCAAAGATGTGTACAAGTGGGTCAGCCAAGGTTCATTCCCTGAGATCTTCCAGATATTTATTAGGAGTTCATGGGAAGAGATGTTCATTTCTGTAGACACAGGATGGATTTTCTAAAATGTCAAGTGCAGGTACTTTTAAGTCTGTGGCTAGACTGAGATAAGCTATTCCGCTGCTGATGGGCTTGTTCAAATGTAGCATGTCTAGTTTACCCAGAGGCCACCGAGCAAAGGGGGAAGCGGGAGGGGTGCCAGGAAGCTTTAAATCAAAGGGACTTTCCCAGGCTACAGAAGCAATAATCAGGTGAGCCCACATCTTCATAAGAGCAGCACCCCCACCAACATGCAGCTCAATGCTTCTAAGGAGACAGGTCTGATCTGAGCTTACAACCAGCCCCGTGTTGAGGGGAGAAGCCCGCTGTCAAGGATTGGGTGAAATAAGTATGTGTGCTCCAGTGCAATCATATCTGTTTCCTTCGGTTGTAATGAAGCCCAGTCTACTTATTAGACTCATCCAGAAAGTGAGCAAATGCAAACGTCTGCTGTGTGTATAGCACTATGCTAGGCACCAGTGGTATTTTCCTTTTTCTCCCTTTCACCCCTTACTCTGAAGCATGTATGTAGGGGAAAAAATGCCAATGTTTGCTCTGCTTTTTTCCAGACTTTGTTTTCTGTGGCCCTTCCCTAAGTCACTCAGAGGTACACACATTTCTTGGAGGAGAATTAGAGTTATTAAAGAAAGAAAAGAGAGATAAACATATGATACTTGTCTTTGAAATTTCCCCAGTTGGCTCTTTTCCCCTTCTTCTTAAGTTGAGGTATAACAGGCGTACAGTTAAGTGCACAAATCTCAAGTATGTGATTCAGTGGATTTGTCCAAATGTGTATATGTCTGTAACTACTACCCAGATCAACACACAAACATTCCCACAAACTCCAGAAGCCTCCCTGGGCCCATTCCCAGTCAACACATACTCACTCTCAAAAGGGGACTTCTACACTAACTTCTATCTCCGTAGTTATTTGCATACTCCTGAACTGCATATAAATTCAGTCTTACTGTCTCAGTTGCCTTTGGTTGGTTTCTTTTACTCCAAATAATGTCTTTGAGATTGCAAAATAGTTTGGTAGAGCTGTAGTTCATTCTTTTTTATTACTATGTAGTACTTCATTATATATATTTATATCACAATTTATTTATTCACCCTATTGTTGATGGATGATTGATCAATTTCCAAATTTATTTGAATAAAGCTTCTGTGGATATTCTGGTGAATGTTTATGTTGGATGTACATGCTTATTTCTCTCTAGAAAAACAATGTCTGTTTATTTTAAATAGATAGTGCCAAGTAGTTTCTAAAGTGATTGCACCATTTTGTATGCCCAGCGTCAATCGATGAGAGTTCCACTTGCTCACAACCTTACCAATATTTAGTTTAGCCATCTTAAAGAAAAGAATTATTTTCTGGCAGGTGTGTGATGTTATTTCTTTGTGGCTTTAATTTGCGTTATCCTGATGACTAGTAATATTGAGTCCTTTTCCCTGTTATGGGCTCAAGATACAATCTCATTTACATAGTGCCTGTTCAGGTCTCTTTCCTGTTCTTTTCCTTTCCCTTATTGCTTCATTAGAGTTCTTAATATATTGTAGATGTTGATTTTTTTTTTGTCCAGGTGTATATATATTGCAAATATCTTCTGGTTTGTGGTATCCTTTTCTACTATTTTACTGCTGTCTTT
>NW_004567108.1:37534884-37593346 GCF_000260355.1 Condylura cristata
GCTGTCTTTTAAGAATATAATTTCTTAATTTTAATGAAGTTCAATTTACAGGGTTTTTTTGGTGGTTAGTCCTTTTTGTTTCCCGATTTTAAAATATTACTACTTGTCCCAAAGTCATGAATACTTGCCTAAATTTGATTTCAGGGTATTTATTAATTTATTTCATGTTTATGATTGTTTATCCTAAATTCATATTCAAGTATAACTTGCAAGTAGGGATCAAGGTTAAATTTTGTCAGATATCTGTTTGTTCTGATGTTCATGAAAAAGATCATCCTTTACTAATCGAATCATGCCTCTTTCATAAACTAAGTGAAAATAGATGAGTGTTTGTTTTAGAAAATATTTCTAAAGAGAAATGTGGGAGGTGCAGCTTTAGATATTCTATTTAAGTTTATGGAGCCCATACCCAAAACAATGTTTTAAAAGCCAACATTTTTGTTGTTGTTGTTGCTGATTTTGTTAATGCCAGGTTTGATCAAGAGAGTAGAAACCACTGAGAACTAAAAGTAAAGTGGGCATTGGGTTAGCTTAGAATCAGAAAGTTGGAAGGATGTCCTGGATAACTTCTTCCCTACAGCCTTCATTGGTCTCGGGTGAGAGGAGAGAGGAGAGCTGGGTGGGCTATAGACACTGAAGGTTGGAGCCTTGGCCCAAAATACCACAGAGAGAGAGAAGAACAATGAGAGGGCAGCATAAACTGAATGGGGTCAGGTGCTTCTTTCTAGACCATCATTCAAACTGTGTAGACTGTGAAGCCACATGAGTAGCACATGCTGTGAGGGCTTTCTCTTAAATATTTAGTGCAAATCGCCCACTATTTATCATCCCCATTATGTGACAACACTCAAACCTGAAGATCTCCTCAGACTCAGACAATCTCTTTTATGTGAGCTCAGGTGTCTAAAAGCAACACCCTCAAACAGCATGTGAGGAAATATTAATGCCACTACGATAGTGGCAAAGGGAAAATTTCAGTTCTTTTCCTTGCGTGGGACTAGACAATAGTGACACCTGTCTGCGTTAAACAATATTTAGCCTCCTGGGCCTGAAGAAGTAAATCATCCCCATCACTATGCATTTCACAAATCAGTGGGAGGAGTGCTACGCAGTGTTTATTGATACATAGCAACATCCCAGCCCTTCTAAGCTTATCCCTCTTATCGGCACTAGAAGCCTATAAACTACATTTCCCAGAACCTTTTGCCAGCGAAGTTCGGATCTTAATGAGAAGCACTCATGTGAGACTGAGATGGCAGGAGAGAATCAGCCATCATGCCTTCCCCTCTAAAAGCTGTAGCAGATTTGTAGAAAGATGTGCTTGAAGTTAAAGTGACTTTCAGATCACTTCCATGACTTGCTTGTTTTTGAACAGCTAGAAGCACTTTGTGGTTTCCTAAAATAAGCAGAGCTGTTTTGTGATTTCATTCCTCAGCCCTACTAATTTGTAGACACATGGCCCTTGCATTATATCTCTTCCTGCTAAACATATTTACAAAGGTTTATTGACAAAACCCTGACTAATGAATATTAATTCATTTAATTCCTACTGTAATCCTACAAGATAAATACTATTATTTTTCCTTGTAATAGATGAAGAAACCGAGCTCAAGGATATTAAATAATTTGCCACTTTCACAACAGCTTATGAAATGTTGGAACAGGCTTTACTTTAGGAGGTTTTCTTAAAAGAAAGTTTCTTTTAAGTAATAACTGGATTCCCATCCATGATTTACAACTTAATGTTATACATAGGAAAAGCACGATGCTTGAGCACGATGAATGGCTGTAAATCGACTTCTCCACTTGAATCTTGCTGTCAGTGGCCATTTTCTTCATCATTTCACCTGGTTCAGCAGCAAGTCAGTACTCAACAAATATATCAGTGAAAACTGAAACAGCTTGATAGAAAGAGTACAGAGTTGGAGTCAAAATTCCTTAAATATAAGCTTTGACTCAGTACTTACAAACTCTCTTAGGCAAGTTGTTAAAACTCTCTTAGTTTCCTTGGAAATAAATGTTAGCACTTGTTAATAAACATCTTAGAAGTGACAGAATCTCAGTTGTGTTTAGATCTCTGCTGTGGAGTAAATGTGTTCTCAGTAATACAAATCATAGTATGATGGCTCAAACACCTCTAAGCTCTTTACACATATTTATCATTTAATTCCCACTATAATCCTATATAATCCCTATGATACCCTATGAGGGGTGTCATCCCCTCTTAATAGATAAAGAAAATGAGGCACAGCGAAGGAAAATAGCTCTTTTTTTAAAAACATTTATTTATTTGTGCATACAGAACTGGGGTACAGGCCAGAGGCTCAGGGGCAGTGAGAGGATTCAACAGAGACAGAATGGGGAATAGAACAGGCAGATCCACGAAGTACACTGCTGAGGGGAGCAGCGGGCGGGTCAGGAGAGGTCTGCCACGCCATGTGGTCACCTCCGGGGCAGGCGGGAATCGAACTCATGCGGAAGCGGCTTTAGATTCTCAGTGCTGGGCTTTAACCCGCTGCGCCACCAGGGAGGGCCCCATTTCACACTCTTGTAAACGTGTAGAGGCAGGATTTGAACCCAGATTGGTGGCAGAATCTGTACTCTAAGAGAAATGCGGAAGTTGGAAGAAAAAAATTACAAGGTGGAGCAGTTCCAGTCGCCCCTAATACGTTTCAGGCACAGAAAGACAAAAGGCCAGTCTGTGTCAGCTGTCAGTTGGCAAACCCGCGCTGGACATCCGTGTGGAGGGCGCCGTGAGACCGGCTGTGAGCGCAGCTGTAGTCTCCCACTTGCGAGTCAGGGCGGGGAGAAGACCGGAAGCGCAGCACATGTCAGACTTCCACCGGGTGCGCTTGGGCCCTTCTGCGGAGCCTGCCCAGGTGGTCAGCACAATCCTGAGATGGACGTTGCGGCGGTCTGTGCCTGAGGAAGCATCTGCGCTAGCGGTGCACAGGTGGCACAACCACACCCTGTTCCTGCGAGGCTAGGGATGTGGGAGCAATGCCTGGAAGCCACTGGCCTCCTTCTGAATGGCCTCTGCGGCGGGGCCCTTCCCAATCATCGTCTCAGCCAATGGAGATGGCGGCTTCCTTCCCGTCACCCGTTCCGCTGCCTCCATTGTGCTAATCTGCAGGTCATTCGGCTTTGTTCGTTCTCTCAGAAGAGTAGTGAGAGAAATGGAACACTTCAAACTCAGTTAAGAGGAAGAAATGACTTTTATTGTTATTATTACTATCTTTCAGTCCTTTGAAAACTGTTCATAGAGTAGTTGAAATTCCCAAGCAGAATGATGGAATAAAAAAGGATGGGTCTGGAGACAGACCTCGTTTGAGTAAAAAGATATGGATGAATTTGATTTCAGACCTTGTGCTTTAGAAGAAAGGTGATGAAGAGCTAGGTATGGTCCCAGAGAACTGCATCTTGAAGGCTCAGCAGAGGGATCAACCCTGGATGTATAAAGCAAAGCAGCATTTTTGTACAGGTGAGAATGAAACCCATAGGAGAATACTAAATCTGAAGGAGCAGATTGCAGCTGGAAAAAACAAAATCGCAGACAAAATCTAGGTTACATTTTCTAGCTATAAGCATTCTAGAAACACTTTCTGGTGGGGTGGGGGGATTGCAGGCAGACATAATACTTAAGATTTCAACCTCAAATGTTGAAATCTTATTTTATTTCTCCATAGTTCTTTTGGAATGTTCACTAAATAAAGAGTTGAGAAACTGATATAAACTTCTAATTAAGAGTCTTTAGGAAATTACATAGAGAGATACTGTATTAACTTACAAATTGCATTATTTACTCTCTGGCCTTTGAAATCCTTTGCACCATACAATAACCTCACACGTAAAAACCTCAATTTAAAAAGTTATGTTGGTTGTCTCAATGAAATTATTGTGAACTTTTCAAAATACTACCTGAACACATGCTTGAGTCAGATTAGAAGTAAGTGGATGAACTTCTGAAGTAAGTGACCTCACTGCTGTAGGTAACTGAGTTCATCTATGACAAGGGTCTTGGCTGGATAAAATCCAAGATTTAGCAATCTGTAATTACATTACATATTTAATGTAAATGATTATGGGATGTGCTGGTTATCATCCAACCTTTTTTTGCCCCCCACCTTACCCCTGCTGTCCTGGTAACATTTATCTATTCTTGGGAGTAGAAGCTGGGTTTGTAAACCTACAGGTGTTGCAGTAAGCCTTAAATATTCTAAGCCCCAAGATCCATGCTGTGAGGCCCAACACTCTCCTTTGCCCCCCACCCATCTGCAGGTGACATAGAGAGACAGAATGTTTTCCTTTCTAATTTATAGGATACTGCGAAGCTGTCAAGGCCCTGTGGTGACTGATAGTACTGGATGGCCAGGGTGAGCTAACTGAACCTTGGCCTGACAGAGGACCATTGGAAAGGGTCCAGGTCAAAGACAGGAATGCGGCTCTTGGAGCAAGGTCTGCAGCTGCAAGCCGCCCAGGTCAAGGCAGGGAGATTGAGGTCAGAGCAGTGACAGCAGGGGTCCTTGGCTGCATGGAGTGTTAATGTCCCTAAGCTGATTCACAGATGGATATGTCACTCTTTGCAAGCTCCATATTTGGGGGGGGGGGGGGAGGGAAACCACAGGAGGGACTAAGTGAACAGTTGGAATTTCCAAAACCTGGGCACTACAGTCATGTTCTTTCATTCAAATCCTTAAGCTGAGATGTTTGAGGTCTAAGTGACACGTGTGAATCATAGGACAGTTGAAAAGCAGCTGCTTTTTTATTACAGTTCCAAATACAAATACATTGAGTCAGCAAAGCATGGCCTGATAGAATTGGTCTGATGCATTTGTAACTAATTTTAAATTACTAAAGTATTCATGGATGCTTTTGAGATGCTTCAACAGTTTGTCCTCAGGCATTTTACTCTAAACTCACTCCTTGCATCCCTCTAATCTTAGCTACACTGTTAATTTGCTTAACAAATTAGCTAATGTCATGTTTGTAAGTGCCCCAGACTTATGCAACTGTGGGGACTCAACTCTGCTCCAGGGAAAATGCCAGACACCTAGAGACCAGAGATCAAGGCCATCTGTCTGGCCCATGGAAGTGGCAGATTCTTGGAAGAGACAAGAAGTCCCTCTGACAGAGACTTGGTTCAATGAGGACACAGCTCATTTTGGGAGGGAGTGGGACCTTCCTAAGTGACCAACATTCTTTAATCTGTGTTCTCAACTGGACCGTGCATTGCAGTCACTGATCCCGAATCAGGAGCCCCATCACAAGCTGGCTAGGTAGCTGCAAAGTTCCTTCCTTCCTTGTGAATGTTCAGCCTTGGTCACTGGATGTTGGGGCCTGTGCTGCTGTGAGCCTGGACCATGCTGGCCACATCATTTAGGCAGGAAATCATGGTGTGTTCTTCATTCTTCTTATTCAACTGTGTGACAGCTTTGGCACGTGGGCTACCTTGTAATGTTTCTGTTTATAGAACAAGGAAACCTGTTTTCAGAACCCCGTAGGAAAGGAGAATTGTAATTTCTGTCCTTTCTCTCAGTCACCTTCGTGATCCATACTGGAGTCTGGAGAGAACACTGTGTTAAGACCGTGTTCACAGAGCAGAGCCCCAAGGTGCCTGTTTCTCTGAGGTGCACCTGAAAAGGAGCATTCTCCACTCTTGTTGGGACCTTGGAAATTACCCAAGACAAATGGTTTCACCAGCAGAAGATGGAACAATTTTACTTAGTAGTGTCTTGAGCAGAAATGCGATGGAAGGCTTTATTGAAAACCCCTCCAGCCTAATACCTGCTTCTTGGAAAGGTGAATCTTTCCACTTGCTTTGTAACAAAAGAATGTGTTAATTACTTTGGGGTCTGGCAAAGAGCAGGGATTGCCCCCTGACTGTTGCCCAAGGGGTCCTTCAAGACAGGTATTCAGCAGGTAGTCAAACAGAGAAGGCTGGTACAAGCCCCCAGTTGCCTCCCTCAGTGGGGTCAGCTCATCAACTCACTGTCTGCCCATAGTACTTGCAGTGCATTGAACTGCTATGTTCCAAAAACACATCCCTTGTCATTCTAGAGAAATCCTCTGCAGAGATCCTAGTTTCATGTTATGGGTGAGAAAAGGAAAGCCACACTGGCCTTCTAGCCCACATTGCTTGTGGCCCCAGGATCTGCATGGTTAACATCTTTACTTCAAGTCGGGACACTGCAGGCACACACCCCACTTCACAGTCTGGTTGTCCTCTCCACCAACATGTACCAGGTGTGGGCTCAAAATAACATAACTGTAAAGGAAAGCTTCAGGGTAACTCAATATAGAAGCGCTCATAGGGAACGTAGGACACTCTCACAAGTGCATACTGTTGGGGAGAACAGAATACTATCAATATGGGTAGGTCTGCATTTGTGATAGTTGATTTTATGTATCAACTTGACTGGGCCATAGGTATGCCCAAGCATTCGATCAAACTTTACTCTGTGCCTGTGAGCCTGTTTCTGGGTGCGGTTAACAGTTAAACTGGTGGCAGGTAAGGCAGGTTGTCCTCCTGACTGGAGGTGGACCTCAACCAATAAACCAGAGACACACCTAAAGATGACAAAAAGGCTGAGTAAGAGGAACTCCTTCTGCTTGACTCTTCAGCTGGTAAGTTGGTTTTTCCTCTCTTTGGACTTAAATTGAAAAATAAGTTCTTAATTCTCTAGTCAGCTGACTTTAGGTTTGGGACTTGCACCATCAGCTCGCTTGGGTCTCCACCTTGCACATCTTGTAGCTCTTGGGGCTTCTAAACTTCCAAGATCATGTGAGCCAACTAATTATAACAAATCTATTTACCTATCTGACTGCCTACCTATCACCCTACCTAGATTTCCTTTTAGTTCTGTTTCTCTGGAGTATTCTGATTGATATAATGTCATCTATATCAATATTTCCTCCCTTTCTTCTAAAGAAAATTCTGGCTTTGTACATAGAAATTCTTATCATTTTTGGGCCTTTATGGCACAGAATTCACAGGTATTGGTGAGAAATCCCAAAAGCCTGACAATTAAGGCTGACAGACACATATGAGAAAATGAAGAAGTCCAACAGCTTGCCTGTTTCTTTATTTTTAAATAGTGCTGTGTTAGTGTTCCGGTCATGGTATTCAAAACCATTCCCATATAGAACTTGGGTACCTTGTGGCTGCCTCTGTTGGGATGAGTCATGATTTTATAAAAATCTCCTCCAAATAGCTCCCAACTAGATAATCTGTACATTCTATAATTTCTATGTTTTTTCAATAAGTTATTTATTAAACCTCAAAGAGCACTAACTTGCAAATAATCATTTCAGTTCCTTCATTCTATGAAGGGAAGGAAAGAGGGATAGAGGGAGATGGCAGGAAAGGAGGAAAAGAGAAATGAAACTGTGAGATTTTGACTTCCCTTAATTCCTGAAACAAGATGGTAACAGACCCAGCTTTAAATCAAGGTCTGGGAAAGAATTAAGTTAGAATTCCCAAAAGCTCAATTGTGTATAATTAATTTATCTCTCATGCATTCGTTTCACAATAGTTGTAGAAATTCTCCTTGAAAGAATGGAGAAAAGATTGACCCAAATCATGTTCTGTGTTCTGTGACTCAAATGAGAACTACTGGTTGAAAAAGGCTAGATTGGAGTTTCTAACAGAAGTACAACTGACACCTGGGCTTGGTCAGTTGTCTATTCTGGGGCTGTTCTGTCCATCATCTGCTGCTACAGCAACCCTGGGCTCAACCCACTAGATGCCAATTGCACCCACTTACTCCCGCACACATATTGTCATAACAACCAAAAATGTTTCTAGGCATTGCAAAATGTCCCTGGGAACAGAATCACTCCAATTGAGAACCACGGTTTTCATTCTTACTCAATCTACAGCACAGGGGGCATCCCTCGTAGAGTGTTAAATTTGCAGAGTCTCAGGGCCCACCTAGAATTTCTAAATCACATTGTTTTGACAAGATCCCTCCATTGGTTTAAGCACAGCAGGACTAAGAAATTTAATAAGAACACTATTGAAACATCTTCCATGAACAAGACATTATATTTTGCTCTGGCAGTAAACTGATAAGTAAAACAGACATAACCACAGGATCTCACAACCATCCAGTCTGTAGCTGTCCATCCAAGCTAAATATAGTATCTAATTGTTCTCATTCATGACTATACAATTGAATAATATGTAACCAAAAATATGTATATTTATTTACCCATTAAGTGAAAAAGCAGATAGGAAATGTATATGCCATGCAGTATGATCTCAGTTTTACAGACTAATTAAATGATATGCCCATGAGAAATCTATCAGAATATTTGAGCAAGAAAATGTTTACCATCCTTTGGGAAAAGGGCTTATGAGTGATTTTTACCTCCCTTCTTCCAGCATTTTTCTGAATTTTTTCAATGAGCACACATTAGTTTTTATAATTAAAAAAGACAACGCATGTTCAATTGCGCAAAAGGTGACCTTAACAGATACATCTGCTCAGCCTCTTAGTCTGCCCTTGCAATAAGGAGGTCCAAGTTCATGAAATATGTCCACACGGTGCTTCTTCTGGCCAAAATTCATCCACTCATTCACCCAGGGATCAGAATTGGTAGGAAGCGTAGACCTGACCCTGTTGCCGTCCCTATGCTGGAGACCCTTTACAATCTCTTGGGGACAGGGAGGATGGAGGTTGCCATAAAAACATTAGAACTAGAGCTAAGGCAGGCTCATGATCTGCCAGTTCCATTTCCTCTTGCTCCTTCTTGATTGTTCTTCAAGTTCTGTGATCTTGTGACTAAAGAAATGTGAACGGAAGTGGTTGTGACTCTCCAGGCCTGGCCCTCCAGCCCCTCCCAGATGTGACCTGCCCTGCTCTGTCTCCGCATGCTGCACTAGCACAGATGGGCCCTGAGAGGCAGATGGCATAGCCACCCTGGGCCTCTGCGTCACCAATTAAAGCATAGCAGACTGCAAATAAGGAACAGATTTCGGACATTACATAAGCAAAAAAAAATAGTAAACCTTGATCATATTTGAGCTATTATGCATTTGTTTGTTTAGAATCCTTACATTATGTTTGAATGGAGCACTGTTGGTGTGCAGAAGGATAGGAAGCAGGAAGTAATTAGCATGGGAGCAGTAGCCCTGTCAAAAGGACAAGTTTGAATCAACTGGATCATTGTTGGCTTGGGTCTTAGATCTACGTTACAGGAGCACTTAATGGCACAGATGTTGTAAATGAATGGGCTGACTATTTGGGCCCTGCCTGGAAACTAACTTATATGAAGGGTGAATTAAAAATCAATCTGTCTTCTCTAGAAAGAAGTTCTATAGTGGGAATTGGGCCTCATTGATCACAAAGAAGAGCTTCATTATCGCAGCAAGTTCTCAGTAAAGGGCTATCCAGTAATTCCATTAGAAGTCCAAGTCTTCTTGCTTGCTTGAATATAGCAGTTCATCCATTTGAAATTTCATTAGGAAAAATTTAGCACGAAGCTTGTCAGCCCAGTTGTAAAATTTTATCGTGAAACAAACTGACCAGAAATGTCTAAGAGGTCCCAAGATCTCAGGTTGTTGTGGCTTAAGTGTCCTTTTATTGAAAAATTAAGCCAATAGTTAGAACTTCCATTTGAAATATAAAATTTTGCGAAGAGTCCTCTGTGTGACTTTGTGCATATTTGCAAGTGTCTTTGAAATAACCCCAACAAGAAAAAAAAAATTGTGCTTCTTAGTAACCTTTTTGGTCACTTACACCACTGCTAACAGAGCATCTGCCTTGTCAAATGAGGCACGGGTGGGCATGAATGACATCACAAGGGGAAACAAGGATGGCATTCAAGCCTGGCAAGCTATCAAAAGCTGAAGCATCCACAGATTACAAATCCTTTCTGGAGCATAAGCAGAAACTTCTCGTGATGAATCATGACTCCTCCAGTAGACCAAGCCACAGATCCCTCAAAGTTCACTGCAGACTAGCAGGGGGCCTGGACCACCCCTGGAGGGCCGCTGAGCCAGCCGGTGGGTAACTCTGGGAGCATAAAGGCAGCACTCTGTGACCACAGCTCCTTTTATTGCTTGACAGAGACAATGATACTTCCAGCCATTCTAGGAGCCTGTGGGCGTAATAAGCTCATGCACAGAGGCATTGAGAAGCTTGGATAAAAGACTAAAACTATATTATTCCTGGCTGGGAATGTTCTCTTTAAAATTCCTTGTAATTACAGTGCCACCCTTGTAGACACAGACCACTGTGAGGTCCTGAGCTGTGTCATAAACTTATTCCCACCTAATAAACCTCCTCTCTTGGCATTTCCCTCCCTGCAGCATTTTCTTTTACCCCAAGCCTTTCTCTCCCCAGCCTACCAACTTCAGTGGGATTCTCAGAGGGCAGAAACTGAATAAGGACCACTAATGCTTCAAGGACAAGCAGCCTCTGTGTTACAGAGGGGCTGAGGCCCAGAGGAGTCACATTGTATGAGTTGAGCTTCAAATAGCTGCCCCAGGTCACCTGAAGGACCCTCAGATTCAGCCACTTTCTGGTGCTTTCAGAACCAGATCTTCAAAATAGGTGTTTCCTGGGTTGTGGCCTGCACATATGGACACATCCATGTTGGGCCATTTTCCAATCTCAGTCCCTTTCTCGCTCATACAATGAATAAGTTGAATTTCGTCTATTGCAAAAAGACTCTGTCTGTGTGTACTTGTAGGTATGACCTGACACTCTTGTGTCAGCTAATGCTTTCAGGATGAGGACCACTTAGCAAAATCACAGTGCTAGCTGTCCTGTTTGATAGATCAAGAACTCAAGGGTATCTATAAAGGATGTCACGTCTTTCAGAGCTGCCTGAGCCTGTGTGAGAATCTCTGCCCACTCGTCCTCATCTCCATGGAGGTGAGCTTCTGAAGAAACAGTGCTTGGTCAGACATGAAGGAGAAATTTTGTGAGGCTCAGGACACACAGGGCTACCTCAGGGTCAAATTATATAATGGTGGTGGCTATAGGGCTGTTTTCTGATCCTTTTACAAACACCAACTTTGTCTTTGACCCTCAGAGTTGGAAGATTTGGGAGAACTGAGAGTCGTCGTCCTGTTTCCCCAAAGTACATTAAACTCAGCCACACTGCAATGACCCCCGCAACAGCTTTGCATACAGGAGAGGGAAACAACTGAAGATAAAAACTGGATTTCCCATGGTCGTTGTTAACTGACTTACCAATGGGTAAAATTCTATGTAAGCTGAACTTTGAAAATCCCAAGAAATTATTTGTGCGTGCAGGGTGAAGGTGAAGTAGATGGATGTAGTTGGCTTTATTTATGGAAGGAAATGCCGAAGAGCCGGAGACAGCGCCACAACTGGGGTATCCCTTTCAGCCTTCATTCAGCCTGTGTTCTATGACAGAGCTTTGATTCCAGATGGTCAACAGAAGAGACACAAGTGCCGGTGTCATAGCTCTCAAGGGAAAGCGGAATGTTCTACTGAGTAGTAAAATATAAGCTTTATGGAAGCCCCAGTTACCTTTCAGGCAATGGTAGTAGAGATGGAAAGAAAGGAGTAAGAGACTTTGGGGTCTGGTAGAAATCCTTAGGCTTTTGAAAGGAAAATACTGTAACAGTTGGGAAGTTTGATGGGCATTATAGGCCTTATAACTTCAGAACCTATAGCCAGAGATTATGCTATACCTTGAAGAGACTGGTGTGAGGGAAGAACCATCAATGATGGTGAGGAAATATCCCTCGTAGGGATGAAGTTCTAATGGGCAACATAGTATAGACTTCCTCCTGGAATTCAGCCCCTGTGGGTGTACTGAGAAATGACTCGTGTTAGCTTAAATTAGGAATTAATACACTCAGCGGTGTTTCTCTGGACCCAAGAGCAAGCATGCAGCTGATCTCGAAATAACCTACCATCTGATGGGTAAAAGCTCCAAGAAATCTGATTTTTCTCTCTCCTCTCCATGGTGAATACACTCTCTGCTCTTGTTTTATGCCCTTGCTTTCTCTGCCAGGTAGCAGATAACACCACGGAGAGCCTAAACAAGGAAGGCTTCCATCCACCTGGAAAAGACTAAGTCTTCTCCTTTTCATTCAACCTTCCTAGAAAGAGATGCTCATCTTTGTCAATCTGGGAGGTGGGAAGGTAAGGAGGGGGAGCAGTGACCAAAAAGTTAGGAGATACAGGAGGGTGAGCTGCTGAACTCCAAACCCTATAGGTTTTGACCCAGTTGCTGAAGGAGGACATGGTCTATAAATGTACCAAATAGTAGTTCAAACTTGGGCCACAGTCCCTTAGTTAGATCAGGATGAAGTGATTGATGTTAGTCCCAGGGATGAGATCTGCATTCTTGTTAGTTTGTGGCCAAAGTCCAGGTCCCTTCTCTGGACATCAGTTTCTTCTGAAAAATGGAAAAATTATATTAAGCTAGTTATACATAAATAGTTACAGCAAAACATGAGCTTTCTTAGTTTTCTATATATTTATATTAAATATAAATAATTTTTAAATTCAAATGTTTATAACCATTGACATAAAGTTGTTTGAGTTAGAATGGTCTTTATTTTTTTGCCATAGTTACGGTAAATGATTTCTCAGATGAGAAGTTTTGATGTGATGACACTAACGTTTCTGAACACTCAAAGAGGGAGAGTAAACTCATTACTAATTCAGAAATCAAGTGTTGTTGGAGAACTCCATTAAAATAAAATCCACTCGGTGGTAAATAATGATAATTGTACCAATAGTAACAGATATCACTAACTTTTTCCTAGCTAAATAGCATTCTCTGTCTGCCAGCCTCTGTGCTAAAACTTTATATGATATTTCATAGAACTCTTACAATAATACTACAAGGCAGATACTATTTTTAATCTTCATTTTGCAGATAAATGAGCTCTCATTTAACAGCTCATCCAGTAGGAAGGTGCTAAAGCCAGCTCTCAAAGGCACTTCTGTATAAGAGATTAAAAGTGTTTGCATGAGCTAATCTCTGTCCTTAAAGTTAGATAATGTATGATGGAATTAAAAAATATACACTATGCCTTATATACACATGTACATACATAAGTATATATGAAATGTGTTCTCTCTCATCTCTTATAGTCCACACTTCAGTGCACGTGTCAGAAAGATATAGGTGCATATAAATGTTCAAGTGTTAAAATAGAACTTATTCCCTACTCTCCACAGCATGACAGCTTTTCGATCACAGAGTCAGGCACGTGGGGGTTACTTTGCAAGCACAAGCTCAACGATCTGAGGGCACAAAGTTAAGTTTTTATTGGCCTGAGGTAGGGTGATTCAAGCCTTGATGTTTTACTGCATGGGCCATGTGGTTTGGGAGGTGCTGTCGTAGGTTGTGTGGGTTTGTGATTGCTCACGTGTGCACACGTGTGTGTGTGTGTGCATGGCTGGTGTTTTCCAGAGTGGAACAAGAAGGATTAACTTTCAGTGTTTGGCTCACTCTAACCTATAGCAGATGGGCACTGGCTTTAAGTTCTCATAAAGTTAACCCCCGGAGACTTGTTAAATGATTTATCCGCAACTTTGGAAGAGCAAAGGAATAAGGTGATTAAGAAAAAAGAAAAAAAGAGAGAGAAAGCTCCATGATAACGTGCCATTGACAGAGGAGGGTTGTCTTTCACATTGGAGCATGGCAGGTCAGCAGTTACTGGATCTGGGGGGAGAGTGTTAGGCCTGGGCTGGGGGAGCCCTTGGAGCAGGCTGAATTTATTCCTAGCAGCTGAGGCAGAAAGTGAGAAAAGCCTTCATTCTCTTCTTAGGGAATGGCCTCAACTTTAAAACATACTGAACCATGCTGATTTTAAGTTCTCCCAATATAACCATTTTATTTTATCCAGCTGTGGGGCCTGACTTTTGGCTAGAAAGGAGAGCCAGAAAGAGAGGGAGGGCAGGGCTGGAAAAATGGAGAAATAAACCCCCGGAATGCCTGTCATTACCTGTTTTTAAGTTGGGGGTGTGGGTGTTGTAGCAAAGTCACATGGGTGATTTAACATACAGCATCACCTCCTACTGGCTTTAAATGACCCCCTTTCCTGTCCCCACTGCCAACAGCTGGAGAAGTCAAAGTCCTTCAAGCATCAATCACAAAGCCCCCACACTCCACTCCCTTTTAATAAGATGCCATGAGCCATGCTCACTTCCCGAATACTCACTCATCCAGTAAATGACTTTAAGGAGACTGGCCGAATCAGGATCTGTGGTTGCAAACAACAGAAATTATTTCTAGCTAAGTTAAGCAGAAAAGGGATTTATTGGGGGGGAGGGGTGTGGATAATTAGCAAATTGATGAAAAGTTCACATGGGAAGCTAGCTTGGGTGATACACAGGTGCCAAGAGGGGTTGGGGTTGGAGCCATCACCAAGGCCAGGGTCTGGATGTCACTGCAGCCGCCCTCCAAACCCCACCATTAAGCAACTCTTAATGTTGTGATACTGCCAGAATTCATCCTTAATTACTATATTTTTCTCTCTTACTTGCTGAAGACTTAAAGGCCAGGGAAGGTGCATCCAATCCCATGTGCCAGGGATAGAGAGAGGAACTATCTCACCTGCTTCTGCATTGAGTTGAGAGATAAGCCCTGCTTCCAACATATCTTGGAGGAATTAGATGTTGGGAAGACAAAATTACAGTTATTTACTAGGAGACTTTCTTTAAAATTAAAATTCCTGATTCCCAGAAAAGGTTAAAAAACGAGGAGTTCCTGGTCAGAAGGTCCCCCAAGACTGGTGTGCATGGTTTGTATCATGTACATTCCTAGAGTTTTGGATTTCTTTCTTGGGTTCAAAGAAGAATTGGTGTCTAGGTTGTCCAGGAAAGTTAACATGTGGAAGAAAACGGCCTGAGGGTGCTGTATGTTGTGGGTGCTGTGCAGGGTGCAGGCTGTGCTTTGTGGGGAGATGGACCTGAGTCCGGTCAAAATCTAGGATTTCTGCAGTCAAAGTCTAGGTTCAAGGAAGGAATGATATTCTGGGCAGAAAAAAAAAAAAAAAGATAATAAAGAAATATGTGTGACTTGATTTGGGTTTCAAGTGGTGGCAAAAAAGATTTCCTGGAAAACCCACAGCTTGTGCTTGTCATTTTGTGGGTTTGAGGCTTGAATTTATATCACCTGTAGAGCTGCAAGCATCCTAAGTAGGGAAATGAAGGGTTTTCCAAATAAGAAGCTCTCTAGAACATTTGGTTAGAATCCATGCAAATCTTCCTTGCAAAATGGAATTGCCCCTAGGTCTGAGAAGATTCCTACCAAAAAAAACCAAAACCAACCAGAATTAATGTTAGTGAAAGAAAGAGACACAGAATAGCATATGGCCTGGTGTGACACGCCCAATCCACCCACACCCCACACGCCCTTTGTACAGTCCTTAGAGAAAAACAGTAGTATTGCAATTTTACAGGTAGCAAGATTCAAACACCTTGTCCTTGTTTTAGTGAGGCCCCTCTTTCGAAGGTAGTGCAAACTAGGGCACATGGTAATGAGTGTGGGGGCCATTTTACAAGTTAGAAATCTCTCATTTGAAAGCTGGCCTGCTGTAGGCGACAACGCCCTCTGAGACTCTGAGTTCTTATGTGTGGAATGAGGGTGAAAACAGACCTCCAGTTCCCTTCTCCCTACCCCTATCCCCTACCAAATTACCTCTGGGAGAACTAGGTAAGCATCCACAAATTTTAATTGTTTACTTTACAATTTGAAAATGTAAGATGATATATATGTACTGCACTCTCATTAAGGTCTAATTTTTGAGTAAATATTTTTTAATAAAACCCTTTAAATCTATTTCAATGTTTGGGTTTAAATCACCTTTTAAAACTGAATATAGATGATGAATTATAGTCAAACAACTAAGTTCCTCAATTTTCCTTTGGCCTAATGCTCCTAGTTACAGGGTGTTAAGTTACAGGACATTTGCAGTATTGCTTGGAGTTGGAATGCAATTTCATTTTATAGTTTGAGAAACATTTCATATAGTAAATACTCTTCAAATAAATCTACGGAATCAGTAAAAGTTAGAAAAGCAAGGAGAATTTTAAAAGGCAGGTGTCTTGGAGCAAGGGAAAAGGGAGGTAAAGTCTAAATGGTAGGAAAATAACTGAAGACGGGAGAAGAGGGGACAAATGGTTGTATTCAGTCCACTGGGACTACAAAAATAGAATTCCATAGAAGCGGTGGCTGAACAGAAATTTAAATTTAAAAAAGCAATAGATATTTCTCATAGTTCTAGAAGCTGAGAAGTCTTAACATCAGAAAATGGCAGATTCTGTGTCTGGTGAACACCTGCTTAAAAGTTGTCTTTTTGCTATAACCTCTTTTTGCAACAACCTCCTTCCTTTGATGGAAGGAGTCAGAGGTCTCTCTGGGGTATCTTCTCATGAGAGAACTTATTCCATCCAGTAGGACTCCAACCTCATCCCTAATCATCAACCAAAGGCTTCTCCCCCCAACTCCAAGTATACCAAGTATACTGAGAGACCCAGCTATTGGGGGAAACAAACATTATGCTTACAGTGTAGCTCCTGGAAGGCTGAAGAGTTTCCTGAGAGAGAAGCCTTGAGGAAAGCATGGAAAACCAGTCAGACCTGAAGAAAAACCTGAGCCATGAGGAGGGTAGGGTCACACATGTCCTCTGATACTGTCGTGTCAGTTAGCTTTGTTTCTGGTATAAAACTATTGGACTCAATGAGGAGGTGTTCTGTGCATTTGATAAAGAGGACATGGTCTAGCAGAAACAGTGGGAGAAGCAGACCAGCAGCAACACCCACTGAAACAGGCTAAAATATTGGATACTGAACAGGAATGGGCTGCCCTGAACATTGGTAGCTAGAAGTGGGACAAGTAGGTATTTTATTAATGTTCCCTTAGGTTGGGAGACTTGTGTGAACACAGGCCATGGCCAGCCAGAACTCTACACTCCTGTGTCTTATCTATCTCCCATTTTTTTCTCTCCCATGTTTGAGAGCTATTGCTTAAGCTAATTTTATTTATTAGAATCACGCATAGACAATTCACAGACAATTTATAGATCATAAATTTATTCGGACTCTGAGGTTAAAGATTGATTTTTAATGATGCCCTGAAGAACAGGGACAAGTCACACCTGCATACAAATTTGCAGTTCTCTTAAACACACTGTTATACACCACTCATTTGGTGAGAATAACAAGCCAGTGAGCTAAGTATGGAGCAAGAGAGCTGATATCAAGCCAAACATAAGTACCGCCAGGTAGATGATAATCCCTCCAAACAGGGGTCTCAGGCTCCCATAACTACCAACTATCAGCATCTAGAAGAATAAGATCTAACTCTCCTGTGAGCCAGGCTGACATGATTATTTGAGATCTTACCAGTTCTCTGTGGGGAAGAAGTAAAATTCACATGATCTTCTGGAAAGAATCAAATATTTTTGTCTTCTACCCGGAGATCTGATTTTTCTTGACAAGAGGATAGATTTGATGAGCTAATATAAAGTCCTTACAGCCTGAGTTTGTTCTGAATTATAGTTATGAGGTTTGTTTTAAGATGTGGCTCCCTGTCACTGTGACATGTGCCAGTGCACATATGCTTTTAAGAACACCCCTTCCCCCACAGGAGATCCCAAAAGCTTTGGCATTAACCTCTGCTTTTACAGATGAAATCACTCTTCACTATGTGCTTCTAGCCTCATCACTAACTGCCGGAGCCCCAACATTTTAATAGAGGCCAGAAAGTATCAGAAGAATATTATCCTTTCACCCTCAGAAACCTCCCAGTCCTGTGGTGTAAATCCTACTTCTAAAGTGAGGAGGGCGGATTCCATGATTTCCAGTGTTCCTCCTTCCACATTAATTTTTTCATCTAATGGGACTGTACAGGGTACAAAGGAAAGCTCCCTTTGGGCAAAGGAGACACTGAAAGTCTCAGAGAGCCCAGAGCTTAATTCATCCATCTGTAGTATCACCAGAATCTCCCTCCCCCCCAACACAGTCATACAGTTAATGTCTGTGTGTCAATGAGGTGTTACTAGAGATCCTTTCGGTGATTCTAGAGCTCTGTTTGTGACTTCAGCTCTCAGACTCAGCAGCATCATTTACTCACTCATTCAGTCAGGACATGTTTCTGTGAGTGTGATTTTAAGGGGCAAGCTACTCAGCTAAACATTTTATATGTCACCCAAATTCCCCCCAACAACCCTTGAGTCAGTTCCCACTAATAACCCCTTTCTATAGATGAGAAAATAGAGTCTAAGGAAAGCTGGAAGAAACAGGAGAACAGGTATTCCACATCAGACAATCGGAGTTTAGAGGCTAAGTTCTTATCCATGACACTGCAGTACCTCCAGGAAATTCAAAGGTGACTCAGGCTCAGTCCCTATCCTTGTGAACACAGTTTAGATGAGGAGGCAGAACTGTATAATAAGCACAGAGAAAAGAAGTGTTGTCTTAAAGGAAAGTGCTGTGAAAGTAGTATGGGAGGAAAGGGCATCTCAACTCTTCTTGGGTGGGAGGGTGGAATCAGGAGCCATTGTCTGGAAGAAGCATGAGTATCCAAGCTGAGATAGAAACTTCAGTTACTCTCAGGATTTCTCTAACAGAAAGATAAAACAAAGCTGAAACAATTGTTAATAGACTCATCATATCTGTGGTGGAACAAGTCAATCTTCATTAATAAGAAAAATTGAATTTCTCAGGAACTTGTAAATGAGGAAACTCTTGCTCTCAAGGGTGAAAATGTTAGATCACAGATCTTGACAAGATGCTTGGTCCATTTGGCTGCTCTAACAAAAATGCCACAGATAGAGTGACTTATAAGCAACAGTCATTTATTTCTTACCCTTCTGGAGGCTGGAAGTCAAAATCGAGTTGCTGGCAGATGTTTGGCGAAAGCCTATTTTTTGGTTCACAGTCTTTTTGCTAAAACTTCTTATGCAAGAGGACAGGGAGTTCTATGGGATCTCCTTCATAAGGGCAATTCTTATTCATGAGCACAACAGTATCATTACCTAACACTCACCAAGCATTCTACCTCCTAATACCATCACATTGGGGCAAAAGAATTCAAAAAAAGAACTTGGGGGGGGGGGCACAAATATTGAGTCTATAACAAAAACATGCAATATCCGCTTGCCTTTGGCTCCCTCACAGAGCAAGTCCTACTTGAAAGTATTAGCTTTAATAAGGGAAACCGGGAGGATTGGTCAGCTATGACTGATGATCTTGGACAAAAAGGGAGGTAGATTTGGCCTTCCTAGGAACTATTTAGAAGAGAATATACCTATTTAGACCACAGCTGGCATTCCAGCCTGTTCACTCACATCTGGCTGTGAATTCCTGATGACCATGGCAAAAACACCCATGGTAGAACACATTCCCCTATTTCTGATTCCATAATTTTGCTCCCCTAGAATCTAGCCCGTAAGGCGAGATTGCTTTGGCCAGCCAACTTATATACCTGCTTGGGCTTGAAAAAATATTTTTTGGATAAAATAATGAGTTAGCCCACTACATAAAGTATGTTAGAAAATTGAAAGTACCTATTTTTAAGTATTCTCTCTCTGTAACTTCTCTCTCTACTTAAATTTACCAAAGTCATCATCAAGGTAAGAAACAACCACAGGCAAGGCATCTTCTTTATTGCATTGGGGCCTTAGCTATAGAAACAATTTGAGTAAAAGATAGTATAAAATTCATGAGCTCCTATGAGGCACAGAGATTTATTAACACAGCCTTGAAAAAAGCAGGTAGAAAGAGGTCTTTATGCACTTGCTTATTGTTCTAGAAGTGCACATGAAAATTCTTTATAGTGTCCAAGCAGCTCTAATCAAGAATCTGAAGTATCTCTTTGTGGTCTTCATTGTCAAATGCATCCTTTCTGCCTAAATTTCACATCAGTCACCATGAGAAAAAAGTCCTCATGATTAAGAATTGTGCCCTTATAAAAACAATCCCATAGAACTCCCTGACCTCTTGCATATAAAGTTATAGTAAAAAGACGGCCAACTATGACCCAGGAAGTAGGTCACACCAGACACCAAGCCTGCCAGCTCCTTGAGTTTGACTTCAAGCCCCTCTGCCACCAGCAATGCTGTTATTACTGACAGTGTCATGAATCTTCAGAACCTGTTTGTACTGGAAAAATAAAAGGAAAGGAGGGAAGAAGAAAGGGAGAGTTGTAAGGAAGGGTGGAGGAAAGAAGGAGGGAAAGCAGGAAAGCAAGAAGACAAGCAAGCAGGAAGGATAGCAGGGAATGCGGGAAGGACAGAAGGAGGGAAGGAAAGTAGGAGGCAAGGAGGAAAGGAAGGAAGGGAGGGAGGGAGAGAAGGAACATACAGAGCTGCCTGCTTCTATATTTCTTGGATCTACTGATTTAATGCCTGTGACATCTACACTCATGACATTGAATCATGCATGCTGCTATTTGTGAGTGTTGGCTTCCAGTGACATTCTCAAATATTGTTACTAGGCTTTGTTGATGATGAGCATAAATGCAAGTCTTGCCCAGAATGTGCTGGAAAATATGGACAATAATTCATGTTCTGGTCATGCTAAATTTACTGTTTGGAATTTTATTACAAAAAACATAGAACAGCACATCTTCCAAGCATGTCTTCTCTTGAGCTCTGTAGGCCATCAGCACTCCCTTCATAGATTATGATCTCTTTCAATATTGCCTACACTTCTGCCTTCCGTACCCCTCCATCAGTAGGAGGGAATGGTGAGGGGCTCTAGGCAGCTAGAAGACTAATCCCACTCACACAGATAATGTCCACCTAATCTACCTGTAAGGACTTAGAACCACCTACCATAGTAAAAGGTCATTCACTGGAAAGGTCTGTTGACACCATGGCACACAGATTGAAAGGTGTTATAGACACATGTGTGACCCTCTTAGAGAACTACTTGACATGAGCACAGAGCTTTTGGAGGGTGGGTGACTGCCTGTGTGCCAGCAGGAACTACCCACAGGCCTGCATGCCAGCCCTATGCACTGCCTTCTCCAGGGCAGTGCTGGGTTTCTGGTCTCTGACATGGGCTTGTGCCCTGACTTAGCAGCAGAGGGGGATCGCTTCAGCAGTCACCTCTCTCTCTCCTGAGATTTTAAAGTCCTCATATCATTCTAAACACAGTTCAATTAGTTTTTTCTATCACTTTCTGCTAAACCATTGTTCCTAATGTACATGATGGTTTTCTTTTGTTGTTTTTTGTTGTACATAGATCTCTATATACTCTTTACACAGATTCACCAATTATTTGCATTATGCCTCATTTGCAAGTGTATTCTCTCTACCCCTCCCCCGTACATGTCCCATAAGTCACTACAGAGGAAATTGAAGGCCCTAAGGCCTTCAGAGTGTATTTCCTAGGATGAATGGCATTTTCTTACATTTTGTATTTTCTTTATGCAAATAAAGAAAATTAATATTCATGGATGCTATTATCTAAACCACCATCCATTTAAAGTGTTATCTGTTATTTCAATAATGCCCTTCTTCATCTTGATATGTTTTGAACATATAGGTTAGTTACTTCCTAATATCCCTTAATTTGGTTTTTGCTTAACATTTCCTTATGATTAGATTCTGGTTATGCATTTTGGGCAGGAATACCACAGAGTGATGTTATATCCTTCTCAGTACATCATATCAGGAGGCACATGATATCAGTTTACATCAACATTGGGAGGATAATAAAAGAAAAAAATTGACTACATGCAAACAGAATCTATATTTGATGGGGATTCGAATCTAGATCGATGTGGATTACAAAAATAGTGAGGCATAATGGCGGGGGTTGTCTAATAGCCTGAGCTGGGGCATAGGAGTCTGGGACTTTAAAGGGAAAGAAATGAGATTACTGTGACCAGGAGAGGAGGGACTCATGGAAAGCAGATAGGATGTCATTAGGAGTTTGCTACATAAATCAGGGAGGCTATTTCTGATAAAATTTTAATTCTGGGTAATGCCCCAATTTTCATTCTTCTAGGTATTTAAAAGGGTGGTAAGTGTCTCTGAGGTAGTTAAAAGGGTGGTAAGTGTTTCTGACAAGGTCCTTATATGACCTCAGCTTGAAATAAGCCACATGTAAGAGGGACATGTTTTGGAAAAAAATGTTCTGATCATCTTGGAGAGGCCTATCCTTTATTAACTTTGGTCACGCGGGTTCTAGTTCTTACATAATAAAGTTATATATTTCCCCTTGTGCTAAGAAATTTTTGACTGTGTAGATATGTTGCTTCATTCTCCAATTTTAGCATTCATTAATTAATATTTTTATAAATCAGTCATTTCTTCTATACTAACTGGTTGTCATTTCAGTTCAAAAACTTTCCTTCACCCTCCCCCCATTTATTTGTTTGTTAGATCACTGTGAGATCAGTATCTTTCCTGATTCAATGGCCTTTATTGGGTTATAATTGGAACAGCACTCATTTTGATGTTTCAATTGTCCCAGACATAAGAAACATGAATTTTAATAATACTTCTGACTCTACAAAGCTACAGGACCCAGGCCACGTCACTCTGCTCTAAGTCCCTGTTTCTCATGTTGCCTAGAAAGTGAGCTACACAAAAAAGTTCTCATTTCTTTTTCTTTGTGTAGACCTAAAGAAACAAGATATATGATTTTCCCTCTCTTCTCTATTTAAAGTTCTTTTTTTTTACTTCATCGCTGTTTTGAAAGTAATTTTACTCTACTTACATTTAAAATCATTTAAATACCTTGTAATAGTAGCCAATCAATTGAAAGTAACACACATTTAATTAGTTCTTTATTTCTTAGTATGGGAGAGGAGGCTTAGAGTATGGCCTTTTGTATAAAAAAAAAAACCAAAAAACCCGATGGAATAAATTGAAGGCCTCTGACCCTCAGCAGGAAATATTTGCTGCTTTTGCTGACAATGGTAGCTCTTCTCACAGGGGGCATTGTTCTTAGGACTAATGGCCAGAGGAGAAGCAATTCTCACCCACTTCTTCATCTTCCCTCATTTCCTCCATCGTTTCCCCACCCACTGAGAAGCTCAACACCTAAAACCCCAGGTTCTTTTCTTCCCCTGACATCCTTTGATGACTAAGGTAGATTTGGTTTTCATGAAAATGGCAGGGGAGGAAGATTTTGCATACAAGGTTGCTTTTGTATTCCCCAATGACTATTACAAATAAGCAAGCCCAAGGCTTCTGGTCACAAGTGCATGACTAGATCACATGTGTCCTGTGCACATGCAAGCAGGCCCATTTCATTCGCTGCAAGAAACACCAATTAAAAATTATGATTTTTTAAAATTTCTGCTTAAAAAAATAAGATGCTATGGCTGTACTTTGCGTTTTAATTGAGTTATAATTCTTTCTTTGCAAAGCAGTGCATAATATTTTTCAGTTATAACGAAGGTCAAAAGAATAAATGTAATAACAATGAGGTGCATCTATATGATCCTTTAAAAAATGTTTCCTTTGGCAATTTACTCTAAAGGATTTCTGGCAGTTCTGAATTCTCGTTTTCTAGCTTGTATCCAGGTCAGTAACGGCGCAGACCAAGTGGAAAGGGTTTGTTCTTTGTTTCTTTGTTTGTTTTAAATATTCCTATCAGTTTCCTGATGTAATATCAATCTCATTATCAAAACAGCCCGTTTCTTTCCGAAGACTGTGATTTGGAAAGAGGGAGAGGGAGAAGTTATTTACAGATCTTCAACAATATTTTCACAGAAAAATAAGTCCAGTACAAATTTTCCTTCAGCTAGATTCCCTGCTGTTTGAAAATAGACCTTTTCTGTTTGCTAGCATTCCTAGACATTCTCTTCTTTGAATCATTCCATGGAAACATTTATGTTCATTTAAATATCAGTTGTACACAAGAGTTTAGACTAATCCCACTACAAATCAAAACAAAACAATATCTTCAAAGGTTAACATGGGGCAAGCACATAGTTTTTACTCCATTCACTCAGCATATTAGTGTAGTAATCTTTTGACTATGCCAGTAATCTGCAGAGGCCTTCTTGAGTGGAGAAGCTTCTAGAGGCTGATGACTCTGAGGAAATGAGTTATTCTTGTTATCAATTGCGGACAGTTGCCATTCATGCTAAAGAAGAAAGCCGATCTATTGCAAGGCATGAAATTAAATTTTCCAGGTAGCAGCAAGTAATTGATACCATGGGGTGACCTTTGCCCGCAGCAGCCTATTTCAACCTGCAGCGAAGGCAATTGGGCCAGCTCCCCTGTCTGACCCCCACAAGCTGAGCTTGAAAAATAAGATGCCTGAGTAACTTTGATTTCTTTCTCATAAATGGTCCCCATTTTCATTACCTTTGTCCTCTCAGCTTTTGTTCCAACCCACATTTCCCTGATGGTCTTACACATTTTTTATGAAGTCATTCATTCATCCACCTGAGACACTAAATGGAAATAAGATTTATCATTTTACTATTTGGTTCAAATTTTTGTTCTTCTGTTTATTTGGAGATGGGTATGGTTTTGTTTGTTTTTTGGCATGTAACATTCACATTTTTGGATTCTCTATGTGAGACTTTATCACTTAGGAATATTTAATTGGTTTCCTCTGGATTGTAGCAGCGTGTCTATCACCAACAATGAATTTTAGGATGAGTTTTAAATTTATTTAGATAATAGGTTAAGAGAGGAAAGGCAGCCAACAGGACGGAGACTGTGTGCTTGTCTTTTGGAATTGCTCAAAAATGAAATCATTCTGGAAATTCACTCCATAGCCTATTCCTGGCATTGGATGTGCGATTGCTCCCAAATTAGGATTATTTTTTAAAGCCCTTAAGTAAGAAAAATGGACTGAAAGTTCTAATGTAACAATTTGTGGCATAAATTATGCAAGTGCACAGTGCAGACTAGAAGATCACAGTTCCTTGAGCCAATTTAAATTTTAATCAAATTTTTCATTCCAACTTTAATTAAAGTGTGTGACTGAGAAAAATGACTATTAGAAAAACTGCCAGTAAAGCAAAAGGGAAAAATTAATAGGAAAAAAATGTACTCTCATTGCTGTAAAGATTCATAGCAAGTGTTAGGAAAGGGAGTTGAAGAATGGTTTAATGAACTCGTATGACATTAGTAGTAGGCCTCGTTCTAGTCATATAGAAAAATGTATGTGGCATGTTTTTCTCCTGACATACTGATAGAGGAATTAAAAACCAGACACTATCTCTTTTTAATTTAAAATCTAAGGATACCCTTTAACGAAGAGTCTATAGTTTATCATTTACTTTTCTGCCAGTCTTGGCCAGGTGAGTTTCTCTAACAGTGAACCATCGGCAAATATTTGCTGACTCTTTTCCGGTCTTGGCACTAGGAAAATTAATGAAGAAGTATTGAACGTAGTTCTGCTTAGAAAACCGGTAGCCATGGTAAGGAAAAGAGATGGGGAAAGGCTAAATCAGATCTCAAGCCTGAGCAACAGTGGGGGGACATATCACTGGGGTTTGTGAAAACTGAAATAACGGGGAATCTGGGGACGGCAACTCTATGGAGGTGGGAGACTGACAGTTGGGCAGGCCTTGGGTGGGGGAGGAGTGTCCGAGTCACTCCATGCAGCCTGCGGTGGAGCAGCTGAGGACGTGGAAGGGGGGCCACGCCTAATGAGGGTTTGTATGAAGAGTGGGGGTACGGAACCAGGATGACCAGGACCTGAGTGTCAGACAAAGGCACTTATATCACACTGGATGTGTCTAATATTTATGAACTGCCATTACTGTCTGGGCATTGGGTAGTTATACTATCTAGGCCAGAATAACATTTTAAAAACAGACTTGGGAAATTTAGAGATGAGGGAAAGTAATCTTTAGAAAGAGCAGCCTGGTGATTTTCAAAGATCGCAATGTTAATAGGAGGCTGGCAACAGCCTATGAGGTGGGTAGGACTGATCTGGGCTGAGACTGGTGCAGAAAAAAGAACTTGAACTACCTTCATTCAGTAAATACCACTGCACATCTACTTTGGGCTGATCCTGGAGATTTAAAAATCAGCAACGAGTTTCAGCAAGGTAGAATAAATAATAATAAAGATGCTGGGGCTTACTTTCTCACCATACATATAACTGCATATATATATATATATATATACACACACATATATGTATGTATGTGTATATACATGTATGTGTGTATATACACATATAAAACAAATACATATATGTATGTGTTATAACAAATACGTGTGTGTTTATAGATCTGTGTGTGTGTTCAGATTTTCTAGCAGGGCAACATGAGACTGGGGAAAGCAAAATCCATGTCAGTTAATGTTACCACTTAGAGGTTCACTGACAAAACTGGTTAAGCAAGATAGAGACCAATAAGGACAGATGGCATTAAGTTGAGAGAAGGGGAGAAGCGGGTTCTTGATCTTGTTTGCTTACGCTTGGTTTTCAACAGTCTTTTCTTTACTTAAATTGGGAGGTGGTGGATTATGAGCTATGTCCATTTCCTTGAACCGCAATCCTCGACTCACAGGAGGGGCAGGAGTGAGACTGAGGAGAGAGAGGAAGCGCCGCCTCGCACACGTCCGGAGCCAGCACGTGGAGCCGGGTGGTGGCAAGGCTGCCTTCAGAGCGTGGATTGGGGCCCTTCTCTCCCTCACAGCACAATCTGACATAGTCAGACTTGAGAACTACCTCAGGACCTACACTTTCAAACAAGAAATGACAACCATTTCCCCACCCGCTAACAGCAGTATTGCTTTGTGTTCATAGACATAAAATGGCACCCGCGACAAAGAGCCTATGAAAACTATCACAAGCCTTTTCTAGAAGGTCATCCTTGTTCTTCAAAATGATATTACCAGCAATTGACCAGAAGCTGTGGCCCCCCTGAAGTGTGGTTCTGCCGGTTCCCTCCTAATTAGCCTCTGTCCCTCTGACTTGGGAATTCGGCAGGGCTCTGCAGATGCTCCACGTTTAAGTAGACCGGGCTGTCTGCTCAATCAAGCTAATCCTTATGGTACTTTACAAAGAATGAAAAGATTAGTAATGCCACCTGAAGCTGCAGAGAGAAGCCTGTGTGGGAAGGGAACCATCATTTCCTTCTTGTCTTCTTGGGGCCCTTTGGAAGCTGTCCAGCATAACTAATTAGAACTGAGAATTCCAAATGTACCTCTCACCATGCTTACCATCAAACAACCAATTTAGTTCTTTTTTTGTGTGTCTAAAAGGACTGGGTATTATGTAAATGCTTTACCTGATGTTTACCCTTTTTTTTCTTTTTCAAAATTCAATCATTTTCTTCCCACCTTAGCCATCCTTTTGCTGTGTCTCACTTTTAAATTAGCTTCCTTTGAAGAAAGTAAATACCTTCTTGAACCTTGTCTTAAGTATTAGGAATGTGAAATGACAATGTTTATGTGTTCTGTTTGTATATATCTACAAACCACTAAAAATGTATAATCGCATCTCATACAAATTATCTACGGCCTTAAAAGAATGACAGTATAAGACATAGCACTCTTTAATTAGAGCCCCAAAATAATACAATGGAAAGAAAAATAGTATCAGAGTCCTTCTAAATTCCTGGAAATATGTGGGAGTCTAAACTGATTTGTTTGTTTTTGAAATGAAAACATTGCAATGTTTGCCTTTTCTGAATTAGGCTTGTGTTCTCACCTAAATTGATGTATATTCTTACTTATTCATTTTTTAAATGTTTTCTAGTAATCCTACAAGCAGCTAGCCCAAAAATGTTAGTTGCACTATATAAAACCATCCTGTGATTCATGGTTTATTTCTTAAAAAAAATGATTTGAGAGTTTAGTTGGTTACTTTGGGGAGATAGAGGGAGAACTCTTTGATGTTCAAGCTCACACGGGGTTTTGCCACTGAATTCAGTCTTACTGCTCCCCAGATGGAATGAAGCCAGTGCCGTGGGAAACAGAGAGAGAAGCACAGTGTGATCTGGCACGCTTGCAGCACCCAGACTCAGTCCTCCCTTTGCTATATTCTGTAGAGAAGGGGCCCCTGAGAACCTATCGTGCAAAACTTTCAGATTCATATCTGCTGGGTAAACAGTTTCTAAACCACCAGAGAGCTCATGAAAATGAAGTACAGTTTAGATTCAAGGCAGGTCAGCAAGAGGTGCCCCACTTCCAGAATAGAGGTTCACGAGTGCCGTGAAATCACTGCCACTAGGCAGCCACAACTAGTGATGAAATTATTCTAAAAAGCTTCATCAAATGTCTCTGGAAATTGTCTCAAGGGCGTGTAACAATTTAAGAAAGATTTGTTCAAGCACCTGTACTCAACCTTGGTAAGGGCAGTAAAAGGCTGTGTGTGGCATTTGAGCCACAGATCATTCTCTCCTTCTTCCCACTTCCTGAAGCTCAGAGAAATGGAAGCTTCATGCTGGGTCAGTGTGGCCAAGAATGCCCCCACCCCACCCAACCCCCGTCTCTTAATTAAGGAATATAGTACCACACTGAAAGGGACTGACCACCTTGTGCTGAGACTTGCAGAGAATAAGTTTGGACAAGGGCCACTGGCAAAAGAATAAGTTTGGACAAGGTTGCTGCCTTCCTTCCCCCAACCTCCTGCTCATAAGAGAAAGGCCCTACCTCAGCATGGCAGTCCACACAGTTGGTGGCCCAATGGCCTTGGTCTCAGCTCCTTCCTAGAGCAGACACACCAGGCTGGGAGAAGTACACTGAGAAGGCCAGAGCCTACTGCCCCAGCTCAGCACTCTGCTCATAAGACCGGGCATCTTCCTCTACCCAGCTCTACAGGAGTTGCGCGAGATTTTTCCAAGGAGTAAGACAGACCACATGAACAGGAGGTGGGAGGGAGGGAAAGAAAAAAGGAGGGAGGGAAGGAAGGACAGGAGGAAGACAAAATGACAAGGACTAAAATGTGTGTATTGATTAAGCAAGGAAAATATATTGTTGACCTTTGTGAAAAATTCAATTAAAAACAAGTCCCAGGCCCTCCCTGGTGGTGCAGCGTGTTAAAGCACTGCACTGAGAAGCTAAAGCCACTTCCGCATGAGTTCGATACCTGCCTGCCCCGGAGGAGACCACATGGCGTGGCAGACCTCTCCTCACCCGCCCGCTGCTCCCCTCAGCAGTGTACTTCGTCGATCTGCCTGTTCTGCTCCCCACTCTGTCTCTGGTGAAGCCTCTCGCCGCCCCTGAGCCTCTGGCCTGTACCCCAGTTCTGTATGCACAAATAAATAAATCTTAAAAAAAAAAAACAAGTCCCAGAGAGAAGATCACTTTCAGTTGCAGAGCTGTATTTCCTAAAAATATCCAGTTTTCAATGAAAAAATTATGAGGTATAGAAGGAAAGAAGAAAATATGACCCATGCATGGAGATCAAAGGCAGTAACAGAAACCACCCGTGAGAAGACAGATTGGTTTATCAGACAGTGACTGCAGAACAAGAAAAGAAATTATGCTTTAAAGTATAAAGTATAACCAATGTTTTGTCAAGAGACGATCTTAATACATCATTTGGAATTCATTTGCAAGGGACTATCATCTTTCCTCCACCATTTTCTTAAATTACTAAGCTTCATGAATATTTATTTTTTATTCAATAAAAAATTTATTGAGTAACTTATTTAGTTATTTATTTTATAACCCAATACTCATTCATTTTGTGGCTCAAGTTGTTCCAGTTTTCTCCAGAGTCCCTTTGAAGAAGCTCCCATGAATGTAGTATTTAGTGGATTTTGTTGGTTAGTTTTTGTTGGTTAGTTTTAATTTTTTTCCTTAACTTTCTGGCACTACAAGACGTTCCAGTTTCATCCCAAATATTTCCTACCCAGTCTGCAAGGCAGCCATTTTTCCAAAGAAGTCTGGTTCCTTTTGTTAGCGAATGGTCTTAGAAAACATGACCTGAGTACTAGGTTTCTTTCAAGTAGTGAAGATGTTGTGAAGTTGATTGTGATGGTGGAAGTCTGCACAATTCTGTGAAAATCCTAAAACATATCCATTGTACTCTTAAGATGGGTGAATTAGGTGGTATGAGAATCACAGTTAAAGCTCTTACCAAAAAGGGAACAAAAAATTAATCTGGGGGATTACTCTATTTCACAGAGCAAAGGAGACAAAAATGTCCCTCAGTCTTTGCCAATTAGAACAGCATGCGGCCCCCTGGTGTGACCATAGGAAGAAACACATTTGGAATATCATCTTACAACTGCTGCCCGCAAATAAGAAAGTCTTTAAAACCTGTGAGTACTTTTTAAAGAAAATTAGGACATCCCAAATCAATCAAATGTCTTCTTTCTTGGGGCCTTGGGGGATGTCACATGTGGCTTTGCTTAATTAGAGCTCTGAAACAATAGGATGGAAAGAACAACAGCATCAAAAACTCCTACATTCCTGGAAGTACTTGGGAGTCTGAACTAGTTTCCTTGTCTCTAATGGAAAACATGGCAGTAGTCTCTAGACAGTTTCCCTGAACTTTTCATGCATCCTGACTAGTAAGAAGCCCTCTCCACCCACCTTGCACAATACAAGTACCTCGGGCTTTTTTGTTCCTCTAGAGCTGTGAGAGAACATAAGCCTGAACAGGTGGGAGCTTCTCTTGTTTCCTGAATACACTCAAAAGTCCGATCTTCCTTATTCCATGTGTGGGAGATTGTCGGCTGGCATGGAAAAGAGTGGGAGAAAGAAAGGACATGAGAATTCAGACCTAAGCAGTTGCATAGCCCCCTCTGATGTTTATGGTCACAGTTTCCAGAGTTGTACCGTTGACTTAATTTCTTGTCCTCACTTTATAATTTAATCATCAGTCAACACATGCATGTGAACATGTGTGTAGCTACGAGCACAGACATATCTAAGACTTAGATAAGGACATACACACAAATACACACATGTGATAAGAGCGGTAAATGGTTAAGGGTATCTCTCTAGAGTGAGATTTGTGGGTTCAGGCTCTGACTCTGTCATGTACCAATATAGATATACATCTATTTTAAATGTCTCCCTAACCCACCTTGCCATGCTAGTTTTCTTGCCCAAATGTCTACTGGGCATTACAAGGTCAATCAGCATTTATTCATTTATGACACATTTGGAATATCATCTTACAATTGCTGCCCGCAAATAAGAAAGTCTTTAAAACCTATGAGTACTTTTTTACTCTGTGCTGGCTCCATTCTGGAGATTCAAATGTGAGGGGAACCAACATGGCCACTGGCATCATGGTGCCTCAACTCATCTGTGCTTTAGTTTCCTAATCTAAATGGGGAGAAAATGACCTTGACCTCCATGACCTTGAGAACTGTTAGGTGAGTTCTCAAGGTCTAGACTAGAGCGATTGGAATATAGAAGTTCATCATGTTACCTACCAGTACAATAAATGACACTATGTATGTCCATTTATCACTCAGTCACAATAGAGGAAAAAAGCTTAATTAGAGCCTCAATGCAGGGTCCAATACTTAATTAATTGCACAACCAGAAAAAAATAAGAAAACAGGGAAGAGGGAAAGATCAAAGGAGTGATTAAAAAAAAAATTAGTTTCCAGGTTTAATATCATCTAATCCCAAACAAAGTAAAAACATCTACACCAAAGAACATCATTATGAAATTTGAGACTACTAGAGATAAAGGAACTTAAAAGTTTCCATGGGGATAAGAGGAAAGATAGGGAAACATACTTACAGAGTCATATCTCCACATCAATATCACAGCATTAATGTGTGAGAAAGCATCCACTGATATTCTGTATTCTGAAAGAAATTCATCTCCTAAATGCATAAATAAAAAGTACATTTTCAGATAAGCATGACCTCAAAATATTTACCTCCCATGCACTCTGTCTTGTGAAACTACTAGAGAATGTTCTTTACCAAAACGAAGGCATAATTCACTGGGAAAAAGAAAATGTAGCGCAGAGGAACCAGAGACCCCACGCAGAGCCGGCTCACAGTGGCCTTAGGTGGGGGCACTGGAGGAAGATCAGAGCAGATGGGGATAGACAAGAGGTGTCCCCGGGGAAGTGAACTAACACCTGGTATTCAGAAAATACAATACTTGAGAAACCTGTTGGGTTTTTTTTTTAATATAAATAGGAGTAGAAAAACCAAACAAAAGAAAAGCAATATAATAATTGAGAAAGGTTTCCCAAATAAGGAAGTGTAGTCACAGTCCATTATTTGACTCACCCATAAACAATATTTACATAGTGGTAATAACGTACACACTGTCTTTTGATTAAATGAATAATTGTGATATAATGAGCAAAATTGAGTGAGAAGATGTTATGGAAACTGAAGGCAAGTTCAAGTAGAGACTTTACAGAGCTAATTCTTGCCTACCCTAATAAGAAGACAAGAATGATGTCTAAAATGAATCAATCAAGAGACAGCACTGCCAAGAATACTCTTAAATAATATAGATGTTTACAGTAAAAAAGACTCAAAGGAGTTGAAAACATCTATTTTCAGTGTGAAGGAGTAAAACAGTGAAAAAAGGAAGGGACATGAAACTACTGTTTACTATGGCACTTTGGATATGATGGGATTTGAAATGTGTATGTGTGTGTGTGTTGTCAAGAAATTGTAGGTTTTACAGAGTATTTGGGAATGTAAGCTTAACAGCCCACAAAATAGCTTATTGTGTGAATAAATACTATTTAGATCCCTGTTTCTTTATTGACAGACATTGTGATTGTAAATCATCACAGTGCATTTGTTGAACATGGAATCTTTGCTGCAGTTTAGTTTATTTCCTTAGAGTTGCTACAAGCTGAAGAGTAGGAAACAGAAGTGAACAAACTGAGGTGTTGATTTATTTTACTTATTTCTTTTCTGATATGCTAAATTACATTGTAAAATCAGACCGCGGATCTTCAGTCACATGAATTGCCATGAAAATGTGATTTCACCACATCATTTTAATCTCTTGTTTCAAAACTTTAACAAGTGAAGAGTTGTAATACTTTATTTTATATTTTGTTTATTTACTACTACAGAAGTTTTCCTCTTTTGTGAATTTTTCTTCTCACCTCTTTTGCATATTTATTTGGGGGGTCTTGGTATTGATTATTAAATCTTATTTTCTCCAATTTTTTCCAGTATATTGTATTCATATTTTTCTTTGTGCTGCTTTGAGTAGATAGTTTAACCTATTTTGGCAATTAAATCTTACTATTTTCTTTTGTCATTTTTCTATTGCTGAAAGTTAGCAGTTCAGATATTTGAAAAGCAGCGGTTTTTTGTATATAATATGTGCTAAAGTCTCAAAATTTGGCTGTTCCTCTCTCCACTGTCCTTCCGCCCCTGCGAAGAGCCATTCAGTTTCTCCAGAACCACTTCCTTCCCTGCTATCTTATTAAACACTGAATTCCTGTCCATGCTAGGGTCTGTTTCAAGATAATCCATAGGTCATCTTGTACATTGGTACCTCCATGTGCAGTTCCAATGTTGCATCATTACCACTTTCGTATAGCTCCACGTACACGCTCGTTTGAAAATAGGGTAAGTGCTCCTGCCTTATTTTGGCAGCAGAGGGATGAGACGTTCAGTTTCAAGGATGGGACAATCTTCTCCACAGTTGCCTTGCACCATCACCATTGTTGCAGACAGGGCCTTCCTCTCACATCTATGTCCCCCAGTAATGCCATTGATGAACTCAACAATGTGCTCTTGTAGAACATGTATTCATGTGTTATTTTGCATGTTTTTTGTTGTTGTTGTTGTTGTTATACAAAATTTCAAAGAAAGCAATAAGACCAAGAATGTTCATGCACCAATCACCTAGCTTCAAATCATCAACATTCTTCCATGCTAACATCAAGCCTTCTTCCATCTACTCTCTACCCCCATTTGATTATTGCTTTATTTCATATTTCTTGGGGTTTTGAGGTGAAATTTATATACAGGATGGTTCACTGATTTCAGGCAAAGACTTTTTACACACATTTTTGACACAAATATGCCTTTGCGTGATTCGCACCCCTATAACCATAACAAACAGGTGTATCTCTCCCACAGAATGCTATCTGTGGGACTCTTCCACAAAACGGTCAATATTTCCTCAGTCCCATCAGAGTGAACTGCTGGCTTGATTGTTTTTCACTTTCAATTTTTTTTTGTCTGTTTTAGAGCCTCACAAATAAAATTACCCTAACTGTAATCTTTTGCTTCTCTTTTCTTGCAATCTGCATAATAGGATCTGCACGATACATCCATATTGCACATACATCAGTGTTTCGTGCTTTTATTGATGAAAAAGCATTTCATTTATGGAACATTTATGCCACAATTTGTTGATTCATTCTGTTATTGAACCTTGGGTCACTTTCCAGTTTGTAAATAGAGCCACCATATGCATTCCTGCACAAGTCTTCTTCCCAGACACATGTTTTCATTTCTCTTAATAAGTACCAAGGAATAGGATGCCGGGCCAACTGTAGGTGTATATTTAACTTCATAAGAAACTTGCAAACCTTTCAAAAGTGATTTTATCATTGCATATTCCCACCAGACAATGTGTACCTAGAGTATTTATCACCTGGAGTAGATAGATTTTTAAACATTCTTTTCCTCTGTATAACAACATTCAGTAAAATTCATATAGTTATCAAAAATATTCATGTTACAATCATTTTCAGACTTACTCTTTAGGTTAAAATACCCTGTGAAGTATAAAAGAAACAAATGTTCAATTTTAAAAATGCTATTCAAAATCAGTAAAATAGTTGACTTGTGAATTAAAGTGTTCACTGACCTAAGCCACAAAATGGCAGAGCTCAAGTAACTTGAGTTCTGTTTCTTTGACTTTCCTATCATTGTGCTCTCATTGTTTCTTTTGAATCTGCTTCAATGCAGGTACAGTAGAGCACAGAGATTGCAGGCCAAGACTGTGCTCTGAAGGTAGCTGAAAGATTTTGAACCACCAAGGATTTACTTGTTGAAACACATGTAGCTGAGAGTGATGTGTGGGAGACTAACTGTATAACTGACTTTACGCTTATGTAAAATGCAGTGATTATGAAAGGAAACATTATAAAAATGCTAATCTGAAGTTTACACGTACATTAACACTCAGAGGGATCCTCAACTATTGTTTCACTGTTGGGCCAACAATACGATACTTTTAGGAGATAAGTATTTTATCACTAATGCCTAGGTTTGCCAGCACATGTTATTAATAAAAAGCAGACTGACTTACAATCAGTTTTATTAGCATTAAATTACCTGCAGACAGTATTCCCACCTCCTGTTGCCTGCACCTAGAACAGCCATTTCCTTCCGGGGCCCTTGGTTCACCACTGCCTCCAACAATTTAGGAAAGTTCCAGATCCATATCCTTGTCAACATTTGGTATCATCAGTCTTTTAAAATATTTGACAATTTTGTGGGTGGATGGAATTTCCACTGTGGTTTTAATTTGCATTTTCCTGTGATAAATGACATAGAAGCTTTTTCATGTTCTAGTTAAGTCATCATCTATCTTCCATTGTTGTCTGTTTTAGTTGGGCCTCGCTTTTTAATCTTGATTTATGGGCTCATTATATATTTGGGGTTCAAGTCCTTCGTCATTTATATGTTTTGTAAATATTTCCCCCCAGACATTTGTTGTGTCTTTCCTTTTCAACTGCTACTGTAGACTCTAAATAACAAGTGCTGTTACCAGCAGTAAATTTCTTCCTTTTCATTCTGTATTTGGAACACTTGCATATTCTTTCTTCTTTTTTCTTTGATCATTCATTCTACAAGTTGATCATATGACTAATTTTAAAGAAACAACATTGAGCTTGAGAAGAGGGAAATGAATGTCTTTCCTCTAATGTTCTTCCCATTACAGTTTTGCTTCCCTGATATTATTGGACTCTTAGTGGCCTGAGTGAGACAGCTTTTGTCTTCATCCTTGGGGCAGGTCACAATTATCAGAGACTTTTTCTCCACCTGATTCTCTCCAACAACCCTGGTTGCCAGGTCCTGCCTGCAGTCACTGCTACTTCCTCCAGGCCTTACCCAGCTTCCCCCACAGCCATCCCAAAGGGGTTGTCACTTTCTTTTCTCTCCCTCCCTTCTGTTGCTCTCCTCCCCACCCCACCCCCTCTCTTTCCCCACTCTCTACACATGAGGATATTGACTTATGTTTTGGAAGTGCTCAGGAGTAGATTTCAGACTTGACTAGACATGTCCACCAGCCTGGTAGACAGCAGCTAGTCAAAATGAACGAGCACGTTTGCAGTCATTCCTGGACATTCACACAGCAGGGAATTTGAGTTGTCCATTCTGCACACCCCATCTGAGGTCAATCAAGATGTCAATGTTCGTGTTTTCAGCTCTCAGGCAAAGATAACCAGAAGGTCTCCACCTTCTGGAGGGGGCAGGGGCAGGGCAGTGTAGAGCAGAGCCTGGCTTTGAATTTGGGGCCAGTTGGGCAAGATCTGAATCCCAACTCTGGTATTTGTTAGTGAAGTGGCCTCAGGCAAGTCATTTAACACTTCCAAACCTCATTTGTCTTCTGTAAAATAAAGGAAGTAAGATTTACCAGATGAGTTATTTTTAGATTTTAAGATTACAATCTATTTAAAGTGAATGTGTGTGTGTATTTTCTATCAGAGTCTGGTTTAGTATTTGCTAATTTGGTGTTCACAGCAACTTTACAGAGAACATACTATAGGAATAAGAATTGACTCTAAATAATGTTGTTAATTTGCATAACTTATGTTTAAAAAATGATAGCACATAGTAAGCAATCTTATAAACTTGTTTTTTTCTCCACTTCACTCAAGATGATTTGTAAGATTTTGCAAAAAGTTTGCAGATGTAGTTCAATTATTTTCACTGCTGTTGTATAGTACTCTATTAGTGCCAGGCAAAACTATGAGGAAACAAAATTGATACCAGGTGAAACAAGGGATGCCCAGGGTCCTATTAAGGGGGAAAAACCCATGTTGCCCGTTGTAGGTTTCTGTGACCTCACACACATGAAGACAAAGCAATCTGACATTAGGGTCCTCAGAGAGTTTTAACAGAGAAAGAAGGCGTAGGGGAGAGAAGGATTTCAAATATAGACTCCCAGTGAAACTCTGAAATCACCCATCACCTCGTGGACAAACATCCAGTCACACTGGCAGCGTCCAGAGCTGGGCAAGGGAGGCCCAACAGCAGAGTTGCTAGGAGACGAATCCAAGGCACCTTCTGGCAGGAAAACCAGGCAGGTTCTAAAGAGCTGGCAGAGAAGGAGAGGGCCAGAGTTCCAAACAGATGATACAAACAGAATCCGCCAAAGGGCCAAAATGACAGCTGCCATTGTCTCACAAGAGAGCCAGGCCCAAAGCACTAAAGCTGCAAAGAGCAAAGACTAGAAACAACCTGCCATGTGCCTCCCATTCCTCTCCCTGCTCCCATCAATGGCCACGCCCCTTCTCCTCCCCAGCAGCCTCCATTCAGGAATTCAGGCTCATGGCTTGCCAGGAGTTGTAATCAGACATCACAGGCAGTAAGGTGGCAGCAGAGTTCATAGCCTCCTCCCTCACTGGCTGAGATCACTAGGCCTGGCACACCTCTATCATTATGACAATTGATTCTGAAATGTACCTATGGGTGATCTTTGGGACAGCTTAGTGTTTTATGCTTACAAGAGTGTGCTGCTATAACCATTCTTACACATATGCCAGAGTTACCTGGTGAGTGTGTCCAGGAACAGAATTACTGAGTGAGTCAGTGAAGCCCTGTCATTTCCCAGTGTTGTGGCACCAAAGGACACACAAGCCAGAGTGTAAAAGCGATCAGCAATGCACCATACTCTCGAGTGTACTGTATAAACACACCCTCATCGGCATCTTCATCAGCACTTGATATCATTTAACTTCTTAATTGTTTACAGTCTGATGGGTATTACATGGCTTTTCATTGGAGTTTACTCTGCATTTCCTGCCTACTAGTGAACTTGATCATTTTTTCCTGTGTACATTTATCATTTGTGTTTCCTTCACTAGTAGGTGTCTATTTCCATCATTGACATAGATTTTCTACTGGGTTATTTTTTTTTTCTTTTGATAATTTCATGCCTTTCTCAAATTTTCATCTATTCTTTTTACTAAGCATTCATGGGTTATGTTTATTTGTTGGAAAACACTTCTGCAAGTTTGGATCTTATCTCTTTCCTTCACTTTTTTTTTTTTAACTTGCTAAGCAGAAATTGTTAACTTTTGTTTTGTTAATCTTTGTTTCTACAGTCCCAGCATTTTATTCCCGGTCTGCCTTTTCTATACAGTTAGAACACAGAAATGAGAACATACACCCATATTTCCATCTTTTGTGGTGCTCCACATAAAAAACTTGAAGATGACCCTCTGCTGGGAAGACCATCACGCTGGTCTCACTGCTCAGAGGGAAGAAAAGCTTAACTTGACCCCCCAACTTACCAGAACGATAGAGAAAAATATATTTCACTTCAAAAATTTTTAAGTCAGATTAGCAAAACCCAGCTGTCTGGCTGCCTTTAATGGCCCCCACGCCACCCAGCCTTAATCACCTAATTCAGCTTCTCCCAACTGGCTTTCTCATTTAGCTTGCCCTCTACCTCTCTCAGCCTTTGTGCCTACTCCCTCAAATCTTTTTCATAGGACTTCACTGAAGAGGAATAAATCTGGTGAATCTCACTCTTTTCACTTTTTATGGTTCCTTTCATTGTTATGCCCATAAGCCTGTCACCGGTAAGTTCCCTGGCCCTTTGCTGAGAAGAGCAGCCTTCTAGTTCACACTTAAATACCCTAATGTCCAGTTATTGTTCACGTGTACGGGTTAAAAGAGGAAATCAGATTATTTTGCTACTAACTTGACATACAGATTTCCTGGAATTTATGAGCAAGCTGACCTAACAGAGAGTGAAAGGAGGAAGGCTGGTAGGACAGGACCGAGGGAACAACTGTTTGCAAACAGCCCAGTCCTGATGGGTTACCACCCACCTCTTCCCTGCTTTGTGAGGCTTACTCAGGCAACAGTGGACTCTGTTTTTTTTTTTTTTATTGTTGTTGTTTAAAGATTTATTTATGTATGCATACAGAACTGGGGTACAGGCCAGAGGTGCAGGGGTGGTGAAAGGATTCACCAGAAACAGAATGGGGAGCAGAACAGGTCGACTGACGAAGTACACTGCTGAGGGGAGCAGCGGCGGGTCAGGAGAGGTCTGCCGCACCATGTGGGTCACCTCTGGAGCAGGCGGGGCTTGAACTCATGGGGAAGTGGCATTAGCTTCTTAGTGCTATGCTTTAACCCGCTGCACCACCAGGGAGGGCTCAGACTCTGGTTTTTGACCAGAAGTTTCTTGTGCATGAAATCTCTATAGTTTCTGTTTGCACAAAAGTGTACTCCTGAGTGTGTGCTTTAATCCGAGAAATCCTTCAGTATTCTCAGATGCCAGTGTTCTGGAAATTTTTTGCACATAGTCCTATGGATGCTGCAAAAGAAAAAAGGTTTCAAAATATTAGTTCACCCTCTCAAAAAGAACGAGCCATCTGAGCATGACCTCCTGTGGCTAATGGTGAGCTTGTGTTTTAGAGACACAGCCCTTGTTTTCCAGAAAAATAGATCCTCCCTATTCCTCTAATTTCCACTCTCTTTGGAAACTCTTATTTATGGTTTGATGTGTTGAAACAATAAACAAGGGTGTGCATCTGGGATGGTGGGTGTGGGAGAAGTGGGGGCCAGGAAAGGGGTTTCCCAGCTTTGTGTGAGAAGTGAAAATGAGGTGGCAGCTTTAGCAAACCGATATGGGCCCTTTTCTTCCTGCCAGAGAGAAAGTGCCAGCTGAGGCCTGACACCTCGTTTTATTGTGTGAAGACAGGAAAGAGATCTCTCAATTATCTTCAAATTAACTACCACTTGCCATTATCAATTCCCCAAGGACCAATCAGAGGGTGTGTTTGAAAAAGCTGGGCGTCCGCCTACCACTTCGCCCACTCTATGGGACCCCTTCCCACACCCTCCCTCCCATACGTTGGCCCAGCCAAAATCATCTGTGGCTGCCATTTCTCATGACAAACTTTAATGCTTTAATTAGGAAGCATCTGCGTGTCCACTCCTCGCAAACACCATATGGTGCTCGGTACAAAATATGTTTCATTTTCATGAAGGCAAAGCCCTAGGAAAGGGCAGTATTTTGAATATCAATTGTTGTACACACACTGGGTGAAGAATAAATTTACTGTGCTTCAAAAGAGGCGACAGTGTTTCAAAGAATGAAGGGATTTGTTCTCTACCTGGCAAATTGAGGCCAAGAAGGCATCTAATGTTTGGACAAAGTAGATTGTACTTCTAAAGCTCAAAAATTGAAAATCCTGGAGGAGGGTATTCCAGCAATCCTCTAAACATTTTACAGGTTTAAAATAAAAGGTGTCCTAGACTAACAGTTCACATTTTAAGCCGAATGGTAAAATAACCATCTTTACATGGTGCATCTGGAGAACTGGGACCCCGGTGTTCGAATGTTGGAAGACCCCCACTCCCACAGCACTCAGGCGGCCGCTCAGAAGGGCTTTTCAAGGACACACTCTTGGGGAAAACCAGCTACTTGGCTCTTTGGCAGCCGTAGCCTGACTTGAGAAATAGGGCCCAACGGGAGATCGTGTTTGGGTTTGTTTTCCTTTCAAATATTGTGTCCTAGAAATAACAGATCTAAACTTTCCAAAGTTCACTCTTCTCTAAAATGCAAGCACTTCACATGAGGCCAAGTTTGAGATCTTTTCTCCACCGAGGAATGGGGGAGCTATAGGCCAAATTCCAGCACGGATCTTTTCCTGTTTTTATGCAAATCACTCAACATGCAAATGATGAAATAATTAAACCATGATGGTGTTTAAATAGGCCATTTATATTTTCCTCCACGGCCAGGTCAGCTACCATTCTTGTTGTGTTCGAGGCAATGGAAAAGTTCAGGAGACTTTTCTCTGGAGGGACCAGACCTGCCTGGAAGCACTGTAATTACTCATTTTTGTTTTAAAATAAACAAAACAGTGGATGTTGCAGAGGGAACACCATCCCCAGCTCCCCAGTGAGGGGACTGGTTTCTGACTCTTCGCCAGGGTCCCTGTACCTCCCTGCACCTCAGTCACCTCAGTTTCCTCTCAGATTGGAATACGTAATTACGAGCTACCACATGTGGCTTCTGTGACACAACTTTAATTATCCAAACTCAGAGCACACAACAGACTCTGAATTGACTGAACAAAAGCCTATTAGAAGGTGATCCCCTGTGGTCACATCGTAATTATTGTCAGGGGCCATGGCGGCTATGGAATTATCTCTGCAATATCTTGCTGACCTCCTATGCAGGAGTCATGTGAAGGATGATTTGTGCCATAATCTCATTCCCTTTAATGGTGTAACACTGAAAATAAAGGGGGAGCTGCGTGGCTTTGGCCTGAAACTCAATTCAGGAGGCCACCGCAGATGTGCAAACACAGCACACCCAGCAATTACTGCCACGAGCACCTCCATCTTGAAGGCCAGCAAGCCTGGAGCTGGGAGCAGAGGGATTTCCTTCTCACAGCGCCTCTCGGGCCCCGCAAGAGCAGCACAGGCTCCTGTGGGTGCAAATAAACTGGAACCACCCAGCTAAGTGGTCCAGCGTGTCTTTTCCAGAAAATATTTTCATAGAAACTGAAGGAGTTATTCTACTGCAGTAGAACTTCTTGAAGGACAGTAGTGAGATGCTCATGAGCCTTTCTTTGCAATAACTAAGGATGCTTTGCTTCGCTGAGATGCTCATAGTTTACCCTTTGCACTCCTTGAGTAATACCTTGGGCCATTCAGCACAGACTTTTTACTACTTTATGTGGTGTACACTGTCCAGCTTCTGTTCAGAGTCCTCGGGTCAGCTGGATCGCGTCATTTTAATGCATTACGTTCAAAAGCTACCGATATTTTCATTGCTTACTTAGCCAAACTGCTCTCATGGTTTTCTTCTCATCTTATCAGCAGGGCGGATATATTGATTTGATCATGGCGTAGATTCCTACATAACAAACATAGGAAAATTCTGATTTTTTTTCATCCTAGAACCTAATGACAAATTATATCATCACATATAGGAAGAAGGAGTCTGTCTTCCTTCTTGCAGGTCCAGTCTTTTCCTCAGACCTATAATGCATTGGGAAGATGAGTTTAAACAAGCCTATCTTACCTACCCCAACGACTTCTGATTTGGCTCCTTGCCGGCACTTCCAAATGCACAGAGCCAGGCAGTGAAGGGCCACAGAAGGTGGACCCAGCTTCTCAATATTGTTGACTTCCCCTTACTCACCTACACTTATGCTATTGAAACTAAACTCCAAAACACTCATGATTTCTCACATTGCTGTGTTTGCTCCACTCTGTTCCTCCAGGGTGGAATGTCCTCATGGATTTCCCTTCCCATGCCAGAGTAGGATATTCTATCCATCCTTCCTGGGAAGTCTCAGGTCCAGCTACCTCTGCATCTTTTCCCCATTCTCTCCTGAACCTCAAGATCACGCCCTTGAGAGAGTCCCTTCTGATGGTACTTACTTCATTCCGCCATGGAGGCTAATCATTGGCGTTTCGCCATGCCTCTTTCCAGAGTGTTGTCTCCAAGGGCGGTGACTAGGAGCTGGGGCAGTGATAGGAGTTGCTTATCTATTAATTTCCTTATTCATTCATTCACCACCTAGCCATTCAATAGTTACTGCCATGTGGATTCCACAACACACTTGGGATATCTGCTGCGGGGAGTGGCCAAGGGCAGAGCTGCCCCTGACTTCCTCAGCAGGAGAGTTGGTAGAAGGGGATGAAACCGAGCAGCTATTTGGGGGAGCCCTTATAAAAAGGAGGAGCAGAGCGGTGTGAGCCTTTTTATCTTTTTATCCGGGGCTTCTGTGGAAGGCAGCCACCTCACCAAGTGGCAGGTATTCCTGAGAGCAAGGGTTGAGGAGAGTACCTGGCATCACCTGCGGCAGGTCTCTGTTGAACCCTACCAGCTCCTGTAGCTCTAACTGGAGTTTGCATCATGCATTAGAACTAGTCCTTGTCTCTGTCCCTCTACCCTATTCTAAAGTTTTCTTTGTTCTCTTTTGTTGCAACAAAGATGCTTTTGTTTGCATTGCAGCAGTGGGTGATCAGATCCAGAACCTGTTGAGAGGGCATCTGACCTGGTGTTGGTTTTAAGACCCTTTGTTCATTAACACTACTAGATACTGGGGACAGTTCAGGAATTGAGGATCTAAGGGTGAGAGAGATTTTCACAGTCTTTCTCCAGGATCTTGGAAACATCCTGTCCAGCTGTGTTGCCAAAGGAGCCCTCATGACATATAACCAATATATTCAGCTGCTCAAATGACATATACAGAATTTAAAGATAATGATTTCCCCTGACATCATTTTAGAGTAACAATAACTTGACACAAATTTTTTAAGGTGTGTTGTACTTGACAGTTCCTAAAATATACTTTTTTTTAAAAAAGATTTATTTTTATTTATTTGTGCATACAGAACTGAGGTACAGGCCAGAGGCTCAGGGGTGGTGTGAGGCTTCACCAGAGACAGTGTGGGGAACAGAACAGGCAGATCGACGAAGTACACTGCTGAGGGGAGCAGCAGGCGGGTCAGGAGAGGTCTGCCACGCCATGTGGTCACCTCCAGGGCAGGCGGGAATCAAACTCATGTGGAAGCAGCTTTAGATTCTCAGTGCAGTGCTTTAACACACTGAGCCACCAGGGAGGGCCATCTAAAATATACTTTTTTTAAAAAGATTTATTTATTTATTTATGCATATAAGAATGGGGTACAGGCCAGAGGTCTGGTGGGGGTGGGAAGAGGATTTACCAGAGACAGAGTGGGGTGCAGAACAGGCAGAGTGACCAAAATACACTGCTGAGGGGAGCAGCAGCGAGACAGAAGAGGTCTGCTGTGTCATGTGGGTCACCTTCCTGGCTGGGGATTAAACTCCTGCCTCAGTGGCCATAGCTAGCTTCACAGCACTGCCACTTAACCCCTTGCACCATCATGGAGGCCCCTAAACTGTACATCATTAAAGATATTAAACTCCTACCAATAGTTCACAAGGAAAAGGCCCCAAGGCCAGCCCTTCAGAGATGCGTCCTGAAAGCACATTAGTTAACACAGACTTGGGGTGGCCAGACTGCAGGAGCGGGGGAAGCTGTACCAACTGCTCACAGAGCTCACTGCGGCACTGTCTTCCTCTAGTGAGCACGTGATATCTCCATGCCAGGCGATGCAAGGTGGGACCTGCGTGGACCTGCGTGGAAGTTTGGTCTCCTGTGTGAACACCAACCACCAGAATCCAGAGAAGCTTTCCTGAAGACGTGTTCTCTGATTGGACTTGAATGACAAATTCCAGCTCCATGTCCTGTCCGTGCTGGAGAGGTGAGTCCTGGGGCTGAAGCCATCTTTTCATTGCTTGCATTCATTATCTCTTTTCTTTCATTTAAATTAAAACTGAAAGGCACTTTGATATTTTGTCTTTTATGCAGTTCTTCGTGCTGAGATTTTTTTAAAAGTCAAGACAAAATCTGGAATTTAATTCATAATAATGTACCAATATTTTTTTTTCTTAAAATTCTGACACATGTATAGTTACATAGAGGAAAGTGACGAGACATTACACAGGAATTCTCTGTATTATTCTTGGAACTGTTCTGTGAATCTAATTTTTTTTCCAAAATAATAATGCCTTTAAACAAGAAACAAATACAAGTCCCTTTAAGTTGTCAATGACAGAAATATCATTTGGAAGCAGAAAATAAATATGCATCGACCTTACCCATATCAATCTCTGTTTATCCACTCATAGATCCTTTTCTCAAGCTGACATAATGATGCAAAGCATGGATCCACTAACTCCCATCTGTAACCTCTTGAGCTCTTGAACTCTCTGAATGCAATTATAGGTCAGCCTCTTCTGGACTGGATTGGAAACCTTGGCCCAAGTGACATTTTGCCTTGAAGCGCTAATGGTGACATAGGCTATCCCCAGGGTTCTGACCACAGCTCTGTCATTAGCCAGCTCTCATTGTTTTGTTAATCTAATGAATGGTTCTGTAGGAAATAACAGAGTAAAAGCTTACTAAAGGTGAAGGCTTCATCCATTAAAATGTTCTTTGTCCTAAAGGAAGGTCAGTGAAAGACCAATTGTAGGAGAAAATCTTGCTTTATGGGTACCCATATGTCTTAATTAACTGCCACATCAAGCAAGTCGTCAGAGTAGATTTGTGTTTGTCTTTATTCTTTAAAATTGCTGGAGAAGGGATTACCGAGACATCTTAGTGTGTGTGTGTTCGCTGTTGGAGAGCTGTGTGTGACATGCAGCACTTTCCAGGTGATTTCAGTTTATTTTCTAAGACAAAATATATGTTTAAGCATTTCTTTTCCTTTTAATCTTTAATCTCACTACAACTTTTAGATTTTATAGTGTCCAAGATAGTCACCACTGGACACATATGGTTTAGAGCAGTTAAAAAGTGGCTAATGTGAATTCAGATGTGCACACTAGATTTTGAATGCAGTACAAAAAAATGTAAAATACCTCATCGATAACTTCATTTTTGGTTGCATGTTGAAATGATGGCTTTTACATATTGAGTTAATATATTTTTGAAATTTATTTCACTTGTTTCATTTTTCTTTTCTTTCAAGTTTAGTAAATTGAAATTTTTTAAATTATGATAACATGGTTTATAACACTGTATAGGATTCAGAAATACACAATTCCATCCCTTCAGGTATATATCACCTCATTTTCCTTTTTTAATATAGAAGATCAATAAAAGATTTAAAATTACCTATGTGACTCAAATAACATTTCTGTCAGTGTTACTTTAAAGACCCAGAAAAATGGACCTCCCTGGTGTTATAAGAGGTTAAGTCTCAGCACTATGCAGCTGCAGCATGAGTTTGATCCCCAGGCAGGGAGCTGACCCACATAGCGCAGCAGACCTCTCCTGTCTTGCTGGCTGCTCTCCTCAGCAGTGTATTTCAGTAGATCTACCTGTTCTGCTCCCCACTCTGCTCTGGTGAATCTTCTCACACCCACATCTCTGGCCTGCACCCCAGCTCTTGTATGCATAAATAAACAAATCTTAAGAAGAAGACATGTTTTGAAAAAATAAATAAATAAAGATCCTGAAAAACACGTTTAGGGACTGCCTGAGTCTGCCTTCTCCTCAAACATAATTTGTACCTGACTTTGAGGCAGTGGAAATGTGATGAAATTCTTCTTATTCGTCTTGTTATAATAAGTTAACCAATTTAAGCCTACCTAGCATGCACACACGTGCACACACACATGCAATTGGGACAGTTCCTGCCATTTAACCTTTAGTAAGAATCAGGAATGGTGGGCCTTCCCTGGTGGCGCAGCGGGTTAAAGCACTACACTAATAAGCTTAGCCACTTCCGCATAAGTTCGATCCCCGCCCACCCCGGAGGAGATCCACATGGTGCGGCAGACCTCTCCTGACCTGTCCGCTGCTCCCCTCAGCAGTGTACTTTGTCAGTTGACCTGTTCTGCTCCCCAATCTGTTTCTGGTGAATTCCCTCACCCTCCGCATCTCTGACCTGTACCCCAGTTCTGTATGAATAAATAAATCTAAAAAAAAAAAAAAAAAGAATCAGGAATGGCCTGTCCTAGGCTTTGGGGAGGCACATAAGACACCCACTTTTCTCTGTCAGCAGTTTAGTCCTGCACTATTTGATCATTTCTCTGTGAGGTCTGTTTGGAAATCCCACCTCCACAGTTACTCATGGTCTAATTTGACAGCTGCTCCCTAGTCTTTCCAAATTATCTCATCTTTTACAAAAGAGACTTTGTAACTAGCTTGACTGAGAGTTTCTTGAGGGCAAGGCTCATAGCTTATTAATTACACTATCTGGCACCCTCCACTATTATCAGGTACATGATAGTTGATCTATCAATATAAATCAAATGAATAATAACAAGAATAACAGTATCATTTATTGAACACTAATGTAGGGGCACAAAGGAAGTAATTTGACATGTACCTGTGTTCTTCTGGGGCTGAACCAGTAATTGAAACAGCCTCAGACTGGGTAGCAGAGGAAAATCGAGCAATTTAACAAGGTTCATATGGACTAAAAACATAGATTAAGTAATGGTGAAAAATAATATATGTATGGAGAATTTACATGGTTGTAATTTCTAAACAACAATGGAGCAGATTAGAGCTATTTAGTCTGTGTTTAGGTACTTGGGGTGACAAGGAGCTCAGTGGGGACTTTATATGACAGAAGAGAAACGGCTACTTATCCTTACCCAGAGAAAGGAGATTCTCATGGAGGGATTGTTCACTGCTAAGCCTACCCCTGTCCTCTTTCCATCATAAAAAGGGGAAACAGTGATTGCTTCTCCAATTGGGAAAGGGCTTTAGCCATGATGACTCTTCTCCCACTGGGGAAGAGTGAAGGATTCAGGCCAGTACAGAAGCTTCTTCGCCTCAAAGAATTTCATGACTCTTAGCTCAAAACACTCTGTATGCCAGATTCCAGCATCTTGAGGAGACCAGTTTTGAGAATCTTGGGGTGGTCTGACATGGACTCCTTCACTAAAAGTATGCTTGACTTTTTTTGTTCTAAGTGTTTTTCTTAGGGCCCTCTTTCATAGGGCCCTCTCAGCAACCATCTGAGGTAAATTAACCTACATCTTACAAATAAGAAAATCAGGACACAGAGTGACAGTGACACCTCTCAATTCTTACACAGGTGCTAAGTGGTGGAGCTAGGTTGAAATTCAGTATCGGGGCCTCCCTGGTGGCGTTAGGGTTGAGTCCCAGCACTATCATCTCGGTAACCTGAGTTCATTCCCCGGCCAGGGAGCTGACCCACATGGCACAGCAGATCTCGCTTGTCTTGCCCGCTGCTCCCCTCAGCAGTGTATTTCAGTCATTCTGCCTGTCCTGCTCCCCACGGTGCCTCTAGTGAATCCTCTCACCCCCTGCACATCTGGCTTACATCTCAGTTCTTCAACATCAATCAATCAATGCAGCATCACTGTGCCATCAGAGAGAGGTGGCATCAGGCTGAGGGGGGAAGAGCACTGCATCCCAGTGCTGTGGTGGTGACATAACTGTGGCACTACACCTGCAGGGAGAAATCAAATATTGTACAAAAATGAGCAGTGATGTAAGAAACTAAAAATAAACTTATATTAGCTTTAACAATAAAGATCCATCAGGCTGAAGATAGCCTGCTTAGCTTGCAGTGCAAGCATAAAGACTGAAGCTGGCTGTGAAGCCGGTAGCATGGAGACACCACTCCCCACACCATGGAGGGAGCAGGAGGGTCTCTACTTGTGTTTGCCTCCAAAGTGCTAACTGGCGGGTCTGCTGGTAAACTCCAGCCCTTGTTAATTACCCTGATGGGGGTACAGTGCAGTATTGTTCTTCAGGGAGCATTAGTGTTAGGCTTTTTCTCCCTTTCAACTACAGTTTGATGTTTCCACAGTCCATATGACACCTTGGCAAAAAAAAAAAAAACTTTGGAAAAAAAAATGGTAACAAACACAGCATCACAGAAATTCTACCACCTCTTTTTTCTAAAAAGCATTATAGGTAAAAGCTACTCTCAGACGACTTTTCGTCAAGTTGCAGAGACTTTGATAAAAAGCGGAGAGTGGAGGGGGCAGGGGAGGGTCAGGATGAAAGGCAGGATGGTGCATCAAGCAGAAACAAAACATTAATATGTTTAAATGGCATTGTAAATATATTTTCTTTCATTTTGTTTTGAAGGAAGGGCATATAAATTGATTTCTCCTGTGCCAGAGCCCCCTCCTTGTACATAGTATGTGGAGGAAGTTGTTGCCCGGAAACTCACTGGCAGTTTAGAACCAGCAATGTGCACGTTTATATTTCAGTCAGCCGTCAGAAGGCACTAACACATGCTGGTTTCGTGTCTTCACCTGGAGAAGTAGTTTCCTGGTCTCTCTTCAGTTAGTGTCAAACAGTCTCTAAAATAATTCTTGGGTCTTGGAGAGCACTAGCTTTTGAAATTTTCTTCCTCTGGTTAGCAGTTAAATTTCATACTGTGCATCTTTTACAAGATACTTTATTTTCATGGCTGGATCCTGCTGGCCATGAACACAAGAAGATCTGAAGTTAGAACGTAAGGTGGTCCCCCCAAACTTAACAGAAAACTTGGGGCTGAGTACCATTTATACCGTATGTCTTCCCCTGCCTACATAAAGTGTATTTTCTAGAGAGAGCACATTTCTAGAGCTCATGGGAATAAAGATGAGTTTGGAGAATACATAACAGGAAGAACTACATCTGACTTGTCTGGGACATTCAGTTCTTTCACAAAGCCTTGCTATTTATAAATGTTTGCATCTGGCTAATTTTAGACTTGTCTGTCTAATTTTAAATAGTATGGCCCTTCAGGCATCAACCATGACTAATTGTATGTTTTGAAGAATACTTAGCGCATGGTTGGTGCTCAATAAATGTTAAATAATTGAAAATGTTAACAATAATCATATTTGTAAGCACATTGAGCAAGACTGTTCTGAAATATGTTTCAGTGGAGAGCTCAGTGCGTTGTTGGCAGGCAAACAACGTACAATGATAATAACACCAACTGGTCCTCTTGTTTTTTTCCAGAAAAAAAAAAAAAACAGGAGGACTTAGTGATGTTCAAATTGATTTTAGGGTCCATGGTAGTCAGAATAATGGTCTCTTAAAATGCCAAGGCTGTAATTCCCAGAACATATAAAGATGTTAGATTACATGGCAAAGGCTTATTGACATTGCAACTAGTTGCCCTTGAAATGGAGTGTACCCTGGATTACCCAGTGGCCCTTTGTAATCACAGGGGTCCTTATAGCTAGAAGGGGCAAGAAGGTTAGAAGAATGGGGGTCAGAGAAAGCTTTGAAGATACTACATTGCTGGCTTCAAAAATGAGAGGAAGATCCAGAAGCCAAGAAATGTAGATCATCCCTAGATGAAGAAAAAGGCATGCGAAGCTGATTTTCCCATCCAGTAGAAACAAGTCTTGCAACACCTTGATTTTAAGACTTCTGACCTCTAAAATTATAAGAGGATCATTATGTGTTGCTTTAAACTGTTGTTTTGTATACAATTGTTACAGCAGCATACAAAACAAATATAGGATCTTGTTAGAGATGTGGACCGGATCAATGATAAATAGTTGTACAAACACTGGGAATTTCACTATATGAAATACTATCCAAGATTACTTCAAAACAATAACAGAGAAAAGCAGAACACAGGCTCTTTGACCACCATTCCATAAAGTCACACTTACAGAAGACAGAAACCTAGAGGAGAAACAGGACACTTTTTCCATAAGTTAGAGAAGTTGTGATTTTTTTTCTTCCTTTGAAATTTCTTTTAAGATATTTTAATAGCTTTTTTTTTTTAAGATTTATTTATTTATGCATACAGATCTGGGATACAGGCCAGAGGTGCAAGGGTGGTGAGAGGAGTCACCAGAGACAGAGTGGGGGAGCAGAACAGGCAGATGGATGAAAAACACTGCTGAGGGGAACAGCAGGCAAGACAGGAGAGGTCTGCTGAGCCATGTGGGTCACCTCTGGGGCAGGGATCGAAGTCATGCTGAAGTGGCTTTAGCTTCTTAGTGCTGTGCTTTAACCTGCTGCGCCACCAGGGAGGGCCCAACTAATAATTTTAACAGCAATGTTTTTAAAGAGAGAAAAAAGAACATACTTTTATAAATAAATGTATAGATTTTCAGACAGAAACTCGTTTTTTTAATGAATAATATAATAGTTTATTTTTACTTCATTTTGTGCATTTTTCCATCTCAGTTGCAATCCCCTTGGGCTTCCCATCACCAAATCACCCATGTGCCATCACCATAGTCCAGTGCATTTCCCTCCCCCCACTGTTTTTGATCCCATTCCCCACTCCACCACCGTAAAATGTCTCTGATATATAGCTGTTGATTATTATTATTATTTTCTTGCCTGGTCTACTATACTCCTGCTATAAGTGAAACCATCTGGAATTTTTCCTTTTCTTTTTGGTTTATTTAACTAAGCATGATCTTTTCCAGCTCCATCCATGTTGCTGCAAAGGTATGTGTTTATTTTTTCTTTGGTTGCTGAGTAATATTCCATTGTATATATGTACCACTATGTACCACATCTTTTTAATCCAGTCATCCACTTTTGGGCTGTAGAAACACATGTTTTTAACGACTATGTGATCATCTCTAAGGAGGTTTGTTTGTTTGTTTGTTTGTACCCTCATCTTCTGCCTATAATTTTATCTAAAATTAATCTGGTTCAGAATGAAAGTATATGCCTGTGTCTCCAAGCACCTTTCTTTATCATACAAAAGAAGACAAACCCACACTCACTGTAAATATACTGTGTTATATTGATGAAATGGAGGGTTCTCCAGGGCACCAAAGGGGAGAGGGAAGCCCATAGGAATCTAATACTTCCCAGAAAGAGGTGCATTTTAGTCCAGATGTGGATGATCTGACCTCACATCTGTAGAGCAGCAGGTTGATGGAATAATGACAGCTTTAACAAACTTCTTCCACTCACCAACTGCTGTCAGGTACCTTCGTCTTGAGGAAGAATTCCAACGCACCAAACCAAAGCTCAAGAGAAATGTGGGACTCTTAAAAAAAAAAACTTATTTCTCCATCAATTTATTGTTTTTATGATTTATTTGCTTATGCACAGAGAGCTGGGGTACATGCTAGAGGTTCAGGGTGCAGTGAGAAGATTCACCAGAGTGGGGAGCAGAGCAGGCAGATGGATGAAGTAAACTGCTGAGGGGAAAGCGGGAGAGATGAGAGGTCTGCTGCTCCATGTGTGTCACCTCCCTCACTAGGGATGGAACTGGTGCTGAACCAGCTGTGGCTGGCTTCACAGCACTGAGCTTTAACCTGTTGCACCACCAGGGAGGGCCCTCCCACCAATTTAAATCAAAATTTTAATGATTAACTATTTTCAAACTATTCTCTTTCCTGGAACATATCACTATCTAGAAAGAAAAACCCATTCACAAGGCCTATTGTATCCTTTCTAGTGACCACACTTCAATAATGGTAAGGAACAATTTTTTCACATTTTTAGCATCTCTGAAATTGGAGTGCATCTTATAAAGATGGCAGGTCATAGTTGGACAATATTTTTTCTTTGGTACCTGTATATTATTTTCAAATAATATGATTCATAATATCTTATAATCAACACACTCTAGTATTTTACCAATTATGCCATTTAAATGGAAGATGAAAATTTTAGATGTCAACTTGAAAATGTGTGGGGAGATATTTTTTCTCAAAAATATGCTACTGTGTGAGCAAAATTTTTTGTAGGCTACAGATACAAACCATTTCCTGCCGAAGCTCAGCATTTTAATCACAGCTTCTTTTTTGCGGGACTCCAGAGAGGCTTGCTTCAGCTAGTCAAGGAAAGGACCAGTGGGAGGGTGACATTGTGTGAATCAGAGCGCTAAGGGCAGGCCAGGCTCTGAGACTGGAAAAGGCCTTTCCCAGCCCCCTCATTCCTGGAGGTCATCTAGTTTCTCCTCACTGCTGTCTCTCCTATCTGCCCACTTTCCTGCTGCTCTTAGCAGAAATGCTATCTCTAATCACTCACCAGAGCAGGGATATAACCTCAGACCTAAATCTAAACAATCTTTCAGCTGCACAACCCACAGCTCACTGACTTATTTGCTCACAGTTCCCAACCCAAGGACAGAGTTTGCTCTTAACTTTGGGTGAGATGCACACTCCTGTTGCAAACAACCATGACTTGGATGGATAGTGCATTTATGTAATGCAAACATCACCAAGCAGGAAGGATAGCAGGTGGAGGCAGTTCCCAGAGCTGGGGGCTGTGAGTAACCAAGCAGCCTCAGACACACCTAGAGTCAGCAGTAAAAATAGCTAACACATGCTCCTCAAGTACATTAACTCATTTACTCCTCGGTGCACCCCTGAGAGGAAGGTATTGATATCTGCATTTTACAGATAAGGAAGCGAAATAAATTGCCCAAAGTCACACGTTTGATAAGTGCAGAGCTGGATGCAAACCCATTGAAATAAACTACCTCAGCCGTTTCATCTCTGTAGCTGGACTTGCTGTGGCAGCACTAAGCCTGAAATGTCTGTGTCAGGAGCTAGTAATTCCCAGGGAAATGGGAGCAAAAGGCATTTATCACGTGACTGAAAACCATTGGCTATTTTGGGCATTGGGAAACAAGGAGAGAAGAAGAATAGCATTTTACTACCTTCCAGACAGCTTGGATGGTAGGTACACAATATACACAATACAATATATACAATATAATATACACAATATACGCAATATAATCCAAAGGAATGTTTTAAAATACACTTTACTGCTAAATAAACTAGAGTTCTGAAGATCGAGAAACTTGTCCAAAGTCTCACAATTAGGAGGGGGTAAAACGAGAGTCCTGAGCAGGCCTAACACATAGGCTGTGGCCTTTCCACCACAGCTCTCTGCGAGGTTAATGTCAAAACAAAGAAAGTGACATGTAGGCCACAGAATAATTCCGTCAATCATGAATCAAGCCCAAATAAGCCAGCTTCCTTGAAGCAAAGTCATTTTTCAAAATTCACGTACAGGTATGTGTTTGATGATCTGATTAAACATATTTGCTTTCTATTTCCTCTTGCCTATAAAAACATTAATCTGACTGCCCCAAATTCTGTTATAATTACTGACGCTTCTACTGAAACCAGGAAAAGCCCTGGCCAATCTTTGCCTGTTACAACTGCATGATAAAGTTTATTTTTGTTCAGCCCTTCCTTGTAGCTAATTCTCTGCCTGTTGGCTTAAACTGAATTTTCAGGGACTCACAAAATGGAATTTTAACTCTTAAGAGGGAAATCCCACAGAAAAAAAATTACAGTGTATTTATTGGTTAACATTGGTACACTGTGGGATGTTGACCTAAGAAAACTAGGTCTTTCTGTGCTGAGACACCACCATGACATATTCAATCCAGAAGTCACAGCAGAAATAACAAGTTACCCTTCAATGGAATAAGCACAAACCACTTGAGCTCAGGGTTAGTCTGAAAGCATTTCTTAAGTTTACTTAGATGTCTTTTGGGCCCTCCCTGGTTTTTGTTGCTGTTCACTCATGCATCCACTCAGCTCACAGTACATTTGCTCAACTGTAGTGGAGAATATGTGTCACCATAGAGGCCGAGGGGAATGCGGACCCTGGGTTAAATGTAAATCAGAAAGTGATGGGGCCCTAGTCATTGAAAAAAAAAGTCAGGGGACGCTGGCTCCTGCCCAGCTGTGCTTTCTCAGCACCAGCTGCTAATTGGAACCAACCACCTTCAAGTGGAGCAGGACCTGAGGTGTGCTAGGCTTGCTGTGCCTGCACATAATGCAGGGTCCTTCCCTGTGTCCTCTCAGTCAATGTCTCGACTCTTGGAGGGTGCGTCTTACTAACTGCATGATCCAGATAAGGAAAAGAAGGCTAAGGGAACGTAAACAAACAAGCAAAACTGCTGGGCTCCCATGGCCAGAATGTGGCTACCAGGAAGTCAGGAGCAGTTCTGAGCCATTCCAAAACCACACCTCCCTGCTTCACCATCAGGCCAATGCAGCCCCAATGGGCCAAACAGAGTAATACGCAACTAGGAATCATCAATAAGTACTTCTTAGAAGAACCTCACTGGGTGTGCTAAATTGAGTTTTACCAGCTGAGTTGCATCTCATTTCTGATCTCCTTGCTTCCAAGCCCAGATTCACAGACCGCTCTTGTCATTTGCAGAGTAGTCTTCCCAAAATCCACTGTCATTGGTCACTCCTCCACTCAGACCCTATCGCCTAGGATGATATTTTAGAGCCTTGGCCTTCTTGGCAAGGAAAGAGACTAAGGGGCATTGAGAGGAAATCACTAAGAGAACAGGCTCTATGGGAGGCCCAAAATCAACCTGAGAAAACAGAAGGGAATGTCCTCCCTCTGTGATAGGAAGGAAAGCAAGAAAATGAATGTAAAGTTCGACTTAGAGGTGAAATGTTCTTTGAAGGGAAACCCATACTAGAGATATTAAATGTGGAAACCTTTCAAAAAGATCCTCCACAGACATGAGATCTTTGGGCATCTGCCAAGAGTTATACAAGAAAGTCTGGCTTTAGAGATGAAAGTAACATTCTGTAATAATGAGAATACTCTCCTTGCTGGGCCCCATCCTGCCAGAACACTCATTCCGAAGCAGTGTTCATGTGGAGGACAAGGCGAGACAGCACCCTGCTCTTCCTGAAATTGAAGGCCTGTTGCCCTGGCTTCTGGAAATCTGTCAGTGGACAGCCTTCAGCTGTCAGCCCCTTGGGAGAATGCCTCAGCTGCCACCAGCCACCAGGGTATGAGGACCTGAGGGTCTACTTGGACCACCTGAAAGCCGATGCTGGCCAAGAATCCCTGTGCGAGGACTGGGTCACATCCCTACTTCTTCATGTATTCAATCCTGTTGCAGCCCCCGCCCTTCCAAGGGTGTGGACCCCAAGAGAACACCCTAGTAAATATGCCATGTACTAAATATGATCGCAAAGACTGCTTCTGCAGCGTCCTGACCTGTACTAGTACTTCCATGAGCAAAGAGCCGAGAGCAAAATAGAAAGCTGGTGTCCCTTTGCCATCTGTCCAGCCCATTTCAACTAGCACAGAATCCTTCATGCTGGAGCTTAGGAAACTGCTTAACCGTGTCTGTTGATTAGCTGAATTATGACCAAAGCAGCCTCTGATGCTGCAATATTCTTATTTTCAAATATATCACAGTCACTTATTGTTATTCACAAAACTTCATGGGTTTAGGGGAGTTCAGCTTTACCATACATGCATTCTTTCAAACAAAGACTTATTAAATACCTACCCAGGCACTGAACTAGGAGCAGGCCATGTGCAAATGAAAAAATGTTCCAGACCTTACAAGGTTCCCATAAGGTAAAGGGAATAACCAATAAAAACTCTTTGGCAGGGCTACCACTGGGCAAGAACACAATCTTTTTCTAGTTCAGGGGAGTGGATGCTAGGAATTTCAAGATGGCAGAAAGAGGAGATGCTGGAACACAGTCATCTTCATCACAGGCAGTCAGTAGTGGGTAATGCAGAGCCAGGAGCCAGACTGTGTCTGTCCACTTTCATCATTTTCTAGTTCTTAGGAGACAAGTTACTTACCCTTGCATGGTCTCATTTTCCTCCCCCATAAAATAGAGATTATATTAGTTAGTTCAGGCTTCCATAACAAATTATCACAGCCTGGGAGGCTTAAACAACAGGAATTCATTTCTCACACATCTAGAGACGGAAAATTACAAGATTAAGATGTTAGCTGATTTGGCTCCATGGCAAAGATCTTTTCCCTGGCTTTTACATGGTCACCAACCCTCTGTGTCCTTTCATGTCTGAGACAGAAGAAGCGGACTCTCTAGTGTCTCTGCTGATAAGGACACTGTTCCCATTGGAAGACCCCACCCTCGTGGCCTCATTTAAACCTCCTTGCCTCCCATGGCCCCGTATCTAAATACTATCATTTTGGGGTTTACTACAAACGCGCTTGGGAGTGCACCACTCAGCCCACAGCAGCAGTACACAGAGTGCTTTCTCGTGGGTTGTCATGAAGGTCACACGTGGAGTGTCTAGGTCACATATTGCAAGTGCTGTTACTGTGAGTAGTTATGGAAAATAAGTCAAAACTAGGAAATGGCAGATGCAGTTCCTCTTTGTTGGGGCTGAGTAACTGGATATATTGTCTCTCAAAGAGAGAAAATGAGCTTATGCTTGAGAATGAAGAATGAGTCTTTTCATGCAAATATTGGCTTGGAGAACCCCTTGGCAATCAATTCTTACTAAGGTGAAACACTCTGACCTCTTTATATTCTTTGCCTTCATATATTTCTCTCCTCTCTCTTCTTTCCTTTGTGGTCAAATGCCTAACAATCTGAGAAACATGTCCACTTAGGGAGATTACTCCTGTTAAAAGAGTATTTAGCTTTTAATCCCACTGGGCACAAGCAGGTTGAAATATAAGACATCATAGAAAAGGAAGAATTTAGCAAGGTTAATCTGGAAGTGAGAAGTGAAAAGGGTGAAATGGAATCCAAAGTAAAGCTATCGCAATGAAACGAGCTTTAAGAGAGAGAAGTAATGGTTAACTTTTCTACATGACTATCAGTAGTTGTGTAATTGGGTTGGAAAATCATACTTTCATTATTTGCTTCTATAACTTTTATACCATCATAGGGATTCAGGATATCTTCTCTTGGAGATAGGCTGGTGGATTAAATTCTGTATCCAGGAGATGTAACCCTGTGGTCCTTAATGAAGTAAACAAAAAGGAGATTTCAAAATCCTTTAGACTGAGAGAAACTGTTTCTTTGTTCCTTCTTGCAATGTTTTTAAGTCTCATTCTGTATGTGACTGCCAAATTCACTGGCAATTATTGGCAACCTGTTTATATTGATCCTAGCCATCAACACAGTCATTTTCATTGTTCCTAGACAATGAAGTTGACAGGCCAACTCTTTAGCTCTCTGGTTGCTCCTCTATATCTTCCTATTTATTTCTATTTCTGTTTGGTCTTCATCCTCCTTTAAGAAAGACTGTTATAATTACCAGTGTTATAATTACCAATGAATGATAATGGTGAAGAGGAGACAGGTACCCTCTTACATTTCTTAATAATAACTTTATTAAGGTATCCATATCAATTCAATGGATTTTAATATATTTGCAACTGTGTAACCATAACCACTAAGTTCAGAGATTGACATCATCCCCCAAAAGAAATCCTTTACCCCTATCTCTAGATCCCAACCACTAACCTGCTTTCTGTCTGTATGGATTTGTCTGTTTCCAGTATTTCATTGTAAATGGAATTATATATCATGTGTTTTTTTTTGGCAACCTGCTTCTTTCCCATAACATACTATTTTCAAGGTCTCACATAGTCTTGATAAAGTATAAATTGACTCAATATTTGGAGGAAAATGTGTCAGTATAAGTAGAAATGCATATACTCTGACTTTCAAATGTTATGTCTAAGAATTAATCCCTCACAAATATTCCCAAATCATAACGATAATTTTACAAAAACATTCATTGAAGCATTGACAAAGGTTGGGGAAAATGTGAAGTCCATAAGTTAGAGGCCTGGTCGACCACAATAAGATCCAAACCAATAGTAGCATGCTGTACAGTCATAGAATGACTTACTGGAAATGGTGTGGATGATTTTCAGAACTCCTGATGCTGCAAGTGAACTTAGCAAGTAAGAGAATAGCATATACAGCTGACAAACTGTGTTAAAAGGATTTGTGCATCTATGTATCTGTTTAACTCTACCTTTCCATACACATTTACACAGGTGTGTGCATGTGCATGTATTTACATAGTTACATACTTGCCTGTATATTTATACATATATATTGGAGGAGAAGATGGAAAAGATCTATCTCTGATAGGATGTCTAAAAAGTGACTGACAGTGGTTCTGTCTAGGGAGGGGAAGGGAAAGTGGAGCCCCGAAGGACAGGGAGATG
>NW_004567108.1:37593776-37615381 GCF_000260355.1 Condylura cristata
CACCCCTGCACCTCTGGCCTGTACCCCAGTTCTGTATGCACAAATAAATATTTTTTAAAATTTTTTTTAAAAATTAAATGGAGATGATATCAATGAAGTTTAAGTTGCTACATGGGCAGCTTAGGGCCTGGGAGCAACACAGGGAATCCCACAGTCTCTGTCCTGCAAGATCTTGTGGATTCTGTTGGATCCAGTTGCTTCCGGAACTGATACCTCAGGTAGAGAGGACCAGCTTCAGGGAAACGTAAAGATCAATGATTTGGAGCTCAATGATTTTTTTCTGTATCTTCCCAAAGGCCTGTTGTCACCTGCTCAGCACTTTTACCTGCCAATTAAGAAGTGCCTGTGCACTTTGATGTCAAAGACTGGAAGGGTAGCTTTCGAGCTGCTCCCTCAATGTCCCCCTCTACACTGCCTCTCTCAGGAATGCTTCCAGCCACACCATGCTTTTGGGGAGCAGTTCTCAAGCTCTATTTTCAACACTGAGCACCTTTGAAGAGGGCTGTGTGCCCATAATCAGCGGCTGCTCTGGTCCTGCTTCCCCAGCTTGTCTCACACGTACCGAAACACTGACCCCAAGTGGGAGAGAAGATATAGTCAAGTTCTTCATTTCAACACTGTTGCCCTCTGCAAAGTCAGTCACTTTCTGGTTTGATTCCAATCCGAGTTCACTTCCTCCCCCAGCGTTGGGTAAAAGTCAGAGACACAGTGAAAGACAGATTGTGTAACTTTTATTTTTAAAGGGGGTGTTTAATTATGGAAGGCATGATTAATATTTCAATACTGTTTATAATGGCTTCATTTTTTTTTTCAGCTAATAAGAATTAGAAATCCTGCCTCCATCGCCAAAATCTGATAGAAACTCCTCCCCAGCTACACAAAAGATTCTCTGTTGCTCTCTGGAATAAAAATGTCAGTACACATCCTGTATTAAAATTCACCCATACTTACTTGACACCTTTTAAGATATCTCTCCAAATTGCCTCTGTAAAATCTAGCATCAAAGACCAGTGAGAATATCTGTTTTCCTTCCTGTTTGAGTAACACCTATTAAGATGGGTAGTAATTAAAAGCAAATCATAATTTTTAAACCTTAAGGGAAGCTATTGCAGTGTTGCTGGAAACATCAACTATTGGAGTGTGAACTAACACCTACGTACACTGCAATTAGTAATGAAGCAGCAAACTCCAGCAAAGTTTAACACAAAGCCTGCCCGAAAAGAATTTGTGGAAGCAACAGCCCCACACCTGCCTTCTTCCCCTGCGCTGCTGACTTCCTGCTTTGCCAACCCCGCGAGTGCAACCTGTTCTCACGCAGGACATCAGGACACAGGTGACTGTCCCTGGAGCATCACCACGCCCCAGCATGTAGAGAATGGATTCAGCTTCTATGGCACAGTGCCTGTTGCAACTTTGCAGGGAGAGATCAGCAGGGGTCGTTATCCAGAAACCCTTCAGGCCTCAGCAAAGCACTTAAGAATTATTAAGGTTGACATCGTTTTAGACACCCTACCCACGAAACTTCGAATGTTCCTCTCCTTTCCACCTGCCCCACCATAAAGAGGAGTGATTCTTTTCTGCATATTTCATTTGCCCCATATTTAGTTAGCTTGGTGATATACAACATTTTTTTTTTAAAGGTTTATTTGTTTATACTTACAGAACAGGCCAGAGGTGCAGGGGCGGTGAGAGGATTCACCAGAGGCAGTGGGGAGCAGAACAGGCAGACTGGTGAAGTACACTGCTGACATGAGGGGAGCAGCGGGTGAGACAGGAGAGCTCTGGTGTGCCATGTGGATCACCTCCCTGGCCAGGGATCGAACTCATACTGAAACAGCTGTGGCTTCCTAGTGCTGTGCTTCAACTTGTTGCACCACCCGGGAATGCCCTGTATACGACTTTTAAGTCTTTATATATTCAAATCATCAGTCTTTTTCTGTATGATTTTAAACTTTCTTATATCTTACCTTGACAGTTTTTCCCAAGTGAAAGCTATATAAATATTTACCTGTTTTTTCTAGTACTAATGGTTTCTTTTTTTATGCAATTAAAACGTGGGGGCTAATTAACTTTAAAAGCATAAATCTGATCAAGCCACACCCCTTCTTAAATCCTTCCCAGGCTGAATCTCCAGTGTCTATAGGATTAAGTTCAAGTTCTTTCATGCCTCTCACATTATCTGGTCACCCTGTAGCTTCTGTGCCCTTTCATCTTTCTTCTCAGGGTTCTTTCTGTTTTTCTAGAATACAGAATACACTGTAGAATTCTCTCTCTCCCTCTACAGACAGCCTATTACTTCAAGTTCCATGAGAATAAGGGACCAAGACTGCTTTGATCGTTCCATCTCCCAACACCTCATCTGGAAGAAAGTAGACACTTACTGTTTGCTGAAAGAATGAATAAAACACTGTCTTCCTGAAAAGCCCCTCCCATGCCCCGGGGTGAAATCTGCTCTTCTATAAAGTTCCTAAAACACATCATTCTGATCACTGGTCTGTCATATCATACAGTGACATTGGATGGTATAAGTGACTGGACGCCTATCAATCAGGCTCCACTCACAGCTTATCCCTTGCTCCTCGACAAAATTGGGACACACAGCAGCACTCAGTATATCCTGTTGAACTCAGATAAATAAATTCTGATGAGGTCTCCTGGCTTGCAGTTCCACCTTGGGTATGTCCAGACATGTCCTGGTGCTTAAAAATTAAGACTCGCGCAGTCTCTATAGGAGACAACTAACTTGTTTAGTGACAATGTTGGTGCCCAGGTTAAAAGCTATGAGCATCAATATGGGGTCGAAATAGTGAATCATGAAAACGATGTCTCAGAATGTTCCTGGGTGAAAGGGTCAAAAACTTTCTCCAGATCAGAAAGTCACTGATTCTGGAGTTGGTCACCTGCCACTACAAATGCAAACAAAAAGGCCTTTGGTGCATCAAAAGTGAAAAAAAAAATTAAAATAGGTATAATTTTTTCTAACCAGCAAGGGAGAGGGAGGGTGCCCATTGCTGACTCTTGGTGCACGGTGAAGTCACAGCTCTAGGCAGCAGTCTTCCATGGCTACTTTGAGAGGACAGGGAGCCCAGGAAAGTCTCTAGGACTTGGCTGCTCTACTCTGGCCCCTTCCAGCAACCACTCACTTAGGATGTCAGGGACAGAGTTCAGCCTGGGTGGTGTCCACATGTTTGGACACTGGACACCCTGAGGGCCCAGAGAATGAAGATCTTAGCTGCTCCAGACCATTCCAGTAACAATGGTCATAATGCATTATTGTACCCCAAGTTAGGGGCTATTGTTAAGTGTTGGCCCACTTTTCTAGGTTGACTAAAAAAACAAGCAAGCAAGCAAAAAGCTCTGGAATGGCTATGGACTAACAGTGAGCCAACCACATAAGTTTATTCACATCAGGTTGTATCTGAAGAACAGTGTTTCAACAGATCATGAGAACTGCGGATTCAACAGATAATACTAACCTCTTGGCTGCCTTTAACTTAATTTACTGTGGCTTTTTCCCATCCTTGTTCATATGTTTTTTTCCTTTACTTTTATATTTTAATAGCTGTATTATACTTCCCTTCCAGTATAAGTCACCACTAATCCCCTGTATACAATTAGTAGAACGTCCATTACAAATAGTAATTTAAAAACACTTTCTTAGGTCTCAATTCCCTCTGCCCATGTGGTTCCATGATTGGACCACATATAGTGAGACTTTCACCAGGAAATAGCATCAGTAGCCTTTAGAAAAGCTGTATTATAAATTTGTTTCATTTAATAGCTTGCGACAGAATTGGAGTTTCTTGGGATAACATCCGTGGTGGTCATCTCTGACATTTAACTGACCTCGGGTATGTCATTTTACCACTCTAAGGCTCAGTTTTCTCATCTGCTCAGTAACAATGTGGGTAGGTCTATAGATCGACAAGGTTCCTTTCCACTGCACAACTGTATCTAATCATCCTTTCTAGGGAGAGAGGAACAGAGACCACCCAGGCAGAAAAGGGAGTGCCCTCTCCTCTGCCCCTGTAACCCTACCACTTGTCAGTCATCCTGCTACAGATAAGGGATGGATTCCTAGCCATGCCACACAAACACAGCAGACCCGGGAGGGCCCCTGAGTTTTGCTCCTCTGGGGCTCCCCCATAGAGCAGCCAAACTATCAGTCAGCTATGGGGCTGCTGACTGTCAATGGGCAATGTGCTGACTGCATTGTCCAGTGAATCTGCACTTTCATTTATATGCACAAAGGGTTAATTTGGTGTTTCTACAACGAAGAACCTTTTTTCTTTTCTTTTCTTTTAATACTACATATTGGGTTTTAGTGGGGCTGGGAACCCCTTTACCCTCATCTTAGCCTTCTTATTTTTGTAGGGCAATGCATGTCTTCAGGTTCGCTACTTTGTACATGTATATCAATAACTCCCTATCACTGCCCTTGTCTCTGTAGGTGAAGCTCCTACTGATGTTATGCTTCACCTTTTAAGATGTTGTGCTTCTTTCAAAACTCCCTGATGTTCATTTTGAGGATAACAATGCTAGTAATAGGTGAGGCTGAACAGCAGGCAATCAGGGAGGAAAAGACACAACCATTAACTGTGCCAGGACACATCTCTGAAAGAGCATCCCAACATTGAACAATGATCAGCTTTTGCTCATAAATATAATATTGCCTCATGTCCTTTTTGCATGGAGGCAAGGAAACTTAAATCATCAGACTTAATTAAGAGTGAACTCATTATCAAATGATGCAAACTATTAAGTTTGGGGTTTCTACTTGTTTGCTTGTTTTAGCATAGATCTGACCTAATTCTTGTGCTATTTTAAATGTTATGAAAATGCATATGCTTTTTAAATTGAATAACATCAATATGCAAAAAGAATGCATTTTTTTTCCCTAAGAGGAACATTGTCTCCTAAAGCAGGTTCACAAAAAGTAGCATCTTATTTTTATTTTCATCAAGAAATCTTGATGAACCTGGTGATTCAAAGGACTGCCAACTACACACCACGCAACTCTTCTTCAATTGGCCTTGAAGCATGAATTCATGCGCTCTAATTTGTAGGCCTATCTCCCCATCTTACCTTTGTAGGGCTGTTCTGGAGCTGAGTAAAACCCCACACTAATAAGAAGGAAAGGCTTTTACAAGAGACTGCTAATTAGTTGATTAACCATTATAAACCCCTTGATCACAGTCAGTCTGAGAGATTAATGTCCATCTATATGGATGCTTGCCACTTTCAACAGGCCCTGTGTAGTGAGTATTAGAAATGTAGTTAGTGCAGCTGAAGACCTGAAATTTGCAATTCTTTTTTTATTATTACTTCAACTCAAATAGCACATGTGCTACTGTGCAGGTATAAGAACATTTCCACTATAATCTCAACAATGATATAAAGGTTGACACTAATCCTTGATATAAAAGACCCCCCAGAAATTCAAATGCTGTTGGTCAATATTCCTGCTAAAATAATTACCAGATTTTTTAAAAGACAGCGAGCTTATCATACAAGTTATTCAGTTAACCTTCAATGTTTGCTTTCAGGCCATAAAAATTTTGAGGGAAGAGATAAACTTTCAAGTTCCTATAATTCTCAAACATTAGCTTGACTTCCTCTTAGAACTGGCTTTTAGATCAAAGTGTCCAAAAATGAATATGCAAATACATTGTTAGTGATCTTGATTCAGGAAAATTTGCAACAGAATCTCATTACTCTGAATGGCAGAGAAGAATCCTTTACACACTGGCAATTTCATATCTCACTCTTTCCTGCTATAAGAAATGCAAATTCCATTAACAGGTTTCCCTTTGGTCACCTGAACAATCTGAGTGACTCATGGTTTTGAACATTTTGCTGCTGAACCACTTTGAAGGGCATTAGATGGAATTGTGGCAAGAACAGGCTGTAATGGGAGGAATAGCTAATATGTACCTTGTTGCAGATTTTCATTTCAGTAGTTTAAAAAACAATTAGGGAAAGGTATGAGAGTTGTGACTAGATAGAATTCAATTCCTCCCTTTTAATGGATTCAAGACAGAAGGAAGCATAAGGGTAATCCGTCATTGTGTTACTGCCAGCTCTGAAGTTGTCTGTATTTCAGAACGTTCTTTCCTTCACCAGGAGGACACAGACCTCTTTATGCTGATTTGGGTGTCAAGAAGTATACAAAAAACATGAAAGAAGAGAATTGGAAGCAGCAACTCATATCTATACAGAAAATGCCTGCTCTGTGTTTCCTGGGCTTTGCTTCCAGACACCTGTGCTTGGCTAAGAGGCTGTGGGTGGCCCTGTTTGTGGGATTTCCAAGCTCATCTGACCCTAGATAAACCTTGGTGCTTTTTAAAGGCTAGCTTAGGTTCTGGACCAAATAGTGAAAAATTGCTTCTTGGCTAATTAACAAATCAGGATCCTTTGATGTTCTAAGACTGTGGTTGGAGTTTAACGTGGCTGTATCATGAGGAATACTGTGCCATCATGGAATGTGGCAAACCGCTCATAAACTTCTTACAGAGAATCAAGCCATCAATAATAAGATGGTTTTGTAGCTGAGGTTATGAGTCATTAATGTGGATGCCAGGTAGAGGCTCTGGTCGGGCCCTCAATGACATAGATGAAGAGGATGTTGCTAAGCATGGATTGTAGCACAATTCTACAAAATAATAGTGACCATTGAATGAGTCCTCAGTAAATTTTACCGACATATCTCAAATCCTCACCACACTGCTTTTGATGGGTCAATTATTTTACTAAATCAAGGAACTAAGGCCAGAGAGGATAAAAGCATCACTCAGATGACACCAATAAGATATGCCGGACCAGATCTTTCTGGTCCCCAAGTCAGTGCTTTTCCTGTTTTTCTGAGACAGATCATGGAGAGCTACGTGTTGCAGCCATCTTTGCCAGCGTGATGTGTCCAAGGAAAATGGAAGAACATCAAGGATATGTCTAGCTTGCTTGCATTACAACCTGCACTGAAAGGAACGAGAACTAAAAGCTGAAGGTTCATGCTTAGTGAGATAAGCCAGAAGAGAAAGAAAAATACCGGATGGTTTCACTCATAGCAGGAGTATAATGGACCAGGCGAGAAAATAACAAAAATAATGAACAACCTAAAAGCTGAAGGTAAGAGCCTTGGAGTCATACGATGTAATGGTGGCCAGGGGCCCCTGCAGTAGTCATTCAGAAGGCACTCAGTTGAGGCCCTTGTTAGCTGAGTGTGATTTGGCAAACTAACTGTGAAACCATGGTATGAGGGATGAAAGTACTTTGTGTCTTGCTTTGACCTCATCAAAATTTCTCCTAACTATCTACAGAAGACACACACACCTATACCATTTTTCCTCAGCAAATCTACTTTCAGCAATTTAACCACAGGTACACTTGCAGATGTGCCAAAGGGTGAATGTACAAGATTACTCCCTGTAGCACATCGTCATAACGAAAAATAGGGAACAACCCAAATTTCTATCATTAGAGCACTGATTTAATAAATTACAGGGCAGTCCTATAACAGAATATTATACAGCTATAATAAAAGAATGAGTCAGTTCCTTGTAAAATGGTGAGGGAAGACCTTTAGCATGTAGAGCCAAATGAAAAAAAGGAATGTGTTACATATTGTTAATAATATATTAAATACATGTGAGAGCAGAAAGAAGCAAAGAATCTCTTATTTCCTTGTAGCATCTGAAGAGAATATGGAAGAATGTATAAGACACTAATACCTGTGGAGGTAGGAAGGGAGCACATGGAAGATGAGGGATAAGGATGGTAGGGAGAGTATTGCCCTTCTTGGGTTTTTTAACATGTGACTGTAATAGTAATAATGAAAAGCATAAAATAATTAAAATGGAACATCTGTGCTAAAAGACACTCTTGGAATGTATTTGCAGCAGGTTTGTGCATTTCTGTCTAATAAAGAACACCAGATTCTCAGGCAAATGGCCAGGGTCCAAAAGTTGACTTTCCTACTTCCTACCTCTGTTATGTTTTGTGGAGCTCAGCTTTCTCATTTAAAATAAAAAAGGAAGTTTACATCATTCACTTAGACAACCAGCCAGAGATCTCTCTGTACCAAGCAATTGCCTGAAGATAGTAATATTTTACAAAAGGAAGTGTAAAGTTTTATTTTTTACAATTTATTTATTGATTGAGGTGACATTGGCTTACAATACTGTTTATGTTTTGGGAAGGGGGAAAAGCCTTTCCAGACAAAATATATCCCAATCATCTGAGAAGATGCCCTCTCTAATTTTTGTTCACATTATGTGACTTGTTGGCTCCTCAAAATATTTGCATTAATGGTAAAAGTTCCCACAGAATCAGATGGAAATTAATTACTCTGATTAAGTTCATATGTGAAAGTAAAAACATGCGGTTACTCAGTAATAATGTATATGCAAAATAGTTGTAGTCACAAAGATAAAATACCATCCAAAGTAGCTGAAATTTGCAAGCTTGTATGAGCAGTGAAACCGTCTATTTAAAAAATGTAAAAAGGATGAACAACCATATACCAGAGACATTTTGTGGGGGTGGAGTGGGGAATGGGATCAAAAATGGAGGGGGGGAGGGAAATGCACGGGACTATGGTGGTGGCACAGGGGTGATTTGGTGATGGGAAACCCGGGGGGATTACAATCCAGATGGAAAAAAAAAATGTGCAAAATGATGTAAAAATAAACTTTTGTAATAATTTTAAAAAAAAGTGAAAAAGAAAAAAATGTAAAAAGGGAGGAAATAACAGTATCACTGTGTTGAGGATTAACCAAGATGACGTGTCATAGCAAGCAACTGTCTGAAGACAGTAAACGTAGTATTTTATTTTTTACATTTTTAAAATGTATTTATTTAACCCTAAAATAACACGGTAGTTGTCATTCAAATGCAGTGAAGTGTAGAGCCTGGAGCAGGGCATTGCTGGTATCATGGCTCCCACTACAGCGCATCCTCGCACTTCCCTCTGACTTTGATTTCTGCCCTCTCAGAAGTCTCTCCAGAATGCACGGGAGGCACTTAGAAGGACTTCCTGGGTGAGTGCCAACCCAGGCAGCCAGCCTTGCCACCTCACATCCACTAAAGCCACCTTCACTCCTTTCCCTTGTCATTTGAGTGATCCTGGCAGTAAAGCAGATCTGTGTCGGATTCTATAACCCAAGTGGGCAGGTTCTAGCCATACATTGTTGTTTTAGACTTTCCCATCCTGAGTGGTCACAACACACACTCGTCTTCCGGAGGGAAAGCCAATGGTGGCTATGGGGGAAATGTGTGCTACACAACTGCAGGCTGATGCGGTGGTCTGACCTCCTGACCCCGGGACGTTAGGTGGGGTTGGGTGGAAGAGAGCTTGACAAGCATCCCAGCAGGAGGGCCCCTACCAGTGTTGCGCAAGACACTTGGGGGGCTGGAGGGAATGGTGCAGATATGGGCTGTTGGCACCCAGACCTGCTGCAGGTGGGGGTGGGTGGGGTGCCAGCAAGAGAGCTCCTACCAGCCATAGCCAAGGGCAAGACACTTGTCGGGGGCAGAGGGGTGCTGATGTGGGCTGTTGGCATCCCAGACCTGCCGCAGGTAGGGGTGGGTGGAGTGCTGGTGAAGGCATCTGCCTGGAGGAGGACCAGCATCCATTATAGCACTTTACAGATATTACAGTCCTTAATTCCACACAGGTGGAGGTAGGTTTCTATTAGTGCGATCCCTAGTTTACAGAAGAGGAATCTAGAAAGGAGAGAGCAAATAAATTGAGGAGCATCATAGAGAACCATGATTGAAACCAGGAGAGTCTGACCAGGCTCCATGCAAACCTACTCTTTACATGGGAAGGTTGGAAGCAGCAGAAATGGGCAAATTCTTTTCTTACGTCGTCACTGAGTCACTTAGCTTGGCAGTTGCATCTGCTCAGACAGATGGCTACACCATTTTGTGGAGGTCATATTTTTCATGACTGCAACAGGAAGACACACAAAGACCAACAATTCCGATGATAGAAAAGACTTGTTAGCAACGTTAATGCACCACAATCCTATCTCCTATGTACTAATAAATATTTCTTACCCCATCTCTCGCTTTAAAGCACAGCTCACTAAATTTTACTAAGTATTTTTCTCATAATTTGCATCCATATCTTACTTTTAAGGCCCAAAACAAAAAGTAAAGATCACAGGAAATAAATTTTTCGTATGTGGTATAACAAAATTTTAGAATTATGTTTTGCAGAAGTTTCAGTCCCACTTGCCATGTTTATAATTACATTTGGCCATTTTCTTTGTCCTGACATCTTCAATTTAACATGAAAGATGAGACAGAATGACAGTTTCCAGTGCTATGGTTGTGTAAATGGTATGGAACAGAACTTGATGTTTAAAGAAAATGTTTTAAGAACAGAGATTAATGTACTTCTAGGAAGGGTGCAGACCATGTTTCTGTCGCTCAAACTAATGGCATGCCCTAAAAAAGCATTAGCCTGTGGCACAATGCCAAGGCAGGTAGGTACTTCTCTCCAGGCAAACAAAAGAGTAATACTACGTCTTTGGTAATATCGTTCTGCCAAATAGCTCCTTGCTTGTCTCATAATTAATAATGCCACGATACTACCTGAAAATAATACAAGCTCTTAGAAACAGACACGTTTCATCTATTTCTCATGCTTGACTAGAAAGCTACTCCCTTTCCCAACAATTTTTTTAGGAAAAAGGAGGGCTTTTAAAAATAAAACCCGAAAGCCTCCTATTGCAGACAGCTTTGTACTCTGTCTGTTTAGCATTATTCTTGGAGATCTAGACAATCGCTCTGGGAACCCCAGCCCATGTGTTTCCTGCAGTGTCTTGGCTGAGCTCAGCAAAGCCTAGGATTTCACTAGGTGTTAGGTAGTAAGATCTACTGTGACAGTGTGGACTTCCCCTCGGGAGACCTATTAGGAGGTTGGAATACCTAGCAAACCTTCCTAAAAATGGCCCCACTGGGGCCAGAGAAGGTTAACCTAGAGTCAGCATGGCTATAAGGGACCAGCTGAAATAAATCAGCTGAACACTCCCATGAGGTCCTTAGCTTAGATAAGCAAAAGCCTGGAAGGGAGGGGGAGAAATAAGCTCTATTTTGTAACTCTCAGAGGGGAAGGAGGAAGTTGGCTAATTAAATTTGGGGATCCAGGTGAGGGGAAAAAAATGCCATGATTTGGCTAACCCAGGAAGGAAATAAATTTGTTGGAAAATTAAAATATTGAAACTCTTATGTAACCTTTGCTCCTTGTTGTATGCTTGAAAGTGGAGAGATTGGCGTTGGGAAAGCAGACACCTCTGTATTTGAGACTCTCCAGTCTCTGCTGTGCCGCCATGCTGCTTGCTTCAGGGAAAGGAGAGACGAGCTTGGATCGCATCCAGACAGTCCCACTGCCAGAGCACCCAGAGGACCTTGTTAGAGAGTGGGCCTTTGTCCGGGCTTTCCAGCCCACCTTCTCATCTCCTCCCAGACCTGAGGCATCGATCATCTCCTCTGTTACTCTTGGCTTTCATCTTCCATTTTCCTCTGGCTCCTTCCCACTGGCCTACACACTTGCTCTGGCCCCCAGATCTTAAAACGACAGTGAAACCCTGGGATGAACTCGTTTCCTCTTGAGTTACTATCCTATTTTCTCCCTGTCACCACTCAAATACAGCTTCCCCTGCTCTCTTGCCTCCTATTTACTGTTGCTTGATTCTTGCAGCCCTGGATCTGTGCCCCACCTGGGAAAGTGCACCTTGCACACCCCAATCCACACATCCAATGGTGTCTTCCTCTCAGCGTCTTCAGCAGATAACACTAAGAGTCAGTCCTTCCTAAAATCCTCTGCATTGCCTTTGAGTGTTTGTTGACAGCATTCCATTGCATCGCGAGTGCTCCAGAGCATCATTTCTGAGTCGTGTTCGCTAGCTCTTCTTCCACCAGCCGCCTCACGGAGGCATTCTTCAGTTTCTGTTGTGTGTCCTTGTCTCCCCACTGTGGTCTCCCTTGGCCCTCCCAGTTTCCTACCTAATGTCACGCTCAGTTATAAAGGCCCACGCCGAGTTTCTTTCCTGGGCCCTTCAGTATAGCCAACTGGATAAGTTATATTTCAGCAGGTACAAAACCAGAGTCATAACTTCCTCATTAAACCTTTCCTCCCCCTCGAACCCCTTGCTCTTCTACTGAAGGCTCTGTTCCCGGGGACTATCTCTCATGAGCTCCTCTCCTTATCTAACAGGCAATTTAATTTTAAAAGCCGGATGATACTCCCTCCACTTTGTCTCCCATGTCCAAATGCTCTTTTCTACTCCCTCTGGTCTAGTTGAGACTTCCAGACAAACTTCTTATCACTTAATTTTAAAAAAGTCAGCAGGCTGACTGACTTCTCATCTTTCCTCACTTCCTGTGGTCTCTCACAGAGACACAAAGCATTGGATCACCAACTGCTGGCTGAAAAACATTGGATGGAGCCCTATTGTTCATGGAATAAAAACCCACTCAGCCTGAGCACCCAGGACTCCTGGAAACGAATCCCACCATTTGCTCCTATTGCATATACCTTGACTTCAGCTTCTGAAACCACGCTATACTTTCCTTGACATTTTGATATTTTCTCCACTGAAAACATTTTGGATTGTGGCAGCTTGCTGCAGCCCTGCACATATTTGTAAGATTTGTACTCTTTCCTCTACATGACTCCTCCCCCCCAAAATATAAAACCATCACTCATTCTCTCCTTCATCTACAAACCCAATAGCCTTTGGTGGCCATTTTAACAGTGCATTCATGATGGCCCATAATGCAGCAGCAACAGCACTTGAGAGCTGGTTAGAAAGGGAAATTCATGGACCTGGTGCCTGACCTCTGGAATCAGACTCAGTAGGGGAGACATTTGGAGTGTATATCTTAACTGGCTTGCCAGAAGGTTCTGAGACAGGCCAGTCAGCACAACTGCACTGAAGCCTCACTTTACTATCCACAATCTGCATTGAACTTGACTATGAACTCCCTGAGGGCAAGCATGACAGATTATTTGTCCATCTTGAAATCATGCCATATTATTTGGCCACCTTGATTTCATAGTTGAGGAAATGTTTTATTCAATACAGTTGATCCAAGAGAGTTTCATGCCCAGCTTCACCTTTAGCTTCCTACTGAGTATTAAGAAAGTGAGTGCATTTAATTCATACCAGACACTGTGCTATTTTGTTTTATCTTCACCACAACCAGTGTAGTAGGTTCTGGGATTATCTCCATTTGAATGGCGATGAAATGAAAGTTCAAGGGGACCAGGAATTTTGCTTATGATCACAAGGCTAGAAATAGCTCAATTAGGAGAGTTAAGGCTGCAGAGCCCACTCTGAGTCACCGCCATGAACCCCCTCTATAGCTTCACGTCTACTAACTCGGACCGGACTCCTCATACAAGCCAGGGGCTTCTCTGCCAGGTCCCATGAGATCCTTTGATTTCCCAACCCACCTATGACATCAGGTTTTACTGAATCTCCACCTGACTTGGCTTTGCTTCCACTCTTCTCAGGCACTGAAAATGCCAAGACTACAATAGCATTTTTCATTGCTAGTTTTTTGTAGACTCGGGTCAAGGCAATGATCATCTGGGGGAGCCTCCCTCTCATCATCACAGTAGCGATTGGGGAGGCTCCTGCAACCCACAGGAACCTGACTGGGAGCCCCTGAGTCACGGGGCCCTCGGGATTGGAGCAGGCAACAGTGCCTTTTACACTATGGCAGGGCATTTAGTACTTCCAGGGTATTGCTAATTAGCCTGTCTGTCGTGGCATAGGGTGGTCATTCACAGCTGTGCCCCAGATGGAGGGACGTTGATTTTGGACAGAGATGATGTCGAGAAGGGGCTGCTGCTTCGACTTTGAATGCTCAAAGTACGGAGGGCATGCCCTCATCTAGGGCCCGGGCTCTGTTTTTATAGCTTGAACTTGAGAGTTGAATAGAATAAAAGACGGGACTTACAGTCCTCCCATAGGATTTTCTTAGGCACAGGTTTTTCCAGAGCATCAAGGACTATACCCATGTCTGGAACTTGTCCCTCAGCAAACTTCTCTGGATCCTGCACGGAATCCCAAGTTACCTTTTATTGTGCGGGGAAGAGAGAGCAGATGCGGAGGAGGAAGGGGGTAGGGGGAATTACTTTGGCACTTACCCCCATCCAATATGAAGAAAGAAGAGCTCTCCCTGCTTGGCAAGCATGCCTGTGAGCACTTTTACCACAATGCTTACAGAGAATGTTAACAGAAAAAACACCAAGTGTTTTCATTCTTCATTCATTCATTCGCTCAACAACAGTCCATTCAGCACCTAATGAGAATGAAGTATTGTGCTGGGGCTAAGCTACAAAAAAAGACACCACAGTTTCTGCCCTCAAGGAATTTCCAAGCTAACAGGGTACCTGTATCATGTATCTAGTGACCCCTGGGTCCCTTGGAGGCACCACAGGCGTACAGCCCCATGACTCACTAACTCCCAGAAGTAGGAAAGAAACATCTTTGCAGCCTCAGGCCCGAGGCTTTGTCTCCACCCCCATAAAGGCAGACTCCATGCAGATTTCTGGCACCTGGTCTCCTCTCTCTCCTGGTGAGTCCCTCTAGTGTCCTCTCAGGTGAGTCCCTCTAGTGACCTTTCAGGGCAGACACAGTCTCTCTACCTGCTGGGCACCTCTGGGAAGTCCTCAGAGTCAGCCAAGAGAAGTCTTTGTTCTTTTCCCAGTTCTCATGAAAGTTCTGCTCTAACTCCGTTCACCCCCTCTGATTCTTTCTTGAAAGCTAATGAGAAAACGTATCTTGACAAATGAGGTTGCCCACCCCAGATTCCAGTCTTAACCACAAGCTTAAGAAAATAGAAAGTTTGAAAGTAATTAGGGTCAATCACATCTTATTCTGAAATTCTCCCTAGTACTTGGAAACCAGAGAAACAAATGGCCCCCTCTACTCCCCCTTACACTGTTATCCCCCAACTACAGTAAAACCAGGGTGAACAAAGCAGGAAAGAAATGGTGGTAGGCAGCCAGATTGAGGGGCCTCCGGAAAAAGGAAGCTTCCGACAAATCCTCTGAAACTGTGCTCTTCTCTCTGCGTATGGTAACTCCCCATGTAAGAGGAGCAGGTCAGTAGGGTCATTTCAGTGAGAGGAGGAACAGGAGGGAAACAGGGGCATGTGTGAGGGTGCCCCTGCCAGCCCCCTGTAGTATCACAGACACTGTGCTAGCCCCCAGTACCAGCAGCTGAGATTGCCCCTCCTGGCTCTCTGTCCCGCCATCACACAATACCTGCATACTGTGCCTGACCCCCGCAAGGTGGGCCGTGAGGTTTCAGTGTGGCCTGCAGGGTAGTTAGCCACCCTGAGAGCAGAGAGCTAAGGTGTGTGAATAGCTAAGCACTCTGCTCTCTATGCTGGGAGGGAGTTATCTAAGGTGAAGTAGGAGGTGGCGGGGAAAGAACTGGGTGCCAGCAGCTGTGGTGATGAAGGGGCACCTCTTTTGAGAGGAATAATTACCTCCAAAAACAAGAGCAGGGATCGGAAGGTGAGAATCAACATGCCTGCCCAGGGGGAGCAGGGGCGAAGCAGGGGAGCAGGGAGAGCAGAGGCTGGGGACACTGAGGTGGAGTCACTGAGGCCCCTCCAAGGCTGCAGTTCACCTTTGGCTGATCCAGTTGAAAGTCCTCAGGTGGAAGTAAAAAGGCACACAACTGTAGCTTTCAAGCCCCGACATCCCATGAGAGACTTCTCTGGAGCCAGTTTTTAGCACACTCACAGTCTATGCAATTAGCACCTGGACAGAGGCTCTCCTTGGCAGACAACCCTGTGTTGTGAAAAGCCCATGAAACCCATTGAAACGTGCCCAGGGGCCTAGGGAGCCATCCAGCACTCCTCGGTCCATAAGACCATTCATTCCACAACATTTCACTCTCTAGTGTACTCATGATCCGTCCCTGAAGACGTTACGATGTTCTGTACAAAAGTGTTTGACATTTAAAAATAATCACCCGGGGTGGGGGGGGAAATAATAATCACCAGGGAAATGGAAACCTGGAGGCAGTTTTGGGCAACTAGGTTAACCCCATCTTGTGTGGGAACCCCTGTCACAAGGCCCAAAGAGACTTCAGGAGAGAGCTCACCTCTGGTCTGTTTGGGGAGGAGGTGGCCACTGCTGTCGGGAGCAGGGGTTGTGTTTTCAACGCCTCTTTATTCTTGCAAGAGGTAAATCGTTTTTTTGAGGTGCTACAAAAGAGGCAGGATAAACCCTGGAGGAGTGAAGAGCAGAAATGCGTCCCCAACAGCAATGAGAGTATTTCCACCACCCTTCAAATTACAGGCCAGGGGAAAACCGCGGGCGCTGGGCTCTGTCTCCTGGATGCTACTTCCCTCTTTCACACGTTTAATTGGTGTTATTACTGCAGTGGTAATGAGACATAGATATCTAGTAATTATGCATTTAAGTGCCTGGAACTTCAGCTCCTTCCCACCTACCACGCTGGTGCGCCCCTTTCCTGTCTTGACAATCAGGGGGTGACTTGGGCAGTGCCAGGGTGCTTGGGTGAGGCCTGATTATGCAGCTTAAGTCCAAAAGTAGATCTCTTAGCTCCCACAGCTCCAGACCTAGCTTCAGGACAATGTTTGGTTGCATAAACGGGCAAAGAAGAAGACAAAATGTTAAGTATATCCTTCTGGAGAAGACATAAATTCAGTCCTTGAGGAACACCTGATGTAGACTGAGAAGAAAAATCACTTTCATGATGAACGAAGCTTTGCTTTAAGTGAGAAGTGTTCTTTGCCCCAGGTAGATATTCCAATCAGGGTCTGTCAGCTCAGAGGTGACCACACAGCTCTCTTTGCCCAATCCCCCAGTCTCTTCCACAGGGTTGCCAGTCAGCCTGGATGGCAATGGGTGCTCTGCCAACACACAGGCAGCTTGCTGCTAGGAGGACTGAGGACAGAGTTTGCTTCTTACACATTACTTACACTGTCTCTGTGACCAGAAGAGCCCTAGTTAGTTTGTTTTCTGCGTTTGGTAACAGGGCCTCCCTGGCTTTCAAAGCACCATTCTGCCCTCATCTTCTTTCACAGTCTCTTTGCAAACAAGGCAACTTTCTGGAGCAGGAATGTGAAGTATTTGGCCTCTCTTCTGCCCTTGGTGCTGATTCGGATCCTACAAGCACTACTTGAAACTAATAAAAATAAGATACAGTCTGTGGATGGTCCAGTCTGCCAAAGGGGAAAGGCTTTTAAATGGTTACTAAAGAACTGGACCCTCTCTGGTGGCACAAAGGGTTAAAGTGCAGCACTATGAAGCTATAGGCAGTCAGAGTTCAATCTCTGGCCTGCGAGCTGACCCACAGGGCCCAGCAGACCTCTCCTGACCCTCCCGCTGCTCCCCTCAGCAGTGTATTTCAGTGGGTCTGCCTGTTTGTCCTGCTTCCCGCTTTGTCTCTGGTGAAACCTCTCACCCCCTGCACCTCTGACCTTTACTCCAGTTCTTGTATGCAAAAATAAATAAATCTTAAAAAAAAATGATAGTACATTCTGTTTCAATGGTGACTAAAACATGGATGTTACAACATAATATTGGCCCCAACCCACTCAAATTCCTTGATTCTCATACTTGGGGCAACAAGACCATGGAAGGCCGGTGCGATTTGCATTTCACTTCTCAAAGGCTAGTAAAAAGGAACAGAGTTGTAGAATAATCCCTCCTATTCCACTGATGTGAGCAGAGGTCCCACCAGTGCTATTCCCAGAGCCCCTGGGCGGGGGAGCTGGGCGCTGTGTGTTTGGATGTCAGAATATTGCTCTGTCCTGGACTGCTGTTGCCAGGCTCAGTGCCACCTGGGGTCACTTATGTGGGAATGGGTGCGTGTTACATTTGGGGTGGGTGTGAAATGGTTGCTGGTATGAAACAGGACTTGTGGCCTTGCTCAGGCTGTTATCCTCTTGCTCTTATCCTTTGTCCCATAACTGAGGCGGGTCCACGGCTGGGCTGGGCCTTGCAAACTCATTGCCTCCTCACCTCGCGTTCCCAGCCTTCAGGGACCGGGTGAGGGAGTGTTTGGTCCAAGGAAGCTCTCTGTCATGGCCAACTATGAGGACAGGACACTACAGTCTTGGCTGCTTGTGAGTGGCAGATGGGCCTCGGGGCTGCTCGACATGGGGACGCTGCCGGACGCTGACCCTCAGGAGGGGGCTTTGACCTCAAGAGAGGGTCAGTCTTTCATTATCATTTAAGAAACGTCTTCCCTAGCGACTGTTAAACTTAATCATATTACTTATTTTTTGTTTTTACTACCTTTAATAAAACTCTTTACTGACCAGAGAATATTTTGAAACCTGAAGGAAGTTTTCAAAATAGTAGTTTATTGCCTCCCCATAGTCAACATTACTTTTATGTACTGGAACCCTTCCTTACTGCCCTCAAGGAGTTGCTTTTGTCTGTTGGTTGGTTTCAACTTTTGTTTTCTATAATCACTGCCTTTCCAAGAACTGGTAGCTTTACTTTGTCAACATATGAGCCAGTGAGCAAAGGGTCAAAGCAGTCTGGGGAGAGAAAGCAAAGCTGCTCGTTTTCAATAACTACTATCTATCCCCTCATGAACCCCTTACAAAGAGTCTTTGTCCAGTTAGTTTTTGCCTTATTGTTTGGTCGACAATATTCGTGACGTACTGACCATTATACTACATTGGAGGAAAGAGATGTAGCAAACTGAGCACTTGGGTTCTTGCTTAGCTGGCAAGCTCTATTATTGGCCAGCATACAGCGGTCTGAAAAGTCTTGTTGAGCTATCAAAGGCAACAAATACATCAATAGAATAACATTCATGGAAAGTCAAAAAACATTTTTGCAAGCTTATTTTTAGGAACAAAAAAGATTGGAACAGTCAAATTGCAATTTCAATGGCAGTCACTTATTCACTAGTTAGTATTAATAAAATGATGTCACTGAAGATACATAAACTTACTACAGCTGCTCTGCCATTCAATAGCTGCTCTTACTGAAAACTATTTGGCAATATATAGCAAAAACCTTTAAAATGTTAATGCACCTTCTGCTTCCAGGCAAGAGGAAGTAATAGTGAAGTGTGTGGTTATAACAGTAAGTAAATAAGTTGTATAGTAATAACGCCGCAAAGTTTGAGAGAAAATAAATGGAAGTACACTACTGTAAGTTTCTTATACTATATATGTAAAGTCTAATCACCTCTACAAAGGTAAAATATGGTTAGTTAAGATATACACCATATATGATGGTTCACAGGTGATGTGGCATTGGGTATTTTATGGGGATTACACCTGAGGGGAGAATCAAATATTGTACAAAAATGAACAGTGATGGAAGGGGGGAAATAAAGCCATGATACTAAATATATACATATATATGGTGTGTATATAAAAAAACAAAAGGCTAAACTACTAAGCCAGAGGAGTTAAAACAGAATTGCAAATTATCCAATTAGCCCAAATTAAGACATAAAAAAGAAGAAAAGGGAAATTAAGAACAGATGGGACAATCATAAAACATTGATGGGATAAATTAAAGATCTAAGTCTATGGAAAGATATGTCATATGTCTAAGATTCAATATTATTAACATGTCAAAAATTCACAAATTGGTCTATAGATTTAGCATAATCTCATTCAAAATCCCTGCACAACTTTTGTAAAACTCAACAAGCTAATTTTCAAATTCAGATAGAAGTAGAAAGGATTGAGAATATATTAATAAAACAACTGGGGAAAGAACAAAGGACTAACATTACCTGATTTCAAGATTTAAAATGCCACACTAATTATGACAGTGTGGGAGTGACATAAAGACAAGTGATCAAGGGTAGAATAGAGTCCAGAAACAGATAACCACGACAACTGATTTTGCAAAAAGGTGGTTTGTGAAGGCAATCCATCCTTTGGCTGATGGTGTTCCAGGTGATTTTTTTGATGATTCTTCTTTATAAGATCTGTGATGTCTGAATATTTGACAATAAACAAGACTTACTTTCATACTCACAAGAAAGCAATAGGCTTTTTTAAATTTATTAAAGCTCTCCAAAGCTACAGCAGCATAAAAATGAATAGCAGGACCCCGTTTTCATGAACTACCAACAATGTAGATGTATAGGAAAGGGCAGAAGGCACTAGAAGGCACTAGACCGCAGTGCTAGTGGAGTGCTGGTTTGAGTGGTAGAATTATGAGTTCTTACCTTTTGTTTCCTCATTTTACTGTTCTTATTTTGTTCCAGTGAGCACTTTTCATGTTTATAATCAGAAATATTAGAAAGTTACTATAAATATTATATTTAAATAGTGTGATTAGAAATGAAACTGACTGTATACATAGATGTAGCTGTGTGCAAATCTATTCACGGTCTTGGTTTAACTCTTTTATAAAACAAGGACATTGGAATAATTGGATTTTAAAACCCCTTTCACTGTAAGATTTAAACTAAATTAAAATTATCAAAGATTACCTGTGAGGAACTTTAGTACTTTTATGCTGAAGCCTAAAGATAAAAAATAGGAAAATATTTTTAATGTCTTCAAAAGTTATCCCTTTCCTCAAGTTATCTGAGATGGGCATTCTTCCCTAGATTTCCTTCTTTGAAATCTGAGTTCATATTGCTTCAGATGAGATTAATTCTGAAGTTCAAGATTGCTAGACCTCCATGTTTATTTATAAGCTCTTTATTGAGCCACATACTTGCTCAAAACTGATGAACCTTTTTCCATGCCATAATGCCCACAAATTATCTAAATACCAAGTTTCCAGATTGATTTTTTTTCCTTCCCTCGCCCATTAAATCATCCTATTAATCACGTCAACATTTTCCTTCATTGAGGATGTTGATGAATGGGAAGTAACTTATCTGTCAATTGCATATTCACCAAAGTATGCAAGATTATTGCAGACTTCTTAAAAAGTAACTATCCAAAACTGCCCACTAGAAATACCAGGAGTCTGATTTCTGTTGAGTTAGAACAGCAGATGTGCCAGGCTCTCCCTGGAAAGGCCAATCCTTAAGTAATCACCTTCATGCACATGAATCTGATTGTATTAGTTGCCATTATTTTTTATGGTTTGCTGAAGAACAGGAATGTATAGTTGTTCATAGGATCATGTCTTAGCTTGACTTAGCAGGAAAACCCTGGGCCTAAGAAATGGTTTTCCTCTTCTAGTGTCTTGTCCTTATAGCCATCAGTTTACAAACTCCAAATTGAAACGGAAATCTGAAGCAACTATAGTACAAATATGTTGCTTTCTGTTCCTCTCCAAGCTGATGGCCTCCTTAGGAGTATGAGTACTCCATAAGTGGTTGGGCAAGTCACTCACAGAGACTGTCCCATGAGAGCCCATATGGCATTATAGCTACAGGTGCGAGCTTTAGTAGCCACAGAGCTGAATTAAAGCCGGTTCATCTTCAAAAGTTATTTAACGTTTCAGGACTTCGCTTGGATTAACTTCAGAATGGCAGTAGTAGAAATACCTACCCCGCTGTTTATTAATGAGGACTAAAAGAGATAAGACAGGGTTCTCCCTGGTGGCACAACTGGTTAGAGCACAACACTGCATTAGCTGCAACCGCTTCAGTGCGCATTCGATC
>NW_004567108.1:37615481-37620417 GCF_000260355.1 Condylura cristata
ACCCCAGTTCTGTATGCATAAGTAAATAAATCTTTAAAAAAGAGAGAGAAGACATTTAGATAAGGGACTGGTACTTTGATAAGCAGCTCTCTGCACCTTTGCTTCTCTCGCCTACATCCATCTCTCCCTCCCTACTCCGCCAATTTAAACCCAAGGCAAGGCACTCTCCCAACTCAGGGGCCATGAGTAGACTTCATCCTTCTTTAGATGTCTCCCAACCTCAGTGTCCTTTTTCTTCATGGTCATGGGGGAGCTGAAGAAGAAAGAGGAAGCATGAATAAGGTTATGGTCAACTTGAATAATGAAAGAAATATTCGAGAGACTCTTCAGTCCGAGGTAGGCTTCACTTTGAACCTCATCCCTCGTACACTTGACATGTGTGCAGCATCAGAATGTCCTCCATCTTCCCCATCAAATGCACAGGACAGACATCGGAGGGCTGCACGGAAATCGTCATAACTGTGACTGTCTCATCACTCTGAGTTCAGCCTTCCACAAATTCATGCCCTCAGAGCGCAGGGAGAGAGATCTACCTGTGTTTTATTCAAAGTCGCAGTTAGCAGTGATTACAGTCAGAAGTCACTGTCAAACCCCAGAGTCTGACATACATTTTGGAGACGAGGCTGCTGAGAAGGGCTTCTGTAAGCCACTTGAGGTAGAAAACACATCCTGACTCATGAGATCAGATCTCTAAGTAAAAGTTTTTGCCTTGGAACACATCCTCACATAAATGATAAACTTTGTCTTCAGGTCAACTTGGGGGATCACTAGAACCTCAAATCTCCTTTTACATGGGGGGAAAAATAGGTTGGTGGAAGAGGGTCTAAGGAGTTGAGGAGAATGTTATCATAAAGAAGGTGACTGTCCACTCAGATTCTCTGGGTCTAAGACCTCGAGGATTCTCTGCACAGCTGCTGCTATGTAAGCCCGTGTCACTTCCAGAAGGTTGCATTGTTGTGGCTCACAAAGGATGTGGAAAAAATAAAATGAAGCAAATAGATAGGCTTCAATGTTTGCTGAGGACCTGGACTCCCTTGGGGAAGTCATTCAAGCACAAACTTCTGCTCTGTGAAGCAGATGGGCTGTGTATCATTTCCCAATTGGATTCTAAGATTGTGTGAGGAGATGAGAAAGGATAGCTAAAGGGGGAAAAATTCCAATACCAAAAAAGTTGCTGGGTACTTGGTGTATTCTAAATGTAGAAACAGAATATACTTTACCCTGTAATCATCCATACCCCGACTCAGTGCAGATGATCAACCACTGACAGTCAGATGGGTCTCCCAGAGGTGATAAGAAAGGTGGTGCGCAGGAGGGAAAGAGGTTGCAGCTCTGTGGCCGCGCAGAGAGAAGACCCGGCCATGCTTGGCATCTGGTGGGTGTTGAGTGTTGCTCACACAAAATGCAGACCTAAGTGCCTGCCTCAATCTTATATCGTTCCCATGCTTATGGATTAATGGGTATTCTACTATTATGTATTTATGCACTCAAAATGTACAAAGATCCTAACACATAAATGGCAAAGTCATGAAAGAGGGAATACAATAATAAAGATTATAAAATGTCAAGTATCAGAATTTCAAATGAAAACCACAGTGAGATAGTGTTTTTCTCTTCCAAAATTAGCAGAGATTTAAATTCTAATGCTTGGTTCCAGCAAAAGTGTTATAAGGTACTCTCTTATCTGATGATCACAGGGATGCTCGTTGTCCAAACTGGTACCTCACAGGAGCTCAGCAGCCAACTGTTGGGATGACTGAAAGAGAAGCTTGAGAAATTGGGCCTTCCTGTTCACTTTGGGCTTTGCCTGGCCCACTCAGGGTTGTGATGGTGTTTCCCTGCAGGACATTAAAGTCAGCCCAAGGGATGATTCCCTCCAAGGAAATAGCAGTTTTATGCATCTCAACTGCTTCAGAAGAGTTTCTTTGTTGTTCTGACACTGCATACTCTGGCGTCTTGGACAAGGCGGAAGAAGTAGGGCTGCAAATGGAGTCTCTGAGTTTCTTTTGCAGACCTTCCCCTGCTTCAGGGATGTAGCTTATAACCAGCAAAGAGGGATGGGCAAGGCAGCTGCACACTTAAAAGGACTCAGAGCCCCCCCCCAAAAAAGGAAAAAAAGAAGGAAAAAAAAAACGGTAAGAAAATAAAAAAAAAAATGGGACCCAGTGCCTCCTCTCAAGGCACCTGAACTATAGAACTTAAACCAGAAGCTTCGACTAAGGTGTGGCAGAAAGGGTGGGAGAAGATTGCTCTCCCAAGCACCTTCTCCCCAAATGGTACCTTCTCCTCTTCTCCTAATTAAAGTATGAACCTAAAGTTCATAAGATATGAGATGAATGATTAAACAACCACTAGGCAGATTTTGTGTCAGAAACTGAGAAATGTGATGCCTTAGCATTCTCTCTCTCTCCCCATCACAGCCACAAAGCCCCTTTCATGCCGGCCACCTCATACAGGTTCTCCAGATGCCCAGCAAAGCCTCTGTTTAGAAAGGTTGGTAGGTTCTTTGCTTTGTTGCTTGACCACTCAGAATGGAAATGCCTCATTTGAGCTAAATAGGCACTTGAATGTCGCTAAAGTAGTAAGGAAAAATCCTCTGCGTCTAGAGGGTTCAAATCCATCTCTAATAGCAACTGAGCTATGTGGAACCATGACATGATCTCGAAATACCTCTGGAGATCCCTGCCCTCCACCCTGGGCACCTGAAGAACAAGAAAGAGATTGATTGATTTGTATGGAAAAGTGATTTATGAAGAAAGATTAAAGCTGTTAAAAGATAGTTTGGCTAAGGCTGACTAAGATTAGTGGGGAAGGTTAGAAAGACCATAAATATTTGCATCATGAAAACATTTGCATCAGTACCCCACAGATGGGGTTAAATGCCTTTTCTTTGAAGAGTTTAAAATAGGCTGGTGGGAGATTTATTGTACCGCTGAAAGGGTCTAGTGGCTCCTCTCAGGGAAACTAGCCCAGGTTTTGAAGCAGAGCTCAGCTTGGGGGAGGCAGAGGAGAAACAGAGGTGAAACAGGGAGTAATTTGTCCCAAGCTTGTTCTCTGATAGTAGTGTCCTCCTCTGTGGGCAGATGTGATGGCGAAGACAGCAACACAGGAGAACTACGGGTTTTGGGTCATCTCTCATGACTGTGATTTGGTGTGTGTGGTGCAATAAGACATGATAAACGTTGAGCGAAGAAACATCCTGAGAAAACACGCCTGCCTTGAGAGGGTGCCCTCTCAGCCATCAATGTTATTTCCCATCACAGTGCAGAAGACCAAAAATGTATGACACAGTTCCATTTGCCATTTACAAAAAGAACTCTGCCAACTTTGTTGTGAGCCCACTTCAAGTGCAGTGACTGCTGCTATTCAGCTCAGCGTTTTATATTGCTCAGAAAGTCACACAGCATTCCAGGTCATTCTCCCAAGGCACATGAACTCTTCCAACATTGGAGAGCTTTGATAAAAAGAGATAAGGCCTGGAAGCTTGTCCAAATCAGAAGACAAATTTTTCCCAGGTGAGTCCTAAGGACACTGCTGGAAATTAAAGTTAATCCACAAAGCTAACAGACTCTGGAGCTGAGCCAGAGAAGCTCTAAGCAAAACAGCACCTCTCCCTGCTCCCTGTTTTCTCACTCATCATTGGTAGGAATCACATATTAGATAATAAGATGTCAATTTTAGAAGTACCATTCCCAGTAGGATAAAGAGGTAAACACATTGCAGCAGATGGACTAAGTACATTGCAGTTCCCAAACTTCCCCTTCTCTGTGCCCTTCACCCAGGACTTGGCACATCCTCATTGCAGAGTCTGCCTCCCTCCCGACTGATCTAGGCTTGGCCATGTGGGCAGAACAGACAGCAGGCCAGCCCAAGCCAAAGCCTAAAGCCACAGTGTATGTTCCCACTTGCTCCCTTGTACTTCTGTCATCACCCTGAGAAGAACATGCCCTGGTGAGCCCACTGGCCCAAGGAAGACAAGACACTCACAGCAGGCCTGCTGCACCCTGCCCATATGTGGAAGCAAGGCCTCGCCTGCCAGACTGCTAGACTGACAGGCCCATAGATGCATGGTAGTGAATGAGAAAAACAGAATTGCAATCTTAAGGCCCTGAGTTTTGGGGAGGTTTGGTATACAGCATATTTTTTTTAAATAATATAGTAGTTTATCTTTACACCATTTTGTGCCTTTTTCCATCTCAGTTGTAATCCCTGTGGGCTTCCCATCACCAAATCGCCTGTGTGCCATCACTGTAGTCCAGTGCACTTCACCCCCACCCCACCATTTTTGATCCTATTCCCCATCCCATCCCCATAAAATGTTTCTGATATAGAATTGTCCATTTTTATTATTATTTTCTCCCCTTGTCCTTTATACCCCTGCTCTGAATGAAACCATCCAGTATTCTTCTTTTTCTTTCTGGCTTATTTCACTAAGCATGATCCCTTCCAGCTTCATCCATGTTGCTGCAAAAGGCATGAGTATATCTTTTTTGATTGCTGAGTAATATTCCATTGTGTATATGTACTATATCTTTTTAATCCAGTTACCTACTTTTGGGCTTTTGGGTTGTTTCCATGTCTTTCCAAATTTCCAAAATTGTAAATAAAGCAGCAATAAATATGGAGGGTGCAGGTGTCTTTTTGAATCAGTGTTTTTGTGTCTTTTGGGTAGATACCTAGGAGTGAGATTGCTGGGTCATATGGAAGTTCCATTTTTAGCGGTTGAGAAAACTCCAGTTTCTCATAGTGGTTGTACTAGTTTGTATTCCCACCAGCAGTGAAGTCTTGAGAGTTCCTTTTGCTCCGCATCCTCGCTAACATTTGTTGTTTCTAGTTGTTTTAAGATGTGCCATTCTCACTGGGATGAGGTGGTATCTCATTGTGGTTTAAATTTGCATCTCCCTTATTACAAGTGACGTTGAACATTTTTTCATAT
>NW_004567108.1:37621757-37622372 GCF_000260355.1 Condylura cristata
ACATGCCACAAGATGGCCAGGGCACAACTCACTGAATACCCAATCCTCAGTGTATATGTGGGTTGTATCCAAGCTTCCGGAGTCTTAACACCTTCGTGCATCTTGCCTGACATATGCAAGTGTTTCTCCAGGGTTGGGAACTCAAAGTGGAGTTAACAATTTTAATAACTCTTTCAAAAGATGCTCTCCAAAGAATGCTGTGTAATTACACTCTGCCAACAGTGTGAAAGCATTCATCTTCCCCAATGCCAAACATTGGTTTCCAACTAATTTTGAGATTGTCTCAATTTTACTTCCTAATCTTTAAAATGACCATGATAATTCTTACCTCATCATATTATTAAAGGAAATAACCACTTTACCACTATTAGTCAAAGCATTACTCTCATTTTTCTAATTATTGTCTGCTAACATTCTTTCATGTGAACTTTTTATTTCACCTATCCCAGCCCACTCTCTTTCTCACCCCTTGGTTTTGGTTCATACATTTCCCTAGGTTTCTCCCGTCCTTCCTACTTATCAAAATCTAAAGTTTCACTGTCCTTCATGGTTAACTGCAGGTCCCTCCCTCAGCGTGGGGCTCACCAGCCACTCTTCTCAAATCCCACACAGATA
>NW_004567108.1:37622512-37658774 GCF_000260355.1 Condylura cristata
AGGCGAGACAAGAGTAGTTTGCCACGCCATGTGGGTCACCCCCTGGCCGGGGATCCAGCTCACACTGAAGCAGCTGCAGCTAACTGTGCGGTGCTGTGCTTTAACCCATTATGCCACTAGGGAGGGCCCAGCTTTTGACTTTATCTCGAATTATGAGTTACTTCATAATCATGCTAAATTGGATGTTATTTATTGATTCTTAACTCTGTCTGAGCCATTGTAAAAAATACTTGTGTAGATGTCATCTCATTTGTCCTGACTACATTATTATTCTTAGTTTACAAAAGAAGACCCAGAGCCTCAAAGAATTTAAACAATCTCTTCAAAGCCACACGTAAGTAACACATTTGAGAGTTGAAGCCACATCTCCTTGCTTCAGTCCTGCCATTAACCACTCCGCAATACCCTCTTGGCTTTGTCCAGGAGACTAGGAGAGGAGTGCCAGTTTTTCTGTGTGTCATTTCCACCATAGAATGCAGTGCTCTGCGTGTGGAGGTAGTGGGAAGACTAAAGAATCCTGCTGATTGTACACAGGCGTTGTATAGTGATTCTCTTCCTTCCCAAGCCACATTCCAGGCACAAATAACAAGTCATCCCTGATGGCATATCCCATCATCTAATCACAAGAAGAGGGGTAAGATTTGGCTGAGTAAACTCTATATTATGACTCTTTATCTATTGGGGCTACCTAAGAAATAGATTATGCAGCCCTTTGATTTAAGGACCTTCTATTCCATAACTGAAGGATAAAATGTAAACAACTAGAACAAATTGTTATAAACCAAATGCCCTCAAACACCACCCTACTTGTGAGCTGAATCAAGGGTTGTTTGACATGCAGCAAGAGAAAATTTCCATTAATTTGAGTCACATGAAATAGCCTTTGAAGAATGGGTGAAAGGAGTTGAGTAGGGACAGAAATAGCCAGTGAATAGCCAGATCATGGGTCTATATTTCCAACTCGTCTTTGTTCCCATGCCTCTCCATTTTCCCTTTTTAACGTTGGGATAACAATGTAGAATATCATTCATACTTTAAAAATTAATTTAAAAAATCTAATTAGGCTGTGCCTGCAAAGCACTTTGAACTCCATTACAGAAGGGAAGTAACTATAAAGAGCAAAGTTATTAATGTGAATGTGGGATAAACAACCCTTTTTTTAAAACCAGAGTAATTTTCTTATAATTAATTATATTCAGTCATAGAAAGCAATGCCCTTGCAGATTCCTGCATAGAGAATCCTCTCTATTTCTGTGTTTAAACAAAGACACTAGGCAGCAAAAAATAATTCAACCTTGAAAATGGGAATAGTAAAAAATGAACAGGGTCCAATGGATAAGAGATTCCAAATACAGGAAACAGTGTAAACAAACCAAGTGATAAAGGTGATTATGATCTATTGATTCAATTGGAAGCTTGAAATGTGACCAGTCCACCGTGGGCTGAAATGACCACATCTTATACTTAAGCCCATTAGAACATGTTTGCACAAAACTGTTAAGCAATGCTGGTTGTTTGTATCCAAAAATCAGACTCCACGGGGTGGGCATTGTTCTCAGCTAATACTAAGATCTATCTTCCAAAGTTTTCCAAAGTGCTGTTACTGTCAGAAGACATATTTTGTAAAGAAATTGCCAACTGCCTAAGCAACTGGCATAGGGGATAATGCCCTCTTGTGGAAAAGGATGGGGCCTGCTCGTGTTGCCAAGATAACAGGACTTGGATCAACCTATAGGTGTTGTTAACAGGGCACAGCTTTCAGATTAAACTAGAAGGAAATTTGTTGCACAAAAGTAGATGCCTGGATTAAAAAGTTGTGGTACATATACGCAATGGACTGCTACTCAGCAATCAAAAAAGATAAACACATGCCTTTTGCAGCAACATGGATGGAGCCAGAAGGGATCATGCTTAGTGAGATAAGCCAGAAAGAAAAAGAAAAATACTAGATGGTTTCACTCATAGCAGGAGCATAAAGGACCAGTGGGGGGTGAGGGGGGCAATTGTAATAAAGAAAAATAAAAATGAATGAAATGAAAAACTATATATTAGAGACATTTTACAAGGGTGGAGTGGGGAATGGGATCAAGAACAGTGCGGGGAGGGAAGTGCACTGGACTATGGTGATGGCACACAGGTGATTGGTGATGGGAAGCCCACAGGGATTACAGCTGAGATGGAAAAATGTACAAAATGATGTAAAAATAAGCTATTTTAATTAAAAAAAAGAACCTAGAAGGGAATTTGTAACACTTAAGAGTTGACAGAGACTGACACAGGCTTTCTCTTGAGTTAATAAATGAAGGGCCTCCCATGCCAAGAGAAGAGAGAAGGGATTCCTGAAATTGACAAATGAAGCCAGTTAACTTCCATTTGGCTGTGCAGCCTATGGTTAGTATGTTCTTCCTCATGCAAGATGACGCTGCTGAATATAAAATGAACCTGGATGCAGGAATGGGGTGGGAGCCATTAAAAGTCCCCTTTGCAAAATGTTCTCCAGCTACAAATTATTCAGTATCAACTCTGAGCTCTGGCCAGCCCAGGCTGCAACATTTCTTGGATGAATATTAGCAGAGTTTGAGCTTGGGGATCTTTTTTTCCTTTTTCAAAAACAATCTTTATGTAAACACGTATGCCATGATTTGACAGCAAATGGAGTGTGACCTGATCTGAGTTGTTTTTCCCTTAAGGTCCTGTGAATCCTAATAGTTTGGTGGCCCAAGCAGCTCAAGGAGTGTCCTCAACAGAGACGGTCAGGAAAGTAATTATCCTCATCATCATAGCAACGACAACAAAGATAAAAGCAACCCAGCTACCACTGAGACTATCACAGCTACCACTACTGCCAGTATTAATGCAAATCTAACTGGATTCACTCATTTAAGCCCACTTTCCAGGTAAATGGAGCTAAGATTTAGAAGTAGGCCATCAGGATGCAGGGCCAGGATTTTAAATTACTATGCTACTCTCTTGATAGTCTCAGTTGATTTTAACTTTATTTTCCTAACTAAATTGCTTTTTATGTGCTGTGCTTCCAGTGTCTTCTCACTGCCCCTTTTGTTTATTTATTCATGTTTTTTCAAACAATATTCTTACGGAGCTAACATTGGTTTATGTCATTGTTTGCATTTTAGAAAAGTAGCATCCCCTCCGTCAGGGGTTGCTGATGTAGCACCCCACCACCAGATACCCCCAGTCCACCACCATAGTCCCTTAGTTCCCTCTCTCTTTGTACTTATCCCTTCCTCTCTGTTTGCTTCCATTCTGTAGTCAGATGTTACATGATAGTGTTTTAGTTTGGCTAATCTGACCCTTGATTTCTCTGTGTTCTACATATAAGTGACACCATCCTGTATTAGTCTTTCTCCTTCTGACTTATTTTGCTTGGCATAATCCCTTCCAGCTCCATCCATTTTGCCACAAGCGGCAGGAAACCATCTTTTTGGCAACTGAGTAGTATTCGGCGTGTGTGTACCCCACATCTTCTTGATCCATCTCTCTGTTTTGGAGCATTTAGGTTGTTTCCATATCTTGATGTTCCCTTATTAGATTGTGTGCTCCTGGCATCAGAGCAGCAGCCCTCGTGTCCTTGGGTCAGAAGCTGTCATCTGTCATCTTTGTCACTCACCTGTGTAACCTACTTATTCTCATCAAGTCTGCCTCCTTCTATATGAATCATGGCTAATAATGCCTACCTCTCACTTTCATTGTGGAGGTGAAGAATAGGTATGTCTGCTGTCCCCAGTATGCTGGCTAGCACAGAGTGAGCCGATAGTATGTGGGTTCCATCATGGAGGAACACCCCAAAACCTTCATGTGGAAGGGTGACCATGGCGATGGCCACTCTGGTCTGTGGCTGCAGGCCACTTGCTAGTTTCTGGGCTCTGGGGCTCCCAGTCCCTGGTGAGGCAGGCAGGGCCCACCAGAAACCTGCAATTTGATTGATTTAACACCTGAAGCGTGTCAGAGCAGAGCCTCATCAACTTGGTGTTTACTGCAAAAGCTGCCAAACATGCTCAGGGCAGGAATGATTGCCTCCTTCCCGCTCTCCATGACCAGATTCCAGACCCGTGGGAAGTCAGAATCAAAGGAGATTCCATGGAATCCAGTTAGGATGCTCACAGGGGGTGGAGTGCTTCTTCAAGTTACACATTAATTTGGGCATATTCAGAGTTATCTAGCATCGCTGGTATATGGCTGGGAATCAGAGTCATAGGGCACTTCAAAGAGCCCTGATAACCTTCAGGTGTTGGGAATTATTTGTAAAAAGCAACAGGAAAAAACAATGTTATCAGCAAGTCTCTGCTCAAGTAACAGGGTCATGGAGTGAATCCCCAGAGCTGCGTCTGTGCTGAGTGATAGTTATGCCTGCACCAAAGTAAGCAAAGTAAGTCATGAAGCAAAGTAAGTCATAAAGCAAAGTAAGTCATGAAGGCAGAGATGGTATTTGACTTGCTAGGATTCAGACGGAACTGCATTGAGAGGCCATGTAAGAGTCACAGGTTTTCTAGTGTGTATAAGGAGAAATTTTGCAAACACGTCCATCTCCGACAAACAGAGATGGACATTTGAGAACCTTTGTCCTTCCTCAACACAGGGTGGAATAATGGGTTGCTGGGTTGTCCCTGCTTGCCTGGAACTGAGGGGTTGCCCTGGACCTAGTACTGCAGGTCACTTGCTAGTATCTGGGCTCTGGGGCTCCCAGTCCCTGGTGGGGCAGGCAGGGCCCACAAGAAACCTGCAATTTGATTGATTCTAGTACTGGTCAGTTTTGAAGCCAGAAGAGTCTCTGATAAGCCGGGAAACATTTGTCACCCCACAGGCTTTCCTAATCCTTTAGGGTGTGTTCCTCTCCCCTGGATGCTCCTTCCCTCAAGTTTTCCAGCTTGATTGGACATTAGAACCATTTGGGGGGTTTTAGAAACTCCAGTTGCCCAGGCCACACCTCAAATCCTTTACCCTACAAATCCTGGGCATTGGATCCAGGCACCGGATTTACAATGGCCGCAGCAAGCAGACATCAAGTTAGCCATTGGTGGGGAAGCGGGGGATGGTTAATGCCTTTTCCTCCTTAAAAGAAGTCCTTGTAAATGAGAGTCCTCATGACAAGAATCATCTGATGCTAAGTGGTTTGATAAATGTGTATTGTCCTCAGTGTCTTCTAAAATCAAGCTCCCCAGTAGATGTTTGCGTGGGGGGAGGGAGGGCGGGTAGGAGCCATCAACACTGAGCAGTGTGAAAAAAAACACTGACATTTGTCATTTGAATAACAAACAGCAAATGAGTTTGAATAAAAGCAGCAAAATGGAATCAAAGTGGATGTGACTAAAAGCAATTATCACAGAGGAAGCCAGGGATGTTCATAGCACAGAAGAATTTTTTTTTCTCAACCTGCTCCATTATTTATGCTGCAGGACAGGGAGAAGAAAGCAGACAACAGCACTGACTACTGACAGACCAGGGCTTGAATCTTTCCTCTACCTCTTCCTGGGGGGGGGGGGGGGGGGCGAGGTCAAGTCATTTCACTTCCTTGCACCCCAGGGAAGGGGCTGGGGCTTGGCAGTGATAATGGTATCTTCTTCAGAGACACCATGGATGGCAGTGATAATGGTGTCTTCTTCAGAGACACCATGGAAGGTGAAATAAGACAACAAATGTGCTGTTGCCCAGTGCCTGACGCCTGTTGGGTGCTCAGCAGGCGGGAATGTCACCGACACCAGGAGAAATAAAGTGTGCACTCATCTGATAAATAACTGCTGATTGTATGGGGAATGAGGACCTGTGGGAAAAACAGCTTTGTAAGTGAGGGTCCCCTTCCTGAGTCACTGTAATTCAGCATGAACAACAGACAGTTGAAATCCTTCCCAATCCATTTGCACTTAATTCCTCCCCCCTCCCCCATTCTCCGGAAGATACAGGGTTAAAATTTGTGCACTTGTGTGGGTGAGTGTCTCCCTGAGCTGTTGTTTTGATGTGGATTTAGGCTCTCCAGTCACTGTGGATTAAGGGCCGCCCCACTTTTTTTTAAAATATTGATTCATACAGAACTGGGGTACAGGCCAGAGGTGCAGGGGTGATGAGAGGATTCACCAGACAGAGTGGGGAGCAGAACAGGCAGATTGACAAAGTACACTGCTGAGGGGAGCAGCAGGTGGTCAGGAGAGGTCTGCCACACCATGTGGGTCACCTGGGGCAGGGATGGAGCTCATACTGAAGTGGCAGCAGCCAGCTCACAGTGCTGAGCTCCCACCCCTTGCACCACCAGGGAGGACCTTTAGGGCCCTTTTACTAGTAGACCAGAAGGAGAGGGAACATGTTCTGTGGGCAAGAGCTCCATTCAGAGTTTCACTCAATCTGCTCCAGAGAGCTGGAGTGGAGAGGGCCCCCCGGCCTCCGCCCGCCGTGAGGTGCACCCTACCAGCCAGCTCTGTCTCCCTAAGCCCCCTCACTAATCTGCATGTTGGAAGGTTTTTGATTCAATCCTTCCTGCTTTCTACTCTGATTTTATAGGATGTAAGACCTCTGCTCCCAGGTTTCTCGTTGATTCCTGGCAGTTTCTCTGGCCTGGGCAGTCCTATAAAGTGATGGTGGTTGCTCGTCTAGTCTATAGGTATTGTTGCCTTACCTGAAAGTGTGAACACCCTGGACTCACTTCATTTGAGTTTTCTTCATTCCAGGAAAGTTTGGGGGGGGGGGTCAAGTGAAGGTATTGTTCAGCTATTCGTTTTTTACAGGGTTAGTCACCATTTAATTCCTTGGGATATCAGAGCTGGGTGTAGACCAGAGCTAATCTGGGTGTATCAATCAGATTTTCGGGCTGCACCATATCTATTCATTCTGAATCTTTGGAATATACGGGCAAGAAATTTCAGGTGGAAGATCGGCATTAAGATGAATTGCTTGGGGTAATATAAACACACACGCGCGCACACACGCACACACGTGCACACATTGATGACCAGCATTGTCGGGAGTGAAGTACAAGCTCCACACACTGCGGTTACTCTCAGCTGAAAGCCAGGAAGGATCATTTCAGTCTCTCCCTGGTGATAAACTGCTAGGGTTGGGCCAGGCTGCGTGTTCAGAGGCCACTTGGTCTCCCTCACTTCTCTCCAGCCATCTCCAGCCATCAGCAGACCCACCTTTCTGCTTTTCCTTCTGACCCCTGTAAAAACTGGCCTTTCACGAAAGGCCAACCATTCATTTTATGTGCTTAAAACCTTTTTCCAAGCAGATGAAATCAACTGACTTCTTTCAGGATACGCCTAACAGTTCCTTTTGAAATCGGTTTTTGAACTTAGTTTTCAGCTTCCAGTCGTCATTCTTAGCACAGTCGGGAGGCTACAGGAATCAGACTGAGGGCTTCAGCTCCAGGTCAGTGGTTCCTGGGCTGGATTCTTGGCTGGCCAAGTGGGGCCTCTTCATAATGCCATTGTAACCAGTGGCGGAAGCCAAAGACTTGTGACTTCAAGTCTTCAAGCCCCTTGGAGGGGGCTGCTGGTAAGGATGGATACACCCAGGGAAAATTCACAGTGTCCTTGAGAGTGGAGACCCTGATAAGAAATATAAGGGACCACAGAAAAAGCACCCAGGATTCTTTCTGTGTTTCACATTTAGCTTTCAGGACTTCAGCATTTTGGGATCTTCAGCGATTTGGGGGTCAGCAATTTCTGCCCCCACCATATTGATCTTCCAGAGAAGACTGTTGTGGGCCTCAGAAAGACTGAATGAGGAGAAGAGGCCTCCAGCAGCCAACCTTTGAGGGGGAAAGTTTGGAAGCTTTGCAAGTAGGCAAGCAACTGAAGCTATTTTGCTGCTGTAACAGCCTGGCAGCATCATACCCAGTTTTATCGCTGAGTTACTGAGCTGCTCACCCGCCAGGTACAATATATGCAGTTAGCTTTCTGTCAGCTCCTGCCCTTGGACACAATGATGTCAAGAAGCCTCTTGCATCCCCACCAGTTCCAGTCACTGGGCTGTGCTTCACTTTCTCCAGGAGCTTGGTCAGTTTCCGTTTCTCAGGAATTTTTCTATTTACTTGCTTATTGTCTAATTTCTAATGACGAGTAAGGAAAGTTTGGAGTAGAATCTGGAAAGATAAATGCGGCTCTAGGATTGGACTATTTTCTCTCTAAAGGGTCATGATAATAACTTATGGTTCAGGCTCCTCATCTTGCTTCTCTCCTTCTCTGCCTGCACCTAATGTCCTTCTTCATTTCTTCCACTCTCGGCCTCCACATTTTGAGTATGTTCATATAGTCTTACAGGATCTACCCAATGCAACAAAAGCACTTTCATACAGCTAACTTTCATTGACTAAATGAGGAGCTGACATTGAGTGACTTGCCCTGTATGACCACGAGGACACCCAACAGAATTAGAATTTGTCAAGGTCCACTGAAGTCCCATCCATCTGGAGGGCAACCAAGCATGGCAGGATGCACAGCGGCCCCTACTGGCTGCCCAGGATACTTGCAGCCTCTCAGGGGCCTTTCCTCTCTCCTTGTGGGGCACACAGGGGCCAGATCTTTTTCTTTCTCTCGCCCCCAGAGTTCACCACCAGGGCGCCGTGCAGTGCAAACATGGAAGATTTTTAGGGCCTGAAAGTCTTGGAGATTGACTCTTAGTTCAACTTTTCACTCACAGCTTTTGAGGCTTGACTCCTTCGACTGTTGAAAGAAGAGTATTGAGGATTCAACGAGATACTGGTGAGTACGGAACGTTAACAGTGACTGATACATAGCAGGTGCTGTTCCAATATATCTACCTCCTGAGTTGTTTCCTCCTTCTGCATTGATAAGGTCTACTATGGTAAACAAAGCAAAACTTACACTTTCTTTCTCTTTTGTGTCATTTATAGATTAGTATTTCCTGACTAGAATGTCATAGTACATAGTTGAGTGGTGAGTGGTCAGCTATAAAGTAGGAAAATGGTACAGATTAGATATGAAGATTGAAGTCTGGCAGCTTGACATCCTTTCTATTTATCACAGGCTTTGCCAATGAGAGTGGGTGAGCAAATAAATTCTAAGTATCTGGCTCCTTCTCTGCAAAAGAAGAAAATAGTCCCTACATCACCAGGGACTATAATGATGCACATCAGCTATCATTATTATTGTTACCAGTTGTGAAGATGGAAAATTATAAATTTAATTTTGAAAATCAGTCTTCATTCAAATTTAACCCTACAATAATGTCACTTTTTCTTGCATTCTGAGTGGAAGAGAAAGGAGTAGAACCATAGCCACAAACCCAGAAATGCTCAGTGTCCTAAGAATGTTCAGGGAGTGCCATGCATGTAATTGCTATGTGACGCCTAATGTCCCAGCTCAAATAACAGCTAACACATATTGTAGAGCTGATTATGTGCCAGACCTTATTCTAAATGCTTTGCATGTATTCACTGACTTCATCCTCACCAGCATTCTGTGAAGTACTATTATTATTACAGTTTCATACATGAAGAAAATGGATCCACAGAAGCTAGATGACCAGCCCAAGATTGTAGGTAATGTCAGGGTCAGGATTTAAGACCAAAAAATCTGGCTAAGAAGTTTTTACCCTCTATGCCAGCCTATGTTTTTAAAATTTGTAGGACACTAACTTTAATTTTTTTTTATTAAAGACTTTAAATTCCAATTATTAACAGCTTAGTTGAAACTTAGAGCATGACTGGTATGTAAAACAGGGATCATTCACACTTTCTGCATTCCGTTCAGGATTCCATTGGCATATTTATTTCATGAGAAAAATCCTAAATAAAGTATCAGCCTTTGGTTTCCGGGCCCCCTGTCAGTTGGTCCTTGGGAAGAACAAGAGCCGAAGAACCCTTTCCCAACCTCCCTGTGGGAAGAAAAAGAGCTGAACCTGTGGTCGGCAGGATTCTAAGACAGGCCCAGGCCCTGGTGAGCCATGCTTCTGCATAATCCCCTCCCCTCAGGGAGGTGATAGAAGGTGATAAAGGTGGTAGATGTCATCCCATGGTTATAGGAAAGATGAATCTCTTGCTAGTCTTGAAAACAGAGGTCGCTATATTACAGGGGGCCTGAGAGTAGCCCCCAGCTGCTGGCCAGCAAGAAAGCCACACCCTTAGCCCTACAACTTCAAGGGGATGAATACTACAAACAACCATGTTGGCTTGGAAGGGGACCCCAAGGTCCAGAAAGAAATGCTGCCCTATACCCTGCAGATCAGGACTGGCGAGGCCCATGTTTGTCATCCATGGAAACTGTGAAGTTAACAAATGTGTGTAGTTCAAAGCTGCTAAGTTTGTGATCATATGTTATGCAACAATAGAAATGAACACCCTCTGACTCTGTCATCATGCAGGTGGCCAGTGGCAGTGGACAAGGCCAGATCGTTAAAGGATTAAAAAACAACTCTTTGGTAATAATACTATAAGAAGGAAAACCTTTTAACTGACCTAGTTCCTTAGCACAAAATATATCTCCCAGGCATTGAATTAAAGACAAAAAAGAAGGAAACAAGAAAAGTCCTTGCCTAGGATCACAGATATTATTAAAAAGATGTTTCTTCTTTTTGCATCATTTTTTTTCCCACCATCTAACTGGGAATGTTTACTTCTTTTGCAAGGTTAGACTCAGAGCTGAGAGAACCTCAGATGTCTATCTCATTTATTCTCCTGTCTCCAGGACAGGCCCCTTCTAAATCAAATTTAACGAAGATGTGTCTACTCTTTTCCTTAAACTTCCCTTGGCATTCCAGTGACTCGAGACCTTCACCCTCTGAAATGCTTCCTGCCCACTAGAAGGGCCCCTTCCTCAGCGCCCTTCCTTTGTCCCCCTCTCTGAGGGGTAGAAAGCAGGCTGTCTGCATTGTACTCTCGGTCACACTTCATATATTTGAAGGCAGATAAATCCCTCTTAATGCTTGTCTTCCTGAGGTCCAAATCCCCTCACTCCTACCCTGTCTCTCCAGTTCCAAGATGTCTCCTGCATTTGTTTCCTGCTACCTGTGTTTCTCTTGTGCTGGAGTGAGTAAAAACCCAACCACATGGAGGCATATTTCTCTATCAGGATGGGGTAGGGGTGTCCGTAAGAATCAGAGATACTTTCTGACTACAGTAGAGCTGAAGAGCACCCCTGTGGATTATACGGGGTAAAAAGATCAGGAACAATAAGCAGGGAAGTATTAAGGAACCAGGAGCTGGTCAGATCTTCAGGAATTAATCAGAGGCAGGAAGATGCCAGGAGAAATTTATTCTGGAAAGAGAATTTAGCAAGGATAAGGAGAAACAGGGTGCAGAACGGGTAGATGACCTGACTGATTTTGATCAGGGGTTCTCAGCAAGTGCTTCTAGAGTCAGCAACATCAGAATTTCTCGTATATTCAGTTTCTAGAGCTGCAAAAAGAATTAGTATCACAAAGCCGGGATTAAAGCATAAATGTCTCCTCTTGCAGTTCTGGGGGCTAGGAGTTCAGTCAAGGAATAGGCACACTGTGCTCCCACTGGAGGTTCCAGGGAAGGTGCTGGGCCTTTGTTCTTGACTTATAAACACTTTACTCCTCCCTGACTCTCTGGCTCAGGGTCTCCTCTCCTTTTCTGAGATCAAGTCAAATTGTGTTAGCGGACTCCCCTACTCCAGAGGCATCTCATCTCAACTAGCTATATCTGCTTACTGGTTACATCTTATTTCCAAATGAGACCCTGTGCGGAGATCACAGGAAGGACCTGAATTTAGAAGGAAACTATCCAACCCATTTTTCCAGGTCACCAGTTCAAATTGTATGTCTCTGGACCAATCAGAAGTTCTGGCAGATGGGGTCCACCAGCCATTTTAACAAACCCCGGTGGTACCCTGATGCGTGGGCATTTGGAAGAGCACTCCAAACTGAGACGTTTCCCAGAGTGCCCCAAAATGACCTTGATTCAGAAATTCATAGATATAGGAGAGACTCCTCAGCAACATGAAAAGTTGCTGAACACACACACCTTTGGGCTACTTTGTGTAAATGTTTAAAAATATTTAGAGGATGTTTCCCTCTGACAGAGCAATGTAACTGTTTTCTGTCATCATGCACTCGGGGACAGTCCAAGAAATGCCGTGAGTAGATAAAGACTGCAATATGAAGTCACAACTCAAACAAGGCCCTCCACCCTTTGCCCATAGCAAGACAAAGGATCTTGAGGGAAGTCATTTCCAGAACTCAAACAAAACCCTGGAAACCGGTCTGAGATCCAGAAGTGGCAAGGGCAGAGGTCAAGACAGTCCAGAAGGAAAACACACCAGCTCTCAGCACGAAGAAAGAAGAGAAGTCATTCCCAAAGGGAACATTTCCAACTTCCCCTTTGCTGAATAAACACACCTGCCTGGGATGCTAGATGAAGCTCCTGAATTTTAGTACCGTCAGCAGAACTTCCTGGCCGTCTGGGAAGCTTCACACTGTATCCTTCAAACTTGCTGAGTTTTTATTGTAGAGTGTGGCCTGGAGACTTAGACTGCCTCTCGGGGTGTAGTAAATGAAGGGACATGAAAAGAAAGTAAGATAGCATTCAAAAACGCCCCTCGCACAGTGTGTAATGGAAAATAATCACGATGAAAATAAATGGCAATGTGTCCTTTGGGGACTCGGCACGGCTGCCTTGAGCCTGGGTTTCTATTCTTCTGGAAGGAATTAGGCAGTGATGGCGGCTTCTGCACAGGCTGCTGGCTCAAGTTTCCCAGACAATATCCTGACTTTGGACTCATGTGTCCCAGCAAGATGCACGTCTGACGGCTCCAGAGAATACAATGGCTGTTTGGTGGCTCGTTAGAAGAGTGATTAAGCAGGGCAGCCGATTTTGTTTTTAAAATTCAGGCTCTTTCTGGCTCAAATACGCCTGGAGGACTAATACTACTTGCTATCTCAATTTTATGTAGTCTATGCCTCCTAAAAGTCTAAAAGTTTCTTAAGAGAGAAATGGGGCCCTTTAAGTCATCAAGTGTTACCCAGGTTCTGCATCGATTCCAGGGAACTTACGTGCGTGGGTTCTGTATCTAAAGTGTGGGTATGCTGTGGTGGGCAGCTATGTCTGCTGGCGTGTTCGGGGTGGGGGAGCTTGAATAGGGCCCCCGCCATCCCATGGGGAGGCGTAGGCTAGAGAGACCTCCTGATGATGGACCTATCATCCTCTCCATATCCTTTCCCCTTGCTGGGCCTCTTTCGTACCCCCATCCCACCCATGCCCACTTTTACCCTCCAACCCACCTACCACAGATACTTACCCCCACCCCTCCACCTTGTCCCACCAAACCCCAACCAACACACCAAGGTTGTCAGTGGGAGAACACCAGGCCTTTGGACTCCACTTCCCCCAGGCTGATAGGCCCATGGGCAGCACTGTGTGATGCCAGCAGAGACACAGATTCCACTTCTGACAGGTGGCACACAACAGGGCAGAGGGAGAAACCTGTCTCTCCCATCCATGCTCACCCCTTGCCCCTCACAGAGGAAAAGGGCATGTGGCAGCACTCCTGAGCCAAAGCAAGCCAAGCCCAGAAGGAGAAGTGTCCCCTGAAAAGTAAATGCGCCCTTCTGACAGGAGGCTGGCTTTGCCGCACCTCCCATCTTCCATATAATTCTGTCTCTCCCAGCCCACTCTAGGGCAGACCCTCAAGCGCTGGACTTTGAAATCCAAAAGACAGTTCTCCTGTGAGAAATTTGCTAAATCTGGGGTTCTGAAATGCCCAGAGAATCTCATGAGAGATTAGCTATCAATAACCAGTGTCAAAGCCCAGCAGATCACATCCCCCTTTTCAGTTCAGAGTCACCTCAGCAGCCTTCAGCTGGAGTGGTGGGGAGTGCTCAAGGTCATTCTGCAACAGGTGCTGTGTTTTTTTGTTTTTTTTTTTTAAGATTTATTTATTTATGCATACAGAACTGGGGTACAGACCAGAGGCTCAGGGGCGGCGAGAGGCTTCACCAGAGACGAGTGGGGAGCAGAACAGGCAGATAGACGAAGTACACTGCTGAGGGGAGCAGCGGGCGGGTCAGGAGAGGTCTGCCACGCCATGTGGTCACCTCCGGGGCAGGCGGGAATCGAACTCATGCGGAAGCGGCTTTAGATTCTCAGTGTTGTGCTTTAACCCGCTGTGCCACCAGGGAGGGCCAGTGCTGTGTTTTATTGCTTCTGTTTTGTCATTGCTTCATTCATGAGATTTGTTTAGATGCCACTAAATTACGGTATAACGTTGGCATAATGTATGTCACACAAACTCCTTCGGAAGCACCTGCGAGCTTTCTGGTAGACAGCCAAACACTCTGCTACCACTCTGGTATAGCAGGAGCGCCCTCACAGGGTCTCTTCCCCAGCTAATATGCACAGCTGGCTTGATGAATTTTTTTAATTAGAAAATCTGAACTTTAATGCACCGTGCATGTCCCAGAGAAGGTCCTGCCTGAGGCAATATTATATGCAGCCTTTTTTTTTTTTAAAGGTCTTTGAGTCTCATATGCTGTGTTTTGCTGCTTTGGGGTGTGATGTTTTAATATCTCTCTTTTGTTCCAGTTCTCTTGCACACTTTCTTTTTTATTTATTTACTTTTTTAGTGCTTTTTTTATGGGCTCATCTCTCTTTCTCACATTTCCTGTCATGAAGTAGGAGGATACATTTTTATTTTGTAATAAGGTGGCTTAAATGGCTTCCTCCATCTCTCTCTGGAGAACAGAGTTTCAATAAAAAACATTTCATGGGCTCTTCAAATGTCTTTTCTTTGTTGCTAACTGCTTGGGAGATGAGGAGAAAATGGAAACTATCCTCAGAGATCCTGGTCTGGCAGTGAAAGAATATGCAAGTCCAGGGAGATTGAACAGGAATAGGGCAGAGGAGGAAGGACTTCACACTTTCAGCACAGCTACCCAGCCCCTGCATCCCTCCCTCCCTGGGGACAAACAGGAAAGGTGAGAGCTGGGGTGCCTTCCTGTCCCTCCCAGCTGCTGGGTAGTGATAGAGTAACTGCTTTTATCCCTCTTGAAAATATTTATAGCTAAGCACTGGCCAGTGCCCTAGGAAGTAGCCCTATAAATTTGCTCATGACCCGCATCTTCCCCCATCATGTAACTCAAGATGAAACTATCCTAGAGTGGAAAAGGAAGGAAGACCTTTCAAAGGTGAAATTGGATAGCAATGCCTTATCTTTTTGGCAACTGAGTCCACATGAGCCACTTTGTCTGTCAAGGGTAACTGGACACTGGCTGAGAACACAATGCTGTGGGGAGTTTCCAAGCCCAAGCTGAAGATGGCTCAGAGACTCGCCAACCTGCTTTAGAGAGAGGGACAGCTCGTTCTGCAGGCTGATGGGCATGCAAGTCGTACAGAAAGGGAGGCTGCCCCCTCAAAACCTTCCATGGCAAGAAGTGAACATTTGGAAACTGAACAGGCCCATGGGGGCTTAGTGGAAATTCAGCTGCAAGACCTCCTTGATCACGGATGTGAATTCTAGGACATGCTGTCCATCTGACCCATGCCGGGGTGCTAATTGTCTCATGGACAATGAACCCAGGGAAGACTTGCCACCAAAAATATGTCAAGAGTTAGGCTACCCTCAAGCTCCTCACCTCTTCTAGCCCATGGTGTGTGGCAGCAACAGTGCTTAGGGCTGGCTGTGCTGCTGACTCTGCCGTGAGCCTTTTGTGGGAGATGTTGGGCCTCCTATTCTTCATTCATAAAATAGAAATAATAACGTCCACCTTGGGATAAGTGAATCATGTGCACACATGGTAGTGTGAAAATGTACCCCGAAGTTATATAGGTATGTAAATCACTGACATTGTAAAAATCCATTTCAGCAGGCATTTGTGAGAACTGAAAAAGACAATAAGACAATGTGCCTAGCTGTTGGTGGGGGTGGCGAGGTGCAAATCCAGAACATGCTCTAGTGAGGAGCCAGTGTTCTTTGGCTTTGGCAGGATGGCCGCCCCATGGTGGTTTCTGAGGGGCTGGGCCATTGGGACGCTCAGTATGAGATTGAGACAGCCTGACCTCTGCAGAGCCTGCGTCCAGTGCCTGGCCCACACCCCAGATGGACCACAGTCCTTGTCAGGAGAGTTTGCTCAACCTAATATGTACAGCACTGACGTGCCCCATCAGTTGCCTCTTGGAATTATTTACCTCACAGGCAAACATCCCTCCATACAACTTACACATGTCAGTACATAAATAACAGCTTTTTGGTTGAAATCAGTATCACTTGGTTAGTCTCATGCCATCAAGTACCAGGTGAACCTCATCATGAACCTCATCATGTAGACTAGTCATGCATCCTCATGATGAACAGTCTCCATACGTGACTGGCCAACTTCTAATAGAATAAAACTGCAGTTTTCATTTTATTTTCTCCCTTTCCTAATTCTGAAAGACATAAAGTCAGTGTTTCAGGTAATTATTTTTGTGATTCTGTTCTGGAGATAATTCAAAAGATGATGAAAGTTAGACACTGCTCGTTTCCCAGGCTACACCTGACACATCTCAGATAGCAAGCTGGATTCCTTTTTAGTTTTTGAAGGTGTCCCTTGAAGTTCATTTCTAACTGAATATCTGTGACAGCTTCCAGGTCTATGCTGAAGGAATGGATATGTGCGCCTGCCTTCCCCAAGGTGGGTCCTGAACATCATGCCCTCTCCTTCTGTCCATACTCACCGAGTATGGATGGACATCCTGAAGGACAACTGCATTCCTCTTCTCCACGCAACTCAAGGGATCTAGAAATTTTTCTAGTGCAAACTGCCTTGGTCACCAGACGGTAAGACCAATGACCGCAACCTCCTGTACAGACTATCTTTGACTTGCTTAGGTCTTTACTCCGTCCTAAGTCTTGTGCTCCTTCCATATCTGGTGACAATGCCCTTAACCTGATTGCAATCCCAGGGAAACATGTTCTAATGGGAGAACAGACTGCCTCTGGGACACTCTTGGGGTGGGGAGTGGGGGGTTTCTTATTGGGAAGTTAAAATAGAAGCCAGCATCTCAGTGGCCTCCACTGAGGCTTAAGCCCCACATTCTTCTGGATCCTGATATTTTGCAAATTAATGTAGGTCAAAAAATGTTCCTTGGCTTTTTTTGTTCCTTGGCTTAAGCCCCACATTCTTCTGGATCCTGATATTTTGCAAATTAATGTAGGTCAAAAAATGCCAGAGGCTTTTTTTCCCCCTAAATTTCCCATCCCTGCTCATGACTGGAAATAAAATATCTCTCTAGGACCCGGTCCCATTTTGAATGACATGTGATTTCTAACACATTTTCAGTGGAATAACATTGAAAGCCCACCTTCAGATTCCAATATGCTTGAGAACAATACTCATCCTTCCACTGAAGTACACAATCTCTATATTCCTAGATGGGGCTATCATCAGTTATCAGAAAACAATGTCCTTCAGCAATTGGGACTATCATTTCCATCTTACAAATTGGCATTCACTGCCCCAAACTTATATAAAAACTTTCCTCCGTTCCATATTGTACTATGAAAAATTCTTACACTTGCATTTTGCACAAAGTTAGGATTCTGTTAAGAAGAAGTAAGGAGGATGGGGTGGATATTGGGTAGACAACCAACAGAGTCTACCTGTCCTGAGGCATCAGATCACTAATAACGTGCTGATGTAATCCTTATCACATCCCCACAAAGTGGAGAAAAAATATGAGTGATTAATAATTCCCAGTAGAAAAGTACTACCTAGAAATGACTTACCTTGAATTCCAAAATAAATTAATAATTCAAAGCTGGGACTCTGCCTTCCACCCCACATTTCCTGTGTCTCCTAGTAGGCCTTATTAGACAAAACCCTTCAGGCGATCCTTTGTCTTCCAGGACCTTAAGCTGTTGGGCCTCCACCTTCTCTATCTCCTTTAGGAGAGACTTTGGTGTGAATGAATGCTTTTGTCATACAGGTGTTCTCCAGAGGCTGCAAAGATAGAGTTCAAAGGATTTAGGGCAAAGGGAAGGCAGGCTTGAAGGTGGGCTTTTCTCAGAAGTGTGTGGCAGGTAGCTGAAGAACCAGATGACTGATAGAAAGGGCATGCATTTTGCACAAATGCATGGACATGTCTGGCTTCTCTGGCATTCATGTCCATTGCAAAGTGGTAACACTCTCTTGTCTCCTTCCATTAAAGAGTGACTGAGCTGTGACTGGCAGCTCAGAATAAGAATGAACTTTGGTTGCCTTAAACTGAAAAGAAGATTGATCAGTTCATATAAGTAAAACATGGGGATTGGTGATAAGATGTGGTTGGTCCAAGGTCCTGGCTCTTTAGTTTATGGTTCTATCAGTTATAGTTAGGTATGCAAACTCCATAGATAACATTTGTTTTTAAGGTATTATCAATATGGTTATAAGAGTTCCAGACCTTAAATCTGTGCATGACAACTTCCATTCTAGCATTCAAGGCAAAAGTCTTAAGATCCCTCCTGAGAGGATCATGTTAGTCACATGCCTTTTTCTTGAATCAATGACTGTGGTCAGGAAATGGAATGTGCTTATTGATTTCATTAACTAAATAGGAATGACACCTAGACCATGGAATATTATATTGAACCTTATGAAACTGCTAATAATTTTTTACCTGCACAAGCAGGTAAAATTTAACCTTTGGTTTAATTAACAGGTAAGATGTATATGAAAACCCAAAGTAGTTAAGAAAGAAGGTAGGAAATCAACATGTCCAGAGTCTGATCATTGCAGCGGGTGTTCTCTGATTAATTTTACTGTGTACCAGCTATATGATTCAGTAAATTCTTTGATTAGTCAATATGTCCTTGGTTTCCACATTTACAAGTGAAGCTTACAATAGTACCTCCCTTGCAGGGTTTTAGTGTGGATTTGATGAGTTAATTAGCAAACATTTTAGAGTAGCCTCTAGCTTTCAACAGTTTGTAGGGAGTTTCTATTTTTTGTTATTTATGGGTCAATGCAATGTCCTTGGCATCCCATCACCATGGTGCTTTATTCACACTGGCAATACTACTTTGCCACCAATATCAAAGCTGCATTCCCAGAGCATTCATGTTCTGGGGGTTATTATAAATTGGAGTCATCATTCAGTTACATTTCATCACACAAAGAAAAGGTTGTTTTCATTTGTGTACTTACCCATAGCAGCTCTGCAATCGCCACACTCCCAAAGCCAATTAAAATCAGCAAATTACCCAAAGACATAAAATTAATGAAATTTTCTGACAGAATTGTTTTCTAGAAAGCAAAGGGTGAGTAGGGGGCACAGTTCATATGAGATGACCTGTTTCGTATGCTCCCAGTTTCAAGGCAAATGCCCAGCTCATTTATTCTTCCTCACCCTCTTGAAGGTGGTTTGCTTCATTTGCTTGTTTGCTTTTTAATCCTGGTCTCTCATATTCCATAGCATCCTAGGAAAACCTTCTTGGTTCACCCCTTCCTCTAGCCAGAACTTTATCAAAACCATCCCAGGCTAGGAGAGCTGTCACAGTAGCCTGGGAGTATTTTGATCCCTGCAAGAAGTTCACCCTCTTTCCCTTTGCTCTGCCATCAGTAGGGCTGGGGCTGATGGACGGAGTGACAAGCCAGCGGCTACCCAAACTGCCACTCCTTCTTGAATTCTCTGCTGGGAGTGTTGGAGCATGAAAAAAGAGGGAATATTTCTTTTCTATTAAATAAGACCTTTCATTTGTGTGGCCTTTCCAGTCATGCTCAGCTACAAACTTCTAGAACTCAGCAACTTGGGGGTACTGGTGACATCCCTCCTAATTAGTTCTACTGTTAACTTCCAGAAACACCATCTGTTAACACACTTTATCCAGGGGCAGACATAATTTGAGGCTCCAAAAATATAAAACCACATCGGACTGTAGCTTGCTTTGTACCCAGCAGTCTCCATCGGGAATGCCTTCACAACACAATCAAGGATGCCAGTTGGACCAAATATGATTTATATCTGTCTGCCCAGACAATAAGGCCATTGTGTAGCAACCACCTTTAATTCATTCAGACTTTCACATAATATCAAGTGGTCATGCCTCAGAGAGACTAGCCAACCTTTAATGTGTGTTGATTCTGTGCCAGGCAACTGGACTCTTGGCCTGCACTATCGCACTGAGCCCTGATGGTCACTCTCTGAAGTAGATCTAGTCTCATGCTACTTATGAGGACACTGAGGCTAGGTTCAAAGAAGTTAGGTAACGTGCCCCACGAGCTCATGCAGCTAATACATGACTCGATGGTGTCTCCCTCTAGAGTGAGTCTTCTGAATTTTTGTAGTGCCCATGCGCAGACTCCTTGAGACAAACACAGGCTGCTCACATCCCTCTGGACCCCTGCGCCGCATCCCTAGCAGAGCTCACGCGCATCCTCTGACTTGCTTCCCCATGTGTGAAGTCAGCTGAACTCTACCACTTTCAACTTCGACAACTGTCCATTCTGGCTTTCACCCCCATCTTTGTATTCTTGTCATAACATCATCCATGACTACTGTGTACCAAACAAAAGCCAGGACTATTAGTTTTGGAAGTCATCACAGGTATGAAATGAATTCAGAAAATTTGGCTTTCGGCCTGCTGAAACTTGAGGAATCAAGCAAGCACATGTTGTTGTTCAAGTTTAGGGCTTTTTCTAAAGATGTGTGGCTCCCTTAGCTTTCGTTCCACATTCTTTGGGTGCTTGGCTAGAAGTCCGATGTACAGCATTAAATTTAACTTCCCAACCCTGATAACATCCCAGGGTTGTTAAATGCACCAAGGTACTTGGTAATTCATCTTACTTGAAGTTTTCACAGCTCGGTAAACACGCATTCATTATCATAGAAATCACTCTAATGTTTAACAAACATATCTGGCAGATTCTCAGCATTCATTTTCCATTTTCACCTAACCTGTCATGGAGCAAGCTCTTGATACACAAATAAACAGTTTGTGCAGAGAGGAATTTTAACTGTCTCCAAAGAGAAGCTGAGGTTTCTGAGACTCTGAGCACAGATTTCTCATGCATCGCTGGGTCTCAGCGTTTTGCCCAGAGTATCTGTTTTTCCAGCATGTCCTGCTTCCAGTCAGACCCAACTTCACATGAAGCATTCCCTGAGTAAGAACACACTGACTTCTCATTCCCTCAGGACACATCTTTACAATCTGGGCAGTGCGGCTGGGCAACACTCCTGGCGGCTCAGTGATCTGTGCTTGCTCTTTCTCATGGGCTACTGGGTCCTTTGCATTAGACTGCAGGGATTTACCAAATCCTTCCATCTCTACTTTTCTCTCCCTCTTGTGTGCTTCTCACCACGCTATGTTATCTGTTCACACTCCATAACTGTGTGTCAGTGTCGGGCATCCTGTCTCCTTGAAAATATGTTACAAACACCCACCAGACAGCCACTGCTGGTATCTAAGGAATAGAAACATCATAGCCTTCCTTTCAGTTTGCTTTCTATTGAGTTGGAAATGACTCGTAGGTGAGTGATGCAACGTGAGCTGGCAGACCCTTGGTTTTCTCCAATGTGCAATTCTAATGCACTCCCCGTGGGCCGTGATAGATGCATAATTTGGCAACCAGCCAAATCATGCAACATGCATGTGTAGTTTATACTACACACTGCTGGTTAACAGAGTAATTAAAAAATTATTAATGAGCTGCCCAGAAATTTATGAAACTCATATATATCACAAACATCAATATTTATAGTGTCTCTTGTAAAATCACATGCAATTCTCTTTTTGGAAAACACAAACTATGTGGGGTCCATATTCTCATTACAGAGATCATTTTGGACAGAGTATGAATCCCCCACTTTGCCATTTTTTTTCTCTAGTATTGAACCAGGAATCAGCTAACACACATCACCATTGACCTTTTATTTAATCCTAGATTTTAACATAAAAGTAAAATGAACTTAGGTTACATATATTTTTCTTTTTTTTTTTTAAGATTTATTTATTAATGCATCCAGAACTGGGGTACAGGCCAGAGGTGCAGGGGTGATGAGAGGATTCACCAGAGACAGAGTGAGGGGCAGAACAGGTAGATCAACAAAGTACACTGCTGAGGGGAACAGCAGGTGGTCAGAAGAGGTCTGCTGCACCATGTGAGATCAAACTCGTGCTGAAGCAGCGGCCACTAGCTTGCAGTGCCGTTTCCTAACCTGTTATGCCATCAAGGAAGACTGGCTACATATATTTCTCAAAAGTAGGGAGCTACATAATTTTTTTCAGTCCCCCCCCCAACATCATTAAGAAAGAAAAGCCTGCAGTGTATTCACAGGGGGGGAAATGTGTCTGATGAAGGAATACAGTCTAATGTTCCGCTTTGAAATAAAACATGGTAAGAACTATAATCATGAACCAGTCAGGAATACCTTCAGCTGCAAGTAATAGAAGCCTTGAGAACAATGGCTTAAATAGAAAGTCAGCAGCTGTCAGAGTGACAGATGTCATCCTTCTTTCTCGTTATGTCTTTTGTGTGGCTTTTGTGATGATGGTTGAAAAGTATTTTATATATTTCAGACAGAAAGAAGGAAAAGGGGCAAAAGGCAGCCTCCCCGCACCCTCTGACAGTGTCCCAGTGGCCAGGAATCCTGTCATGTGACACATAGCTGTAAAGAATCTGGGAAATCAAGTCCCATCTCTGAAAGCAAGATGACAAGGGAGCAGGGGGATTGAATGGCATTTGCACGAGCCCCTCCAAGTAATCGTCATGGTCACTATATAGAGAAGTGTGCCAGGAGTGGAGGAGGGTAGAAATGGTGGAGCCTACTTGTGGCTGTGAGCTTCTACAGTCATCCACGTGGCTCTGGGCCTCTGTGGGTGCAGCCATTGATCCATGACCTACTGCAATTTTTACAAGTGTAAGCTTAAATCATTCAAAATGGGAGCCTGGTATGTGCAAGGAATCACTCATTGGATGCCAGAGCCCAGGATAACCCACAGCCTGCACCTAAAAAAAGGTTTTCATTTCCTCCCATTAGTGCCCATGCAGCAATGTTGGCAAAATAGTAAAATTTTATTTCTTTGTAAGAAATGACCCTAAAAAGAAAGCCAACCAGCTTTATAAGTAATTTAAGTCCTTTATTTATAGAGTCATTAAGGCTCTAAAGGAACACTTAAATTTTCCTACCACATTTTATTACATTGTGTGTGGGATACTATTATGTTATAATATTTGCTATTTGGGGGATTTGAATACATCTCTGGTGAATTCTAGGGGTCTGCTGTGTGCAGTAAACTACTGTGTGGTAGAGATCAAAGTGCTACCCTCCAGGGAGGATTAATCCAGGGACTGGGTAGATCAGGAAGACCTGCGCCAATTGAGACTGGAGCTGAAGGACACACAGGCCCTCTAAGTTAAAGCAATAGATTGTTTTTCAAGATCACATAACATCTCAGTTATCAGGAACCTTTAGGGCAAACATCCAAACAAGCACAAAAATGGCTACTAGACTAGCCAAAATAGATCTCACAAAGCCCATCTACTGATGTGTGTTTTTTTTTTCCGTAAGAAAACTTCACTCAGAGACAACTGACTTTGCCTTACTTAAAAGTTCACTCCTGGCCCTCCCTGGTGGCGCAGCGGGTTAAAGCACTGCACTGAGAAACTAAAGCCACTTCCTCATGAGTTCGATTCCCGCCTGCCCCGGAGGTGACCACATGGCGTGGCAGACCTCTCCTGACCCGCCCGCTGCTCCCCTCAGCAGTGTACTTGTCGATCTGCCTGTTCTGCTCCCTGCTCTGTGTGTGGTGAATCCTCTCACCCTCCGCATCTCTGGCCTGTACCCCAGTTCTGTATGAATAAATAAATAAATCTTAAAAAAAAAAAAAAGTTCACTCCAATCGATTTCTTGCCCTCTCAGTCCCATCTGAGCAAGATGAACTGTTTTAAGAAGAAAGCATAGAAGTGGACCTACTGCCATCAACAAGAAATGACACAAACAGAATGACAGCAAAGGTAGATACCAAAAATACCTTTTTAAAACAAGAATTCCAACTACATTGCTATCAGGAGCCATTTAATAATGGGACCTTAGTCACAATTAGACCAGTATTTTACACTGGTCTTTTAACACTCACTGTCATTTTCAAAGAAGAGGTTAACTTGTCCTGGGCATCATTGTTTAGAAAATCAGAGAAATATGTTTTATGTTTCCAAAGGTATCTTCATTTACATAATCAAAACAAATATGTTTTCACTCTTCAGGGAATAAGTTCCAGTTATCTGGAAAATTCTTATTGTAGAGGAATTAATCTCTTAATAATGCTGAAGAAATACATCTGTATTATATCTCTATAATTGGAATTATGTACCTATGTTCAATTTGTAAAACAAAAGAAAATACTATTCAGGAGATAAGTGTTCTTCTAATTACAATCCATTTTGAGTCAAGCTGTAAGGATGACCATACAAAACACAGAATGAAATAAACTTTCTGAAAGGTATTTATTGACCCACACTAGATCCTTAAATCAGTTGGACTCCAATACAAATTGTCTCCAAAGCTCCCAACCCCCTTCTTCTCTCATATAATGCAGGCAGGATTGGACATTACAAGACAGAAAGCAGAACAACCCAAGTACAACACGCATTAACCACAAACATAAGGAGGCCTCGAGCACGATTCCAGCTGAACCACATTATGGGGACACATCACTTCCATAAACGGACACTAGGTATTTTCCATTAAAGAAATATCAAGTAACAGTCTCAAAATCAGGTAGGTCTTTCTAAATTACTCAAGAACGCTGTACCCTAAAAAGACATGAATTATAAGGAGTTTGTAGCCCACAAGAAATACTCAGAGCTACTTTGTGGTGGGTTCTCTTCTTATCACTTTTAAATCAGAAAGAGAACTCTCTTCTCCAACGCACAGGCAAGGAAGAGTTAGTCTTCATTGAGTGCCTTTCTTGGATGTTCCACATCAGGTGGGTGGCACAGTCCTCCCAGAGGTGTGAGAAACATCAAGGAAAGGACATCACCATGAGCCCAGTATGTTGCACAGCATTGGCAGGAAAACTAAGGCTTTCAGAGCACATCTGAGGATGGAAAGACTACAGACAAAGAGGTTGACAACCAAAGCAGATTGTTCTAAGAGCCCTCTCAGACTAAGAATCGTCATCATCACTCTTACTACATCATCGACCATTTTTTCCAGTATTCTGTGTACCAGATACTTAACATACATACCTGTTTTTGTTTAATCTTAGGAGGCAGCTATTACTGTCTATTTTTTATTGCTAAAATAGCAGTAGAGGAGAAGGGATAGAGGAGACTAGATAGAAACTTACTGAGCTGGTCCAGTTGGGATTTGATAGCGAATTATAGATATTGAACTCCAAAGTTCATTCCTTCCACCAGTGCTCATGTACGTATGTTCCCCAGTGACCTCATCACCCCTACAACCTCTTCAGTAGAGCAGGCTCAAGGAAGCTCTCTCAGCCCCTCTTCAGCCAAGTGGCCCAGTCCAAGGTGGGTAGAAATGGAGAGCCCAAGTCCTCTATAGCTCACACAGACTCCTTTTACAGTCTCTGGTGCTCTCTGGTCCCCTGTACCTCCCAGTTAAAGTGTCTCGCTCCTGTTATCACCTGTAGTCTCCTTTCACTGCCATGACGAAGTCGTGTCAGCACCACCCACCCCATCGTTACCCCTCAGAGAAGGTGACAATGATTGCACTGAAGGAATAGGGCTTTCCTGGTTTAACATGTGTGAGATCAATTCTCTACCCTAGAGTTGCCAGGCATTAAAAAAACCTAGGTCAGTTTACATATCACGTGTAGTTTGCTATTAGCCACCTCCCAATCAACCCAAATACGTCTGCTCTGATCCTTTTTATTTTCCCATAAAATTGATTGGTTTCTCTCTGTTAAAACTTCTCAGCATCACTTTCCTTTGGGTTCTTATTCCCAGATCTTAAAATTTTCCATCCCTCTAATTAGTTGGCTCCTGCAGATGAAGCCAAATGCTTTCGGTGCCAGGAGAAGGAAATGTTTCCCAAGGAAGGAAGGAGGCAAACATTGCTCTCCCCTTCTGCATGCCTTCCCATGCCATGCTCATCACCATTTTGCTTAGGGCAAAAGAAAGACTAATGCATTTGTAGGAATCAGCTTCCTTTCCTTCCATCTCGCTCCTTAGGGGTATCACCACTTATTTCTTTTGCCTTGTTGGTGGTTTCCTTTTAGAACTAAGTTTTGAAATGATTTGCATCCTTGGATAACCAACAGAACCTAACTCCTTTATCTTTTTCTCCCTCTTTCTCCACCCACCCATACTTTTTTATTGTAACTGTCCTTTCCCCGAAATCATAGCCATCAGCTTCTCATGTTTTTTGCCAGAGTTGCCCACTCCCTGAAGAACTCCTACTCGTGGGAACCAAACAGAACTAGCTAACTTTCCCACCTTCTCAGACTTATCGCGAGCACCTTCAAAGTCTATCATGTCCCAGCCCACACACTGGTTGGGGGAAGTTGGATCAGCTGGAGTCTGAAACAGAAAAGCGACTGGTGTGGAAAACTGGAAATGAAGCGAACATGAAGGTCAGCCCCAGGGAGAATAGCTGCCCAGGCAGGGCTGGGCTTGAGAGCAGGAGCCAGAAGCCCCAGCGGGTTATTGAGAGCAAAAGTACACAACCCAGAGAGAGGTGAGAGGTGGGAACCAGGAGAGGGGATGAGTCACACAGAGCAACCCAGTGCCCAGGGGCTATCCCGTGGAGAAGCCAGGTCAAACAAGTCATGACAGGAGAAGCACGAGATTGAGGTGAAACTCAGGACAGGAATCAGAAGACAAAAACAGGGCAGAGTTAAAGGGAGGCCAAAGGAATCAAGTGTGAAATGAGAAGATGGGCAAAGAGAAGTCTTAGCCAAGGGCTGAGTTTATATTTCACCATATAGAGAACATCTCAACCATTGTGGGTGCTTGCTCATTCTAGAAACATGTATAGATCCATGCATTGTGACTGATTTATTACTCCTTGATCTGAGCCATTGTTTTCCAATAGATGTCAAGGTCAATTGACTCCAACCTCACCCCCACAGATTTCCTTTGCAAATTAGTTAGGAGCAAACTGATATCAAGTCCCAGCCCTGCTAATTAGTATAAAGTTGAACTATATTTACTTAGTCTTTGACCCACAAAATGGCAAATACGCATGAGCTCAGAGAAATGATATAATTTCTCCAAGTCTTGGCGTCCTATCCTCCCAATTGTAGATAATAATATCTACCATGCTATGGTTGTTAGATGAAGTCATACATTTTAATGTACTTGGTATAATGTCTTCTGTTTGGTGAACACGTGATAAATATTAGTCAATATTGCCCCTGGTTTGGCACAGTGAGTATTTTTGAATTGAGTTTGATGATCAACACTAGAATACTCGCTAAGCTGGTATCATAGGCAATTTAATATTTTTGGTACCTGAGGTATAAGAGCCATAGATAGCTGTTTTAACTCAAGTGGCAGTGAAGGTTATACTTAAAACCATACCTGGGTTTTGGAGTCTTTCATTGGGTGAATGAATCCTAGTTCTACACTGAGTGACCTTAATCAATCAATCAACCTCTGTAATCCAAAGATAATACTGCCTATGACATGCCAGCACACAACTGCTCAATGACTAGGAGTCCCATTCAGCTCTCAGCTCTCAGCATGGAGTCAACCAGCTCTGTGTAGAAAGGAGAGCATTCAGTTTTCCCTCTGATCCTTCAACTAGCCACCTAGATTCTAGAATCAATTTGCCTGCTGCCCTGGATTTACTGTGCTGCTGCCATTGACCTGGCTATTTCAGTGTAAGCAAATCTGCAAGGCTGTTTGGCTTGGTCTTGGAACAACTCTTAACTTTTAAAAATAATTCTTGGTAGGTGGAGATTTTCTCATTCAAAGAAATAGCTTGTTAAAAGATTTGTAAGTTTTCTGGGACATCAAATGGTTTTTATGAAGCAGAATATTAATTGGATTCTGCAGACAGGTCATACAGGAGGAAAGAAAGAACATTCCCTTCTGCAAGCAGATGGATTTCAGAGCAGGGTGCATGAGCCAGCAACACTGGATGCAGTTGAGGCCGAAATATCTGCAGGCTGTTGGCTCAGTCTGTTCTGCCCGCTACTTTTCCCAGAGGGAGGCTGAGTGATACCAACAACACTGCAGCCAGATTACATGTTGCTGCTGGAAATCATGTTATGTCATCTCATAGAAAAAATCTGCACAAACATGCCAACTTTCTTCGGGAAAATCAAAGACCTAGTCCTCTCTTTCATCTTCTCCGTTCTCACCTCTCAGTCTCCTGAGTTGCCACACGTGGCTTATTTTACCTTGAGATCAACAGAGTTTATCAACTCAAGTAGGGTGAGTAACTCACGCTGCAAAAACCACGGTGGTCACAGGGAGTGGCTGAGGTAGCTAAGTGTACTCATCATCACGTGGTCTCAGTAGGGAGTAGCCATGAGCCCCAAAAGATAACTTCATCTGTGTCCTTGAGAAGATCTTTGAACTCTAACATAAGGGAATATTTCTGTTCAAATGACAGCTGAAGAAAAGGTCTTAGTTTCAATGGATTCACTCAGTTAACCATGCCTTGCTTTTGGTCTTTTGATAGTATGTAACCCATGGATTCAACATGGTCTTAATGGAAGTTGTGGAAACAAGCTCAAACTCAAGGAGAAAATTAGAATTGGACTCAAACTCAAATCCATTTGAAGACATGCAGGGGGGTTTATATCTCATTCAGCAATACATCACTTTGGGTCCAACAAATTGTACCTGGGAAACCAGCAGGAGTGTCTCTGATACTCTGCCCAGGACAGAGGGTGTGTCCAAAAGCCCCTCTCCTTGGAAAGGACTCCTTCCCTCCATATCTATTCTGGGACATAGTAGTCTTGGACCAGGGAAATGGCTGAAACCAGACTAGCTAGGCGTGAATGTTATGTGTTAAATAGCAGTCAGTGGTGATCTGGCCCCACTGATAATGAGTAACAAATGGGACAACAAAGTTATATTCCTCGGGTATCTTGTCTGAGAGGCAGCTTTTGCCAGGACCATGGCAAATGCTATTCCCTCTCCTTTTGTGGGGTGTTGTAATGGCTCTAGCAGAAGTTCCTGGGTGTAAAGTTCCCATTTAAGCACCTCTCAGGTGATAACAACTTGAGGCCCTCTTCATCCCCTCTGTTCCCTGCCTCCTCCCTCCTTGAAGTTGGCAAATTAGCCATGAGCACTCCCAGGTGAAGTCGCTAAGTGCATGAGCTCAAGTCCACAGTGAAAGAGAGTGACCGTGAAAGACCAGGGAAGCAGCCAGCGAGGTACACACAGCAGTTTCCTCATCCTCGACAATGATGCTCTTGGAAGATTTTCTGTTCCATTGTGGGGAAATGGCTTATACCTGTTCTCATACCTACTTCTCAATGATGTGAGAATGAGGGGTCTGCAGACTACCTCTAAATAAAAGGACCTCTAGGACTACAAGTCTATTCAAGGGAATCAAAAGGATGGTCAGTGCAAGACACAGATGAGGTATCTGAAATTACACTCCAATAAGGAGGCTAAGCTTACAGGAAGGTCACTAAGGGTTATCATTCTCCGGGTACTCTCTAGGAGCCTGGAGGGTACAGCAGCTGCTCAGACACTTCCACTGGCTCCTACAGCCTTGAATGCAGGAGGCGCTTGGGAGCATGCGCGAGGCACGCATGCCTAATGATGGTCACCTGGAGTGTGGAGTGGGCTGCGTGAGTGGGCGCACCTGGACCTGGAGGCGGAGGCCATAGAGCGTCATCAGCAGAGGACGGTGCAGCAGAGCGCAGTGGGGAGCAGCAGAGGAGCCAGGAGAGCCCAGGGAGAGTAAAGATTCAACCGGTTTAGGAGGCCTCCTGGCCCCCCGGCCTTCCTTGCGCCTGGCTGCCTACTACACATGGTGTAAAAGATCATAAAAAGCCTGAAAAATCCACAGAGGGCTCCAGGACCCTCCTTTGCCCGCTCTGCCCTACTGCCTGCCTGCACTACAGTCGGCGTTAGTTGGCAAGATTTAATGCAGACGGGTGATGACGCCTTTTGAAGGCCTTGGGAGGACTGAGGAGTGGAAGATCACTAGTATGTGGTGCTCCGTGGCCAGCGTCCTCTCTGTGGGCACCTCCCAAGTCCCCACTGCAAGGGGAGAGGACTGAACGCAGTAGGAAGCATCGGATAGAGGTGATGCCTGCACAGAGGCAGGGCGGGGGGTGAGCCTTCCTCACAGCTCTGCAGATGGAGTCAGGAACAACACTGGAGGCACCACGGCAGCACAGATGGTGCCCAGGAGCTTTGAGAAGAGCTAAAGATGCTGCAGGAACACACGAGGCTGGCGAGGTCTGGGAGACTGCAAGTGGAGGGGGAGATGGCTGGGGAGGACCAGCCATGACCCCAGAGACAGCAGACCCTTCAGGAATGAATGAAGACCATGATTGGTCACTCGGATTTGAGCCAGGATAGACACCCAGGAGAAAGCTGATGGGCTAGAACTGATAATTCTGTCAGAAGATGGCAGAACTTTGGTGGTTTATATCTCTGGGACCTTAGGGGTGAATGGTATCATTTTGTACACGCCAGGAAAGCAGAATCATGTGGTGGCCAGTGGGCCTCACTGGCCTAGAGCAGCCTTGTGTGAAGTTCTCTGCAGCCAGGCAGAGGAGGTGGATCATAAAGGCCAAACTAGGCAAGACAAAAGCCAGAGCCAAGGCTGGGAAGCCCTGAGCCAGGTGAGTGTCTTAAAATCACCTGTGTGTGATACCCTGTTCACTTTTGGGTGAGATGCTGAGGAAACCATTCTTGGGGGATGGGTGGGGGACAAAGCTGTGGTAGAGATCACAGCCAGAGGGGCCACGTGTGCAGTTTGGTGTGCATGGCTCCCAGATCTAAGTGCATGTGCAAAGGGTCTGCTTTGTCACACTGGTGGCTGTGAGAACTGAGTGTTGGAGTGACAGTGGTGAGTTGCCTGGAGATTGGCAATTACCCCAGAGGAGTGGAGTGTCAATCTGAGTGCATCCCGGGGGTGGATGCAGTGTATGGCTTGTGGCTGAGAACATAGCCAGAGAAGGCCAGGAAACCTCACGGCTCCTGGCGGGTGATAATAGAGCCCCTAAGTGAATAGGGTGGCTCCCCACGCCCCGCTTGAGCAGTGCCTTCAGTTAAAAACTTGATGGATTATGTACTGGCGCCAATAACCATCTTTTTTGTTCCTATGTTGGTGCCCAACCTGGACTTAGTTGTATTGTTTTGTTGTTGTTGTATTTTTTTGTTGTATTGTTAGATTGTTTACTTTTGCGGGTCATGGATGCGGCGTTTCACATTCGCCAAGAGAAGCGTAAGGGTAAATTGTAAGGATAAAAACCCAGAGGAGGTAGACTGTCCGGTCAATGATAAACAGGCTTTTCCATCCTGGCCTCTGTGGCTATCACCTGAGCCTTGACGCAGGAGGCGCTTGGGAGCATGCGCGGGCGCGGGCCTGATGACGACATCTGGCGTGTAGCCTGTGCGTGCGTGAGTGGGCGCAGCTGGGTGGAGAGACGGGCGTGTCACGGTGCTGTCAAGGAGGACAGAGCAGCAGAGGGCCGGGTATCAGTGCCCTGGAGAGCGGTGGAGGAGCCCAGGGAGCCCATCTACCATGCTCTTCTCTTCTAGAAAGACCAAAAAAAAACCACGGAGGGCTCCAGGACTCTCCTTTGCCCACTCTGCCCTACTGTCTACCTGCTGTGTGAAGCATCAATCAAAGAAACAAAACACCTTCATAAGTATATTATTATCTGTTACTTACAAATGGAAAATTGAGGCATAGCAAGTTTAAGTGATAACCACGTATGGTCCTGCAGGTGGTACTTAGGGGTCCTGGGCTCCCGTCCTGGTGGGGACCATAACCAAGGTCATCACCTGGACCCATGCTGTACTTTTTGCATTTACTTTAGGTCTGTGCAGCCCTTGGTTCTTCTGTGTCTTATTCAGTCTTTTGCTATGAATAGAGAAAAATATGTGCAAATTCCCTTCTAGGAGGATCCATTTCAGCCAATGAGCTCTCATCCAGTGAATTTAGGATGCATTAACCTTAAATTACTTGACTGCAAACTCAAGGGTAGTTGGCACTTTCAGGTGCTCCTCCTGGAGGAGGACTTTGGTGCTTCCATATAAACTGCTGAATGGTAGGTGAGTGCCTACAATGGCCACATAAGCCTTTAACACTGCAAATGAGCAAGGCCAGCAATGAAGCTGTGTCCCCTGGAATCAGGCCAGTGATACCTAGATGCCAGTTTGTAACCTGATGTTACTCAGGTGATTACAGCAGCAGGCTGGTCACTCACTGGCTGTTGTTAGAATTTCCTAGTCACATTACCCACCCCCACCAAAGACCTTCCTTCCCATGAAATCAAGGATTGGAGCAAAGGGTGGGGCGGTGGTGCCCCAGAGGCCTGCACAGAGCTGCCAGCCAGCGCCAGGGCCTCTGGCAATTATTACAGTTCCTGCAGTTCCTCACACAATGTTGATGGACCCTTGTCTTTCATTAAGCTGCCTGAAAGTCAATCTCTTGATGGATCCCAGAGGGAAAATCAAGAAGGAAGGAGTTTATTTTCAGACAGTTTAACATCAACTTAGGAGGCACCTCAAAAATGATAATTAAATTCTCCAAGGAGCAAATTAAGACAAATACCACAACAATCTGTTTAGAAACTGCCCAAGTGGACACTAAATGCTGTATTTCAAGGACCCAGGGGGTTGTTTTTGCCTCACTCCTTTTTTGCTTTTGCTAATGCAGCAGGTTCCTAAGACAACAATACATATATTTTAAAATTTTTTAAGGACGTATATATGCATATAGATCTGGGGTACAGGCCAAGGTGTAGGGGTGGTGAGAGGACTCACCAGAGACAGAGTGTGGAGCAGAATAGGCAGACTGATGAAGTCACTGCTGAAGGGAGCAGCAGGTGGGTCAGGAGAGGTCTGTGTCCCATATAGGTCAGCTCCAGGGCGGGGATCAAACTCCCCCTGAAGCAGCTATGGCTAACTTGCAGTGCTTCACTTTAACCCATTATTCCACCAGGGAGGGCCCTAAATTATTTTTTAACCATTATCAAGGAACTCTCCTACACTGCTGGTGGGAATGCAACCAGCAAACTAGTCCAACCACTATGGAGAGTTGTGTGGAGGTTCCTCAAACTACTAAAAATGGAGCTTCCATATGATATGTGTAATTCTAATCCACTCATAAGTAACCTCTCCTCTCCTGGGGAGACACCCCCCAACCCCCAGCAGACATTGTTGGGAGTGCACTGCCTTGTTCCAGCCTTGATTTTCAGAGTCAGTGGCTTCTTAATAGGAGTCATGACTGAAGTTAATTTGAAAGGGCTCAATTGAAAAGGACTCAGTTGAAAACAATTTAACAAATGAAATGAGCATCTACTTTTTTTAAAGAGAGGCAGTCTGCTGCCCTGTAAGTTTCCATTAAGCTTCCAACAAGATTCTGTCAACCTGACTTCCAGATAAATGTCAAGTGGCCTCATCCCACGGATTTAAAGTCCTTGGGGGTGATCTTTACAAGTCTTACTTTGTTAATCTTCTGTGAGGTGAGTTTGACTATCAGACCATTTTATGGGTGGGGAAACTGAGGCAACTAAGGAGACAGGCCTGAGCTCCTCTCCCAGTCACATCTCCCACGCTTGGCCTCTGGGGCAAAGCAAAGACATTATTCATTTCCAAATGAGGGTGGTTAGTTTCACTTTTTGACCTGAACTTTTCAAACCTCCTGCAAGGCAGGACTAGAATCCACTTATAGAACTAGTTTTTGCTTGTCCGTCAATAAGGATATTGTGTCTAAAGCATGTTGGGGTGTGGATTCCCCAGCACCCTTGTTCTCAGGATGTTGTCTTGGTGCCCAGAGTTCCTGCTGGTCATGCTAAAGCATAGAGTCAGGCAGGAGGCCTCTCACCGGGACAAGTCTTGGTATGAGGAACATACTGGAAAGCCAGTATCTGCTGAAAACAACAGGAAGACTTTATGGCCAGATTAGCAAAAGTAGCCAGACCACCTTAACAGAAAGTTAAAGCAGAATAGGAACTAGTGATAGGATGTTTTGATCAGTGGGAACAATGGAGACCCCTGCACAGCCCCTATGTTCTCCCCCAAGCTTATGCCAGATGTTTATTCATCCCCATACACAATCCCACCACTTAGGCTAGTATGCATCCCCAATATATGCCACCTCCACCTACATTCCTCCATGTACTTGTCGCCTTCCCTGAACCTGATCCCCAGTAAATGTGAGACTACTCTTAAAGCATGGCTACATTTCCAGAGGAGCAAGCCCGTCAGGTCTCTGCTCTCCTTGGACTTCAAGTTGTCTTTTCTCCTTCCTCTGCCACTCCCAACACTGCCGCCCTGCTGGGCAACCTTGGGAAATTGAAGACCAAAAAACACCATTAAGACACCATTAGTGTCTTTGTGTGCAAAATGCCTACCAAGGTCTCTTTTCTATTCATTATCAAGATTAATGTGAAAATAAGCTCTAGTGAGCAGGAGAAAGACAGCATTTGAATGACTTTTAGTCTCAGTGCAATGCAAATCCTGCAGTTCAAACACATAAGGTGCCTCTTCTCCTTTGCTTTAGGCCAGGAGATTCCCTACCCTCACTACCAAGAGCAGAACCCTCATTATCTCATACCCATGCTTCCAAATCAATCAGCTTCTTGCTACACTGCTTGGCTTTTTAATTTAAATGTAGGCTCAAGTTAAAATGCATTTTATGAAAAAGTCAGAACCTCATTAACTTGGGTTTTGTGTTGCTCTTGCCTTTCATTTTTTGGTTGACAATGTTAGGGAAGTCATTTCTCTACCAATCCTTACACTAAGACTCCTCTTTGAATTTTTATCTTAGTCTCCTTAAAAGTCTGAACACTGATTAAAAATTGAGTGCACCAAATTACCAGTATCTATAAATAGTTGCTTTTCAGAATGCATAAAGGTTTCTAAAGGCTTTCTTACCTTTGAATTTGCATTGTATAAGATTCTAAAAGCTGCAACTCGATCATTATATTTTTTTCTAAGTAGCTTCATTTGAATGGTTCACTCCCCGCGCCCCCCCCCCCATCATTCTTCATTTTGTGCATTTTTCCATCTCAGTTGTAATCCCCATGGGCCTCCCATCACCAGTTCATATCTGTGTGCCATCACCACAGTTCAGTACTTTCTTCCCACCCCAGTTCTGATCCCATCCTCCCTCCCCCCCATAAAATGTCTCTTGTTTATAGTTGTTCATTGTTTTCATTTTTACTCTATTACATTTGTTAGTCTCTTTTTTCTTTTTCTTCCCTGATCCCTTATGTTCCTGCTATGAGTGAAACCATCTGATATTTTTCTTTCTCTTTCTGGGTTATTTCACTAAACATGATCCCTTCCAGGTCCATCCATCATATCACAAGTTTATCTTTTGGTTGCTGAGTAATATTCCATTATATATATATATATCACATCTTCTTAATTCAGTCATTTATTTTTGGGCATTTTGGGTGATTCTATGTTTTCCCTATTGTAAATAGAGCAGCAATAAACATGGGTGTGCAGTGTCCTTTTGAATCAATGTTTTTGTGTCCTTTGAGTATATACCTAGGAGTGGGATTGCTGGGTCATATGGAAGCTCTATTTTTAGCCTTTTGAGAAACCTCCAGACAGCTTTCCATGGTGGTTGTATCCATTTGCATTCCCACCAGCAGTGCAGGAGAGTTCGTTTTTCTCCACCTCCTTACCTTATTATAAGTGATGTTGAACATTTTCTCATATGCCTACTGGCCATTCATTTCTTCTTTGGAGAAGTGCCTTGAAGCTCTTCTGCCCATTTTTTGATGGGGTTATTCACTTTATTTTTGTTGAGTTTTATCAGCTCTTTGTGTACCTTTGTGATGAGTCCTTTGTCATTAGTATTGTGCAAAAATTTTCTCCCAATCAGTGGAGTGTCTCTTTTGTGTAGTATCTCTCTTGCTGTACAGAAGCTTTTTTTTAAATAGTTTCTTTTTACATCATTTTGTGCATTTTCCATCTCAGTTGTAATCCCCTTGGGCTTCCCATTGCGAAATCACCCCTGTGCCGTCACCATAGTCCACTGCATTTCCCTCCCCCCACTGTTTTTGATCCCATTCCCCCATAAAATGTCTCTGATAACTGTTCAGTATTGTTATTATTTTCTCACCTGGTCCATTATACTCCTGCTATGCGTGAAACCATCCAGTATTTTTCCTTTTTTTCTGGCTTATTTCACTAAGCATGATCTTTTCCAGCTCCATCCATGTTGCTGCAAAAGGCATGGTTTATTTTTTTGGTT
>NW_004567108.1:37671479-37703634 GCF_000260355.1 Condylura cristata
TTTTGTTTATGATCCTGTTTATTTGTGCTTTCTCTTTTTTTTTTCTTTGTGATCATGGCTAGTGTCCTATCTATTTTGTTTTTTTCAAAAAACTTTTGGTTTCACTGATATTTTTGGATTGTTTTCCTAACTTCCATTTCATTTATTTCTGATTTGACTTTTATTATTTCCTGTCTTCTCCTGGCATTTGGGTTATTTTGTTGTTCTTTTTCCAGGTCTTTAAGGTGGAAAATTAGGTTATTTCTTGTTTCTTTATGTGAGCCTGTATTGCTATATATTTTCCTCTTATAACTGCTTTTAATGTGTCCCATAGTTTTGGAGAGTTGTGTCGTCATTGTCATTCTTCTCAAGGTATTTTTTTTATTTCTTCTTTGATCTCCTCATTGATCCAATGATCCTCCAGTAGTGTGGGTTTCAGTCTCCATGCAGTAGGTGGGATTCTTATCTTCTTCACATGGTTTATTTCTAGTTTGATTCCTTCATGGTCAGAGAAAATAGTTGGTATGATTTCAATCTTAATGTATCGATAGTTATCTTGTGATCCAGTATGTGCAACCCTAGAGAATGATCCATGTGGATTTGAGTAAAATGTGTCCTCAGATTTTTTTTGGGGGGGTGTAGTATCATATAGATGTCTTTTAGACCCATGTTGTCCAGGTCCTTGTTCAGAGCTTCAGTGTCTTTGCTTATTTTTGTCTTGTTGATCTGTCCATTGTTGAGAGTGGTGTGTTGAAGTCTCCTACTATGTATGCTGTACAAAAGTTTTTTAATTTGATGTAGTCCCAGCTGTTTATCCTTTCCTTCACTATCCTTGTTTTGGGTGATGTATCTTTAAAGATATTATTGAGGTGTATGTCATGCAGAGCTTCACCTACCTTTTTCTTTTAGATATTTTATGGTTTTGAGTCTTACTTCTAGTTCTTTAATACATTTTGAGTTGGTTTTTGTGCATGGTGCAAGGTAGTAGTCTAGCTTCATTTTTTTGCATATAGCATACTTTCTTTGTTCCATTGCATTTTCTTTGCAAACTTTATCAAAAATTAGCTGTCCATCCACCTATGGATTTATATCTGGTGTTTGTTTGTTTTTTCCCCCAAATCCATTAGTTTGTATGTCTGTTCTGTTCCAGTACCATGCAGTTTTGATGACTATGACTTTGTAGTATATCTGGAAGCCTGGGATTGTAATGCCTCCAGCCTCTTTCGTTTTGGTCAGGAGAGTTTTAGCTAATCGAGGTTTTTAGTGGTACCTTGAAAGTCTCATCAATATTTGTTCTACTTCTTTGAAGAATGTCATTGAGATTTTTATTGGAATAGCATTAAATCTGTATATCGTTTTTCATAGGATGGACATTTTAATGATATTAATTCTCCTAATCCATGAGCAGGGGATGTCTTTCCATTTCCTTGTGTCTTCTTGTATTTCTTTTATTGGAGTTTTATAGTTTTCATTGTATAGGTCCTTCACCTCTTTTGTTAGGTTTATTCCCAAATATTTGATTTTTTGTTTGTTTGTTTCTATTGTAAAGGGGGTGGCTTTTGAGTTCTGGTTGTATATAGGAAAGCTACTGACTTTTGGGTGTTGATTTTATAACCTGCAACCCTGCTAAACTGGTTCATTGTTTTGATTAGTTTTTCTATGGAATTCTTAGGTTTTTCCCTGTATATTATCATATCATCTGCAAATAAAGATAGTTTACTGATCGTTTTTTCTTCTTCCCCCACATTATGGATCAGTATTTCTTAATGATATTTGGAGCTTAACAACAACTCCTGTCCCTCTCTTTGCAGGACCTAAGCTTCCCTGCTCCTCCTCCTCTGTAACAAACTAACCATTCCTCCCAGTCAGGGTGACAACCCACAATACCTTTACATAGTTCTACACACTCCCTGGGCATCATCTGCCCTGCTGAAAGAAGATGATGCCAAACAAACTCAAAACCCTTACTCTGGGCAAAAAAAAAAAAAAGTTGCCAACTAGAAAGTCTCTCTTCCCACCCTGGCCTTCCCCCAACCATACCTTGCCATTCCTCAGCACACTCTCCACTTAACTCCAAGTGGTGAAACTTGGGGCTGCTCACCTCACTGTAGGCTGCTGCCCTTTGAGATTCTGCACTATTGATAAGAGGTCTTGACTGGCACTAAATGGTGATGTTCTAGAAAGTGGGCACTTAGGACAGATATCTTGTGTTTCCGTGTCAACAAGTGCTGGCTGTGGCAGATACTGACTAGGTGAGATGAGTGGTTGGAGGGTAGATGATAGAGGACCGCTGGCCGCTGGCCAACGGCTTAGTAGCAAACAGTTTTCTGTGTCTTCCTTTCCTATGGCCTGCCAGGCAGAAATTGAGTACTTTGGCCTCAAAATTACTCATGGGAGAGCACCATGGATGAAAAATGGTAAAATTTGTTGCCAGAGCAGTAGGTATAGTTGAAATAATCACACATGCATAGAAGGGGGATGGGAGACATACTAATGTTTAATAAAAGTAAAATACTTTCTCAAATTTGACAATTTATGTGAAAAGTAGATTTTTCTCTTGAATTAATTCATTACATTGGATCTATTTTAATTCATTTCTTCTAAAGTTTTCACTGTTGGTGCTTTTACTAATGCAATTAACAAAAGTCCAAGCTGTAGTTGCTTTTCTTCCAATTTCTTGTTCAATAAACAAATCACACTGACTGTATTTCTTCTTTATGTGTTGGGGAGAAGGAAAAGGTAAACACCATTATATTTTAAAAGTCATTTTTCTTAATGACCAATGACTAAGTAGTTTTTCAGTGACTTAAAAATAAATCAGTAATTCAAAGAGTAAAAATTAACCCTTGCTATTTCTGCAGCCTCAGTTAGTGTTTCCTCGTTGAGCTAGAGATAGTCTTCAAAAAAGAGGAAAATTCCAGAATACAAGAGATATAACAATCAAGGTTAAGGTTAAGTTTAGAGGCCAGATATGAAAAGGACAATACAGAAATGGACATCAAACTAGAATTTTATTCTAAGAAGGAGATAAATTCAGTTTGCTCTGACTTGTTTCTCTTTCCCTTTCTCTCAGTAGCATCTAAGGAACCTGGCCTTCTCCAACATCGAAGAGAAACACTGCAGCCTTTTCCTGTTACAAAGAAAGAAACTAAACTACTGTGTTCATAGACTGAGCCAGGCTGTAACCGTGGCATGACAAGACTGAGCACAAGGTATGTCTGGGTTGGATACCCGCATTTGTGTGTGATCAGATGTCAAGCTTCAGTTGAGATGTCCAGACTCTCTCTCTTTCTCTGTGTCTCTCTACCTTTCCTCCTCCCTCTCAGGTCATGAAGTTTCACATTACACATTTCCATGCTGCCTCACTGTGGTTAGATGGTGGGAAGGGGCTGGACACTGTTGCCCAAGAAACAAGGTATCTCTGTGGTACTTCCTGATCCCTCATTTCAGACTGTACCACATCCACAGCTGTGAGACAAAGCAAAAAAAAGATCCTGCTTCAAAAGCTACCAGATCTAGGCAAACTGCTAGCAATCCAGCAGGAAAAACAGGACATTTTGAATGCATAACTCCTACCTGCTGACCAGGAAAAGGCACTCCATGGGGACACTACTCCTTAGAGCCAAACAAGGTTCCATGGAAGCTACTTTGCTGCACTTGTACCTAAGGCAAATGTTAGTATCCTTCAAGTGAAAAATAGAAATACAGTGTTTAAAAAGCAGCACTAGTCCAAGCTAAAATAATCAGACTCCTCCAAATTAAACCTGAACTAGACTGGGGTTTCATTTACTCTCCAGTCATAAAGGCATCCCGTGGCAACTTCTCCAAGGCTCTGGGCAGCCCCCACGGTCTCGCTTGCCAGTCCACTGATGACAATACCCCCAGCAGGCTGACAACTAATAACAGTCCAGTCCACAGTCTTGGCTTCCCTGCCAGCTAGTTTAGCAGCCATTCACATGGTCCAGTTTGATTTTTGAGTGCTCAAAACAGATGGGTCATTTGAACCCACTGACCCAAGGATAAGTTTTTGTATATTCTTATGCCTCTTATAAATCAGACCCAAAAAGGGAGACTGGATGGACTATTTATCCACTTGGAGCAATTATTCTGTCTGGCATGGGTGGAGGAGAAAAAGAGAGTGGTGTCACAGAGTTATTGGCAGTTAGTTTTCCTGGAGGAAATGTCACATGCCCAGCACCCCGCACCTCTAGCGCTGGGCAGCTTTGTCTCTGACAGTCTCTCTTTTTTCTCCTCCCTCACGTACACACGTACCCTCTTTAATGACTAACAGAAAACAGTGCATTCTGCGCACTTCACAACATCTGTTCAGGCCTTAATTAATCCAGCTCGCACATGGTCTCCATAGCAACGATACTTCACAGACTCCACCTCCGCATTCGAAAATCTTCCTCTAAGTGAGTGAGTGACTCAAACTATGGCCAGTCCTGAAATAGGTTTACATTAATTCTAGTGTCAGCTGTAATGAGAACTTTGCAGGGTGGGTGAATTCATGGAGAGTCCAATTTAGGAGATTACATCCAGCACCACCATAATAAAATCAACAAGGTAACATTAATTTTTCAAGGTATGGCCAAAAAAAGAGAGAATCCCATTTCTGCTCTTATGTACAAATTCCTGAGATATCGAAGATGAATGGCCATGGCTCCTTTGATTGGAAGATTCAGTTTTTGTTTGGAGGGTCTTTAGAAGAAATCCAAGTGTTAAAAACTCATCAGGTGGTGTGTTTGCTGGCCTTCAACGACACAGACCTTAATTAAAAGCCTGTCATCTGTGCAGGCACCTGCCAGCGGCTTACCCAGATGAGTGCCCGCAGCAGCAGAGAACTGGACTAAGCTTTCCAAGGAGGCCGTGACCGCTGCCAGGGAATGTCAAGCACATTCTGAGTCTGTTTTAGGTCTACAGCCTGTGCAGATGCTCTCCTTGATGCTGGCTATGTTTGTGTTTATACTTGAAACTGTTATGTTAGAGATTGGAAAAATAAGCAGTGACAACTACCCAGAAAACCTGCTCAGACATTACACATGGCTGGGGGGAGTTGGGGAGGCCTTGGGGGAGAGGTGGTAAAGAGAGCATGAGTTAAATGCAGCCAGGCATTTACCCCCAAATGGCATTTCAGTCTATACCAGCTCCCATCATGAAATGTTTAACTTAAGTTGTTAAGAAGTAAACCATTCATCAGAGTTCTCTCTCTCTTCCCCTTCACTGCTTCTTTCTTTGAATAAGTGGACCCAAAATTGCTGAGGAGGGAAAATAAAAGAACTTAGGGAATGTTTCCTGAGCAAGTAAAAACATATTTTATTAGACAAATCAGACCCATTTTATGATATCAGAGCCTCCACTGAAACCTGGACCTTCCCAAACCTTTCCCAGTAGCTGGAACTCTCTGCAGCCCAGGGGCATCCATCCTGAGAACTGTTTATCCCTGGAATACCCAGGGGTGAAGTTAAGTTGAGTAGGAGGCTGCGGGGGGCTCTGAGACTACAGTGAAAAGAGGGCTCTGTGGGGTAAGTGGGGCTTGGAGGCTTTGCAGGAACACGGGCCAGTTCTATAATGCAAATATAGTATCTAGTAAAATTGTCAAAGAATAACCCTATTGTCTCACCAAATTCAGCCTTTGCCCTCACAACATACAGTTGCATGCTATGAGACTCTTGGCTGCTGGCAGTATCTAAAACTCCTGACATTCTGCTTTTCAAAGAGTTTCATGGATAGCGAAACAACTAGGATTCAATTAATAGCATGTTGAAGTTTTTCAGCCATGAAGCTTCTGCAAAACTACAGAACCGTAGTCCCCCTTCAAGTTATTTCACCCAAAACGATCTTCAATCATCAAGTTGAAGTGATTGCTTTGAACTCACAAGCCCAAGCAAAGACATGTAACAGGGACAGGATCGGGAATCTAGGTCTAGTTCTATTGCCTCTTTGGTCGCAGATTTCCAAAGCCTCTTGTGTACCCACTCCCTGCTCCTTTCAATACGTAGCATGAAGCTCTTACTGTGAGCCCAGCCTCACAGCAGGTCTCACCTTGGACATCACTCAGGACAGGGGAAGCAATTCCTGGAAAACTGAAGTTATGAGACCCCAGCTACTTTGGTCTCAAGCCTGACTCAATCCTGCCTCTCCTATCCTATCACCAGCATTTACAGTGTCATTTCAGAATGCTTATCCTGTGCCAGGTACTGTATTGGCTTTAGCTTACTTAGTTCTCACAACAGCCTGGCAAGGCATGATATTCTTATCCCTACTTCATAGGCAAGAAAACTTAACTCAGATGCTAGGTTGAGAGGTTGTACAATCCCCATGGGCCTGGGGATTTCACTGAGCAGGACCCAGTTTGGGTGACATTTCCATACATTTTTTCTTTTTTTGGCCTCTCTCAGAGACTAGAAGGATACTGTGTATGAGAGACAGTAGTGAACATGGTGAACTCTTGATGTCAATCACAGGATCACTCTGGAAATTTCCTTCCCATGTAGCCCTTCCGCACCTTCATTTTTTCCTACTCTTTTTTCTATTCTTTACAAATCCCTGAGTGGTAGGTTAAGGTGGAGTAGTAGAGCATGAGAGTTGACTTAAAAATGAATACAGCAGAAGAGCAAAATCTGTCATTTTTCTCTCTCCACTTAAAATTCTGCCCAGACTCCCATAAGTAATCACTTCATTCCACAGGAGCTCCCGAGACATCTTCGGGCCCCTCTGCTTAAGCTAGCATCTCAGGTATTCCCAGGACCCTCTTTACTTTCTTGTGGCTTGCAGTCACGTAGGCAGGCATCCAAGTAGCCATTTGTCCAGTGCCACATGCTTTTTGGTGGGCTTGGGTGTGGCAGGATGAAGGGACATGATCCTCCACAGGCTGGCTTTACCAGAGAGGACATCTGTGTTCCCCCCCCTTGTAAAAGAGTGCTCACTGACCACTGAATCAAAGGGGAGGAAGGTAGTGAGAGCAGCCCCAACTGCACGCCAACCTCTCTCACGTCTTTTGTCTCATGACTCTGGACTTCTACTTGGGTTGCCGTCTTGCTTGGAGTGTCTTTTTCCCCATTCTGTCTTTATCCTTCCAGTTTCAGTTACATTCTACTTTATGGCATGCTCCCTATATTCAAAATATTACCCCTCAAAAAGCTCTATACATGAGCTCCCAGTTTATAGTCCTCCATCTCTGTCAACAACTTTTAAGTTTATCTTTATGTGTTTGATTGCTCTGCCTTTAGCTGACTGGGAATAAATATTGAGTGAATCGAGTAGAGGTTTAAAAATGCAAGTAAGTTGAAAGCTTAATTTAGGAAACCATAGTCTATTCGTACAACTATCTCCAATCACTTAAACTCTGTTTCTGGCAATGGGGGAGCAATTTCACTTTTTTTGGTTAAGATTTATTTTATACATACAGAACTGGGGTACAGGCCAGAGGTGCAGGGACTGAGAGGATTCACCAGAGATAGAGTGGGGAGCAGGACAAGCAGATGGACTGAAAAACACTGCTGAGGGGAGCAGTGGGTGAGACAGGAGAGGTCTGCTGGGCCACATGGGTCATCTCTGGGGCTGGGGAGCAAACGTGTACTGCAATGGGTGCAGTAGCTTCATAGTGCTGCTGTGCTTTAACCTGTTGCAACACCAGGGAGGGCCCTATTTCACTTTTTTTTTTTTTTTAATTGAGGTAACTTTAGGATTCCCCCATCAGGTATCACTGTTGTAGCACACACACGGCCATGTCCACCACCATGACCCACTGCTGCCTTCCTCTTGGTTCCTATCCCTTGTCTAGCCCCTCTGCATGCTGAACAGTTATTAAAATATTTTTCAAATAATATAACAAATAACAATAACTAGCATCTACTGAGTATCATCTCAGGGCTGCTGTAAGTGCATTGCCTATAGTCATCATTTGTCACCACAATTGTATAAAATAATCATCCCTGTGTTACAGGTGAAGGAGGTGAGTGACATGCCGAGGACACACAGCCAGTAAGCGGAAGCTCTGGCTCAGAAACATACTGTCTACTGCTCAGCCTCCCAGAGAGAAGACAGAGGTGGGTTCACCCTTAAAGGCTACTCTAAGTTGAAAGGTGGCCCGAGGTCCTAGCCCCAGGGAAGAATGCATTTTTACTTCTTTATCTGTCCTCCCCTGGCTTAATCACACTCAGCACCTTACATAACTCTCACACACACTCCGCCACCCTCCGCAGCAGCTGCGTTTTTACCCTTTTCTGAGTAAGCCGGCTGGGATGGCGCCTGGGAAGTGCCACACGACTCCAGTGACTGCTGTGTAGCTGGGACCATCAGTGAGATGACGCTTGGATCCAGGCAGCCTGGCAGGGGCAGAGCCAAGGGTTCTCTCTCCATGACACATCCTTTTGTGGGGGAAAGGTATGATGCTAGGAAACAGGTTGGTCTTAAGGTTAATTTTTATTTGTGCCTTGGGGTGACCTTTATTGAGATCTGAATTCATCACAGAGTAAGAGCAAAGTAGAAGGATGAATTTGTCCAGGAAGCTTTGCAATTCAGTTATGTTCAGTTGAAAAGTCTTAATTTTAAATAGGAAATTTACCGAGTGGTTCTCATGAATGCAGGTATCACAGAAGATGCTGAGACTCCCTCGGGTGACTGCACAAGACTTGAAAATCAGGCCTGAGCACACATTTTAGAAGTCCATAAAAAAGGACAGCATGTGTTGTTATCAGAGCAAGGATTTAGATTGAAATACCTGGTTTTATTGAAGAGGTAACAGGATTCTGGGGTAGGCTTTATTGGACAGAAAGGGAAGCTAGATTTTTCTCTTTAGTTCTCTTTAGAAACAGAAGGTACATTTATGATTTAGGAGTTCAGCTTGGAGGTGACTAAAGGAATACAATTTCAATTAAGTCCTGTTCTGTGAAGATCCTGAATGCGTTAAATGATTGAGACCAAAATGGCGAGGACCAGCAGGAGCTAGATGGTGAGTGTTCCCTAAAGGGTTTATTTAAAGCTAAGATTTGACTTGTTCACATGAACAGATGGAAATACTCAAGTAGCCATTTTCAATAGGAAAATGGAAATAAAACAAGGGAGCCTAGGCGACTTCCCTTCCCTGATCAAGTCGCCCCCCTTGGTGAGCTGAGCTGTGCAATTCTGGGTGAATTTAATAATATTCCCTTTCACTTTTCTTAGTGGGAGGTGGTGTTTGTGTGTGAAATGCAACTTTTACTATGGTCCTACACCATATTAAAATTACAAAGCCAAACAGTGAGGTAAAAGATATTTATTGACACTGACCAAAACATATACAAATATTTCTGAAGAATGAGCTGAAAACATTTCCTGGTTCATTTTCTCACACAGATGCCTATCACCCTGAAGGCAGGGTATGCTTTCTGGAGTGCACACCCCGCAGCCAGCTGCACTGGGGGAGCACCTTTGCCTGAACCACGGGGCAGAGCGGTGGAGCAGGTGCCCTGGGTGGGGAGACAAGGCAGCTGACTCTACTGGAGTTTTGCTATTTACATGGGGCTTGCTGGGCCTCAGGCTTGTGTTAACAGGTGCTGCTGACCTGTGGCCTGGAAGCTCATAGCATTAGAACCACTGAGCTAGGGAGTCTGCAAAGTACGTGGCCCAGGCAGGACACGCTGGTTGTAGAATGACGGATCATCACCAAGAGTGACCATTTCGATGCCTCAAAGAGAAGTCAGACACACAGCGAGAGGGAAGGATTTGCCCACATCTCCGGGTCCTCTTGGGTACCAGGGCCACTCCCACAATCTGTTGCCGCGAGTGTGACAAGTTTGCCCATGATAAACATCACTCTTTCCATCCAAATTGCTTCGCTAGATTTTTAAAGTGATTTCCAAAGCCAGGGGATCCAGTAGAAAGAGCAGTATGATGCATTTTACTTTAGAGTCATAAAATCTTTTAAATACTTCTGCTTCATTTCCCTTCCAGAAATCTGAAATTAGGTGTGGTAAGTTATTATTAAACAAACAGAGCTGCTCTCAATAATTTAATTATTAGTCATGCCTCCAAAATGACCTTGCAGGAAATATTAAATATTACTCTTAAAGCAATTTGGACACCGACACACATATATCAGGAAAGGAAAAAAGTTGCTCCCCAAAGTGCCAGAGTTTTGTTTGGAAAAATAACAGAGTTAGAGGTAAACAATATTTTCTTCGGCTCCATCTCCAGCCTGCTCATCTTGTCTGCTCACTGTCTTTAAATTGAGCTCTGCTTCTGCTATAGATGTCTGCGGTGAAGGGCGGTGAGAATGTGAGTCGAGGAGGGGTGGGTCCGCAGGTGGAAAGGTGTCCAGATCTGCAACAGACAGACAGAGCAGGTTACAGGCGGGTCAGACCCCAGCGACGCACAAGCATTCCGAATCGTGTTTCTGGCAGTGCTGGGCCCAGGCAGAAAGGACCAGAGTGGTGTCTGATGATTTAATCAGCAGCATTAAGCTATGTCCTGTTGTGTGTACACACGTCTCCTGCGGCTAAAAATTACCTTTAGGAAATAATCCTAGAAAAGACCCAAGCAAACACAGGCTTGCCACCATTTGTGGGCTGTTAAAACACAGCTACTGCAGAGACAGAGAGCCCACTTAGTTGAAAAATGGGCTCGAGGCCTTGGAAATATAGTTGTGTCCAATAAACTAGATTTGTTTCTGTGTACTACCTTATCTCAGAATATGTCAAGGCCAGACTTGATCTTCAGGGTCCAAGACAGAATCTGGGACTTTACATGTTGGCAAAAAGTGGGGAGAAGCAGCTAGAGCATTGCGGAGACCCTCAGGCCTAGCGGTGGTGACACTACTAGTCACCCAGCAAGAGTAGCCAGGTACCAGGGAAAATCCAGTTGTTCCAATATCAGTAATGACTTTCTTCTGGCTACCTAGCAACACCAGGACCTAGTCTAGCTGCCTCTTATAAAGCCCTCTAATACAAGGCTTAAAAGGGAGACTAAGGGGATTTTGATTTGAAGGAAAAAACACTCTCGCTGCACACCACATTCTCCGCCCTTGCTCTCCCACTGCCCTCTGAAGCTTGGCTATGTGGCACATTGCAGGCTGTCAGCATCAGTGGGGCAAAGGCAGAGTGTGCATGGAACCAGGAGGGGAAGTTGGCGTGGCCTGAGGCCCTCTATTTCGGTGAACACTCTTAGCTGGTGGCGTCATGATGATAAAAATGCTCAGGCTATGACAGCAGGCAAGAAGCATGCCAGGCAGAAATGAAGTGCAAAGTATCTGCATGAAGCTCCAGTTTTGGGGAATGGACACCCTTTTTCACACTTTCTTTCATTCCTTTTCCCTATAGGAGACGGTGCTCCCAGGAGAGGGAGAACAGGAGCCAAAGGCAGTGGATGCGGGTCACCTGGAGAAGCCTCTGAATCTGAGGTAGAATCCTGAGGGGGAGAACATGGGGGAAACTGCATCCACAGCTCTGCTCAAAGGTGTAGGCGTCCCCAACCCTAGGTTCAATGGCACACAAACATAGCCATTAAATTGGAGTACCTTGATGATACTGACCCCAAATCCTGTTCGAACCCTAGGGAGGTGTGAACTACTGTAACTACTGAGGCGGCTTCTAGCTATCACCACCATGTACAGCGTCTCCCTTGACAACAAACTGTTCCAGGATCTTATTTCTTTAAGCCTCAAAATGTCATGATCCACAATTTACAGATCCGGATAACTCAGGCTAGTTAAAATTTTGGCCAACATCATGCCCCCCAAGGAAGTAAGGTAGAGGGCAGTTGCCCTGGGCAACGCCCTGCTTCTCTCAATTGTAAAAAAAAAATGTTAAATGGTTTCCTCTCTTTATCCCACATTTTGAAGTCACTGGCAAAACAAAAAAATAGACCAAGTTCCTCAAAACTTAAGCAATCAGCGCAAGACAACACCTCAGCCTACCGTGACCTCCATCCTATTTAACAGCATCGGGTGATACCAGGATCAATCTGGCTACCACACCATGACACTTTCATTTCCCAGCCATTGACTAAAGCCAGCTCACCTCTAAAATATAAGTATTCTCAATTTAACTGCTGATATTTAATATTACACACCACACACACTCTCACACAGGCTGGCAGGTTATAGAACAGGTCACCTTAGCCACTAGACTACTGCTGCCTAGTCAACAGACTTTCCAGCCAGGACTGAAGAAATATTACATGGAAAACGATCATGTATGGCATAGGTGAGCTGGGAGGTGACTGACAAAGGCAGCATACCAGGCACTCCAGAATGCCTTAATCCATGTTCAGTCCCTTTCTCTGGAGTCTGAACCATGTACCAAAGTATCCAAAATACCGGTAAGCCCAGGTCTCCAGGAAGTTACCCTTGTTACAAGACTTGTTCAAAAACATTGAACCAAATGTGTATCAGAACCTACAATTTGTTAGGATAAAAGAATTCTTTCTATTTCAGGTACATAAAGAACCAAGAAAGAAAGTGTGAGAATGGGCTGCAGAGCTCAATCAGGACTTTTTCAAATAAAACAGATAGCAGGAGAAAAACCTCTCTAGGTGAGTGCTTCCTGGGCCAAGGTGACTGGCCCACACTGTAATTCCAGATGTCACACTGGGAGCTGCTGCGGTTGTGTGTCACCTGGATGGGAACTCAATTTCCTTCTCCATGCTCCTTCTTGGTTTCTACCTGAACTATCTAAGCAAGGTCAGACAGTCTGTCTTTGAAATTAGAAACTGTTCCATGATTTCTGATTTTATTACTTCATTTCAACCTTGAAAGAATTCCAGCACAGCAATTGTATATTCCTCAAGGTCAGCCACCTTTTTCCACACTTTTTACTCTAGAGAGTATGGTCATCATATAGAACCCTAAACTGAAAAAACATTTGTTAAAGTAAAAACCTCACTGATTCAGAAAGCAGAATTCTTGGGGAGTAAAGTTAAACACCCAATTTCAGTTGTGATCAAAAGTGTATGTAACATTTCTACTCATAAAAAAATAGGAAACTATTTTTTAATAAGAAATATTGGTGCAATCATAATTTGCTCAACTAAAAACCAAATGCTATTGTAATGAAATAAAACTACAAACAGCCTTTGAACCAAATGTCTCAGCACAACTTTTCCTCTTGACATAATTTGATCCTTATATTTCTGGAAAGTAATCGGAGTGAGCATTAGGCTTAAAATAAGGATGAATAAACTGAAACACATAAAAATCCCCACAGCCTAACTATGCCTAGCAGAGGAGGAGGAATCCAGGTACAAGTATGTGTTGTTTATGTGTTTGTTTTTGGTGTGTGGTTGTGCTACATAACTTCATACCCTAAATCACTCTGCACAGAAATTTTCTCAGACCCACAGAAGAGTTTAAGTGTGTATTCCAAATAATCTTTTTTAAAAACTAAGTGCCCACATTCTCTTGTAGGGCGTGCTGTGTGATTAACATCCAGACAGTTCCCTGACCCTCCAGAGTGGGGGTCCTCTGTTGCAGCCTGTTGGTTGACATGTGTGTCTATCAATTTTTATACTTTACAAAGAATGTGAAGTTGGGGGTAACACTACTGTAGAGATCAGTTCATGGACAGCTGACACCGGCAGGAAGCAAACATGGCCTCCCCACCTCTCCATTATACTTTTGTGGCAACTGGATAGCCGGCTATTGTCAAAGCCAGACTACTATAAGTTCGTGGTGCAAAGTGCAGCCAGGTGCCACATTATAAGTGCCTCCCAAAGTTTATCTCTCCGAGGTAAATAAAGCCCTTACGCCAAAAGTGAATATGGGACCATGGGTCAGTCCTTTCTCTTCTCTGGGATTCTGTTCATACAGTTTTAAACTGAAACAGAATAAGAACTTTTTATACATTTGTGGTTTGGCTCAGTGATTCACCAAGTAATATCACAGAAGTGCAACAAATGTTATTTTTCAGTTGCTCTATTCTCAAGCAATACACATAACCTGAAGTTGCATTTTAAATAACGTGTTAGGTCATTTCCAGACACATCCTACTCTCTTCCTTCACTCCTCCCAGCACATACCTGTGGTGGATCCATTCACTGTCCTCAGCGGATAGCCCAGTTCACCCGAGTCCCTGCACCGTCTGTACATAACCGATTCTGCAAAACTCTGTCCGCTGTTGACCAGAAGCCTTTCTGATAACATACACAGTGGGCTAATACACATTGTGTATGCTGTGTGTGTTGTATACTGTTATAGTAAAGTTAGAGAAAGCTAGGAAAGTCATAAGAATAAAAAATATTTCTAGAAAGGCACTCTCTTACTATTGTCAGGTTACAAGAAAATCTGTGGCTTTTAAAGCGAACTGTGAATCCACACACTTTAAATCTGTATTGTTCAGTTATGTTTGGAAGCCACTTAAGTGACTAAAAGACACTGCCCATAATCCAAATTCATACGTGAGCTCCCTTTGGCAGCAAAGTTTAGAGTGAACAACATTATAAAGAATAGGTTGGTGATAAATGAAAAAGGCTTTTCTATCACTTTAATGCAGTTATGGAGTCCTTGCTCTTTCTTGAATATTCACAATAAAATAACATTTAAAAACACCAGTGTAACTTTCATCCTCGCAATCAACTGCCAAGGTGTAAAGTGCCCTCAGGGTCTTGTGCCCTCTGGTTCAGAAAGCAGGTGGCATCTCCTGCTGAGGTCATGGCTTCCTGAAGCCGGCCCACTCCCTGGCTTCTCCCAGTCCATTCTCCTTGACAGAGGACACCTGCTTCATGTCTTCAGAACCTCAGCGCTGTCCTTATTTACTTTAATGAAAAGTTCTCCCGTGCACTTCTGATTACTATGTTCTTTGTATGTTCCTAACATCAAAACTCATACTTTCCAAGAATAATTCTACCTAAAAAAAAAATGTATCCTTGATGTTCCAAGTCCACAAAATAAGTCATAGTCCCCATTTAATGAGGGATTCACGCTTATACTCTGAAACATTCAAAAAATCGTTTCCTCATGGCATTACTGGCAATCACTATTTTCTCTCATGAGTGTTAGGGCACAGCATATTCCTTCTAATAGAAAACACAATTATTGTACAGAGTCTGAGTTATCATCAGAGCAAAGGAAATTTGGTCTCTGTCCCTAATTTTTCTCAACTCAATTTTCCATTGTGAGCCACAAATATAAGTCTCTGGCATGAAAACAAGCCTGGCTTGGATACCTAAAGCCAATGTCAATTAGTGTTAATTCCCTTTTTCTTCCTCATGTATCAATACTGCACCTTCTATTAAGTTGTTTTACTAAACAATTCAGTAGATGCAGGTGAGTGTACACACATGCGATGTGCAAGTGAAAATCTGGAATGTTAGAAAACTGTTGCACTTTTTTAAAAAGTAGTAACTGAGTTGGACTTAATGTCCTGTCAGTGATTAACACATTTGAAGTAATCTACACTGGATGCAGAGCTAATACTGACAGAAACACCGAAGCAGGTCAACAAGATGCAGCAATATTAACACAAGACACATGATGGAGTCTCCCTGGTGGCCTGGGGGTTAGGTCTCAGTGTTGTCAGCATAATGGCCTGAGTTTAACCCCCAGCCAGGAGCAGACCCATATGACACAGCAGACCTCTCCTGTCTCACCTCTGCTCCCCTCAGCAGTGTATTTCAGTAAATCCACCTGTTCTGGTCTCTGGTGAATCCTTTCACCAACCATACCTCTGACCTACACTCTTGTTCTTCTCCATAAAAATAAATAAATTTTAAGACATGTTATGCTATTCTCATCACTATTTGATTTGCGCTCACACTCTCCTTTCTCCCAAGCAGCATGCCAGAGTAAAAACTTAGGAGTGAAAGTTGGAAATAGGTGCGGCTTTCCAGACTTAGGTACTCTTACCTCTGTCCATAATGTCTATCATAGACTGAGGCTATTTTCAATAGCTGCTGAAACCTTTAAGAGAGAAGTTGATGGGAAACTTTACCGTGGATGGATCAAGATGACAACATCAGAATCTGTAAATCCATCTTAATATCACAAAAAGAAAAGCAGACTCGTAAGCCTTGTGATGGATGCAACAGGAAACATCCAAAAGGTATAATACAGGAAATATACAGCACTTCTAGGATGATTTTTTTCATGTCAAATATAAAGCCTACATCTAGTCAAATATCTATCCCCAATTAACAGCTTACAGGAATAAAAAGGCAGAAGAATATGTTAAAATGACACCATCAGGATGAAATCAACAAAATCCAAGAGGTAGGTAAGTCCTCAGATAAAAAGAGTTTTTTGATGTCAGCTAAGTTTTTTAAAATCAACTTAAAATTAAATAAATCTGTAAAACAATAGGTTAGGGACAAAAAAAATATATCCTAGGAAGTAAAGCATATATGAATTCTTTATCCAGGAAAAAAAAACACTGTCCAACAAGTTAACTCAGTTTTTTCAACAAATACCCTGCTTTTTGTTTGCTTTAAGTCAGGGAAACCAAGTTAAGAGAGACTTAGAGATAAACTAAGTGCAATGCATGTAATTATTTGGCTCCCATTCAAACAAACCAAGTGGTGTAAGGAAATGAGACAATCAAAAAAATTTAAGTACTGACAGTGTGATTTTAAAAATAGTTAATTATTTTAGACGTAATGATATTATGGTGATGTTTTTAACAGTCCTTACCTTTTGAAAAAGAATATCTAAGTACTTGGGGATGACATTTAGGATATCCTGGATTTGCTTTAAGATAATCTCATGTGAGAGGAAAAAGAAAAGGTCATTGATGAATCAGGATTGACTGAGTGTTGGTAATCATTAAATTGGGTGTGGGTAGAAGGGATTCATTAAAGGATTCTGCTTCTGTATATGTTTGAAATGCATCATAATTTTTTCTTAAATTCATAACCTATATATTTGTACTATAAAAATCATAAAAGGTTCTCTGTATTCTCAACAGTATGGCTTCTATATATCTGACTTACACAGAAGACCACGGTAATAAATTAAAGTCCTCTTCTGGATGCTGAGTGCATTTAGATCAACTTTAATGCAACTCTATGACAGGTCATTGGCAAGTGCTGTGTATGGGTTTATATCTAGTTAGAAAGACATACAAATTGTATGAGCCTATGTCATAAACTAGGTGAGGTTCATTTGAGTTTATAGCTACCAATAAAAAAATGATACAGATTCAGGTGTTGGCTTCTGCTTCAAAAAATCTAACATATTCTAAGTAAAATATAATTCATAAAAGATCTCAATTTATATCCTGGGCACATTTGCCTATAACAATGAATTGATAAGCTTCTCTTGGAACTTGGGTTCCTGTGTTTTAGCCTTTTAAGCTTGCTTAAAACTAAAACGTAAAACATTTAAGAAGTAGGAAATGAAAAGTAATTATGTCTAGTCGAATAATAGAGAAAATTTTCAAGCCATAATAAAGTGAGTATCAATATATATTGCCAAATGAATGAATGAATCTGAGACTATTTAATTTAAAAAGTCTGTTTAACCAGAGTCATGGAATCATCAGTTTGGAATTCTGATACTTAGAAAATACCTCTAAAGTTCATTTTGTCTAATCCTTCGCTTCTCAGTAGAATCAAATTGCAGATGTAATCAAGACAGAACTGCAATATAGGATTTCTTTAAGTCACTGACATTGTTTGACCTTGAGTCAAACATTTAATTCACTCCTCATACCAGCCCACAATGGTAGGCATATTATGAAAAATGAAAGTGACTCTCAAAAACCATGAGACAAACCCTACCTGAAACAGAACACAATGCAGGAATACAAGAGGCTGAAGAAAACCTCTAAAAAAACACAGTAATTTCAAAGAGATTTTAAAATGCATTTCAGTCACAAAACATGATTCCATAAAACAAGAACAGTAAGAAAACAGGAGACATCGCTTGGAAATTACAATACTAGCTGAGTTTTTGTTTTTGTTTTTGTGTTTTTATGAATGGAATAATAGGTTAAGGATATTAAAATCTCCCAGAAAGTAAAACAAAAATATGAGGAAATAGTAATAAAAGGGAAAAAAAGGAAAATGAGATTTCAAGTTCTATTTCCAACCAAAAAAAAAGTCCGGTAAGTTAAAACTGGAGTAAAAAACACTTCTTTTTAAAGAAAAAGAAATTTCTCAAAATCAAAGGAATCAATGTCTTCAGATTGAAAGTCTAATAACCAGTAAAAGTGATTTCAATAAAACAAAACACTAAGGTTAAATTAAAATACATTTCCTTTGAGATGAGATAAATGATAACTCTGGGCCCTCCCTGGTGGCACAGCGGGTTGAAGCACAGGACTAAGCAGCTAAAGCCACTTCCGCATGAGTTCAATTCCCGCCTGCCTGGGAAGTGATCCACATGGTGCGGCAGACCTCTCCTGACCTGCCCGCGTACTTCATCAATCTGCCTGTTCTGCTCCCTACTCTGTCTCTGGTGAAGCCTCTCACCGACCTGCACCTCTGGCCTGTACCCCAGTTCTGTATATATAAATAATTTTTTTAAAAAATTCTAATTCTAAAAATGCCCAAAAAGAGAGAACTGGTCACAAAGAAACAGGAATTAGAACAGCACCAGACCTTGCAGGAGCAACTCTAGAAAGTGAAGAATCAAATCTGTCAGAATTCTGAATGGAGTTAATTTTTATTACAAAATTTCATGCCTCGTTTATGAGATAGGAAATCAACATAACAGCAGCAAACCTGAATGAAATGAAAAAGACATTTCAACTAATCTGAAAAAATGCCTTCATTTACACATTTGCTTAGGGAAATTGAGAATAATGCTCCACCAATATGTCACAAAGGGGGCAGAGGCCACTGGGTACCCCAACACAGGAAACGAAGTGATAGCCAAGGTGATGACTGCAGGGACAGCAGGTCTGCAGAGCTACGAGGGGACAGCATAGCAGGAAGCCAGCATCTTGAAAGGGAAATTCCAGGAAGGAAAGTGAAATGGACAGACATGAGATGTGTTGAGTATGTAAAGTTATATTGATCAGTTACTGAGAGAAGTATAGGAGCTTCAGAGTAAAACACAGTGGGAGGGAGGAAAAAGTCATCAAATGAAAAAAAATCAGGCAGATGGTTAAAGTCTCAAAAGGATACAATGGTCAATAACATTATTTTAAGTAGCTGCTACACAAGCAATTGATTTTTCCCCAGCTTGAAAGAGTTCAGGCCTCACAGATGCCCCTTTCAAATATTAAAGTATCCAGATAATTATAAATTACTTCTCCAAAAACAACTTCTTAAATTATAAAATACGTGGAGCCTATTCAAAAAGGGTATGTCTGTATAATTAAGAGTGGATTCTTGAAGTTCTAAAATGTGCTGTTAGGGAAAAAACCTTTATGAGCAAGAAACTCATGAGAGATAGCATAAAAAGCTACTAAATACAAAAAGGTATGAGATCACACAGGTAACTAGAAAAGTAAGAATTGAGAGGATGAGTAACTACTTCACACCTAGGATGAAAAAATGTAGAAGCCTAATAATACTGGGTACCGGGGAGGACCCGGAGAAATCGGGGGCCCTAGTATACTGCTGCTGAATTAAACAATTTGAGGAGACCATAGATAACTGCAAATCTGAAGGCAACCCTGCCACATCCAGGTGTTAAAATATAAATAAACTCTCACAAACTTCCACAGAATATATAGAAAGATGCTTCCTGAAAACCATTTCTCCACATTTGCTGATGCTTGCTAAGAACAATCCATAGTAGGGAAATGAATTTGCTGGTGTTTATTCATATAATGGAATCTACAACTGTTTTAAAATGAACATGTATATTCACACATGTTAAGTACAATAACAAAAACACATGGGGAGAGCATATGAAGTGCAGGAGAGGAAGGCAGGCGGGAAGGACACACCATTTGTGTAAATGTTGAAAACAAAAAGCAATGTATATGTGATAGGTATTGATAGCATAAAAACATACTGTGGAAATGATATACATCAAGTCTAGGATATTGAAGTGATGCAAAAATAAAAGGGGAAAGGACTTCAACTTTAATTTTAAAAAAAAGAAATACTGAAGCAAAAATGACAAAATGTTAACATTTGTTAAATAGATATTGATACTTTACTTTTCTGTAAGTCTGAAATTTTTCATAATTGAAACTTTTATATTTAAAAAAAAACACTAAAAAAGTAAGCAATGAATTGCAATATGTGATCTTTATTTGCTCCTGAGCATGTATGTAAACTGGAGAAAGGACATACACGCTTGTATATAAGCATGATATTTATGTAACAATTAGAAATTTCTGATTTTGTTCTGGGGTATGGTAATAGTTTAAAACAGAGCCTTGTTTTTTAGACATGTATACTGACGACTTTTAGAATTTGCTTCAAAATAACACAGCTGGGTAGGACCCTAGATGAAACACGACTGGCCAAAAGTTCTAATTTTTCTAAGTTAGGTGATGGCACTTGAGTAGTCGTTACATACTTCAATTTCACTTAGCATATTTCAAACCGTCCATAACACATTCAGGTAGACAAATATGTTTTAACATTTGAAATCAAAATAAGTTAAGATATTCAAATCTTAGAGTCCTTGTTAATCTTAGAGATCCTGTTGAGCAAAGACAACTTTTAAGATTGTGCTGAAGGAAAGCTGTGTAGGTCCCACCTACAAGGACAGTTTGTATTTCTGTGGCACTAACTTCCTCCCAGGGATGTAGAGACCAGGGATGTCTAACTACCATTGCAATAAGGCTGGTTCTCTGGAGACTGCCTGCTGCCCGACCCTACCCACACTGAAAGAGCTATGCCTCTCATTTTGCTGAGAGAACTGAAATTTCTCTGCCAGGTGAATAATGCAGGAAATCAACTAGGAATTTTAATGCTGCATTTATTTCTCACTGGTTGGGTAGAGGAAAAAGCAGCTGTTCACATTCTTAAGCATACTAGATCCTGTGTTTTTCTTTAAACCAGGAAAAGGGGACAAGCAATTAGATCTAACACACCCAAGCTAATTAGTTCAACCTACTTCTTAATAATTATGTTATTACCAAACTTTAAAAAATTGGCATCCTATTCTTCACTTTAAACATCTACAAATTAGTGTATTTTTCCCTTAACAATTATGAGATGCCAAGAACTTATGCACCTATTCTGAGAAATTGGTACTACAGTTTTCACAGCATAAGATTTAAAAAAAAAAAAAATTGCCAAGAAACCAAACCCTGAAATATCTTTTCCAGCTATTGCCCTGAGTTGCCACTCAAAAATGATTATGATTTCTTAAGTACAATATAATTTATAAAGTGTATGCCTTATTTGATGCATATATTTTCACTTCCTTAGCATTCTTTTCATATTTATGTCTGTTATCAGAAAGATTAGAAGATTACTATCATGCATTTCTGGAAATTAAATTTCAAACAAGTATTTTTAGAAATTGTACAATTATAAAAGTCAGTTTGCAGAGGCAAAATTAAGACTTTCTGAAAAATAAAAAGGCTGTCAAGAGACAAGATATATGTCATAGGGTCAACTGCTCTACCCCTTGCTCATCTCTCCCTACAGGGACCACTGGAGGTTGTGTGATGCAGACCAAAGCCGCGTGGAGCTGCTCTGTTGGAGCGTCTATATGGAGCAGTTAATATTTGAATTTCCAGGCATGTGACCTGTGACTAACACTGAAGCCTAGAGCAAGTTCATGTCTACCAGGTGACATGAACCCCCAAATCTGTACTCTATGTTTCTCTCCTTAAATTTAATTTCCAGAAATGCATGATAGTAATCTTCTAATCTTTCTGATAACAGACATAAATATGAAAAGAATGCTAAGGAAGTGAAAATATATGCATCAAATAAGGCATACACTTTATAAATTATATTTCTCTCCTTTTCTGCTGAAAAAGGAGCCAAATCATTACCATGGAATTTAAGTTCTCTTTGGTAGAATCAGCCACTGCAAACAAGGACCACGCAGGCTATCCTCAAAGAGGCTTTTGTGACCAGCCTACCAGACCACCAACTCTCCAGATCTCTCAGGGGCGTGAAGCACACTGCCCTGAGCCCAGTAGCTCACAGAGCAGGAAGATGCAGGCACACACCCCAACGTTAAAGGCAGGAGGTCCTGCTACTGGTCAACAAACTGCCCAGGGGTGGACACCACACCACAGCTCCTCCAGGGAGAAATCCAGATGTGGCAGCCAGAACAGGTTTTGCAGATGCAAAGACAACATCTACAGCAAGTCTGGTTAACCCCATGTCGCCAGCTTTCGGAGGTGGGCAGATACTCCTGGTGGACTCCCCACTGTTGCACAGGGGAACAAATATTAGATGCCATAAGAGTTTGGCTGAAATGATTTGTGCAAGTGAAACGAGAGTGAAGCAAGTGTGCTTTAAAGAAACAAGAAAAAGTAGGGTGTGGAGGGACTTGAATGGGAGTGTTAGGGTTTTTAACTTTAGGAAATAAGCTGAGCAGCTACTGGTTATCAGTGTGCTCCTAGTTCCTATGTCAGCTACATACTTGGCTCCACCAACATGTATTGCCACTCGGAGGCGAGAGGCGGGCCCAGCAGGACATAAGAAGGGAACCCGCCATTCCTGGCCTGCCTAGAATGAATCTACCTTTAGCCAATAGCCAGTAAGTTTCTATTACTATGGTGGACAGAGCAGTCATCATCAGTAAATGGTATGCCAGAAAACACACTGCTTCGAGCTTCTTATCCCTCTGTTCCTCAATAAATCCCGAGTGTCTAGTGCAAGCCTGACATTGGGCTGGACACCAGGGAAAGCAAGCTATGCACAAGCCTCATCCCAGCACTCAGTAACTGGGTAACTGCAGTACCAGCACAATTACGATAGTTATTATGCCTGAGTTAGTGCAATCTCTTTGAAAACTGTTTTACAATTTGTTAAAAATTAAATGGGCACCAGTTATAGACATGATTCAACTCCACGAATCTATCCAAGAGAAATGAAACCCTAATTCTAACACACACACAAAAAGCCCTGCATAGAATACCCACAGCAACTTTAATAGTCAACAACTAGAAGTAAGCCAGGTGCCCATAACACAGTAACAGCTACTGTGGACAGTCCTCAGGGCGAGGTTACTAGAAAGAAACCAACTGAGTGTTCACACAACAGCAAGGATGCATCTGGGTAAAAAAAACTAAAACTAAAAATGTTTAGACATAGTGGCAGATTCCATTTCTTTCTAGAATACACATAACTAACCTGTGGTGATGAAAAGTAGATGAGTAGTTGCTTCAGGGATCGGGGGTTTGTTGGAATAAAAGATAAGGGAACTTTCTAGAGGAACAGAAATGTGACCGTGCCCTGATGTTCTTCCCACAAAACCAATTAAATAACAAAGTCAATATATGAGCATTTCATAATATATAAGCTATCTCTCAGTAAGTGAAAACTATATCAAGCATCTCAGAGTCTAGAGGGAAAACAAGTCACAAAATAATTGTGGTAAGGAATAAAATTGTGGACACTGGGCTGTCACACAGAGAGGCTCTTGCCAGATTGGGAGGGTCTAGATAGGTGTCTAGAGAAAAACGGATTTAGGAAGCCATCATGGCTTTCACATTACAGAGAGGGCACTTTACAGGGTGAGAGAGCACAGAGTAAAATGAGCAGAGGCTGAGGGAACAGGTCTCCAGGCCCCCGGCATGTAATTCCTGGATTCTTTCATCAGGTCTGACTATCAATACATGGCCTGTTTGAATAAGCCCCAGAAAGCTGGGGTTTTTGCCCCCTTTCCCCAGTGAATTTTAAAGAACAGTAAGCAGCCTGCAAAATGCTGGACTGGAAAAGAGGATGCTAAGGGTTAAATCAGTTTAGGAAGATTCACAGTCTGCATGGGCATAGTTAAAAGTTTTGGAAATGTATAGTCCCCAGACTGTCACTTCCCAATTATCTGTTTATGGGAACTTTCTATGGTGCCACGCCTGATCACAGTAGAAGAGTAAAGCGTTTTTTGAGAAATGCCCATTGAGGAAAAAACCAAAGGAGATCTAAGAAGGCAGGTCACCAGATCAACCACGTGGGGGCAGCACAGTGGCACTTCCTAACAGGAGTGTAGCAGTGACAGTGGCAATAACTGGCCACCTAGAGCTTCCAACGTTTGAAGAATTTTACACGCTTGACTTATGTAATCTTTATGCCACCTAGAAAGTAGATACTAACACAAATCCATGTTTACAGATGAGGAAACAAGGTTAAACCCTTGCTTAAAACGTCGCAGTAAACTTTCTGTAAAAGACAGCGCTGCATCAAAAGCCGGACATAGTTCCCGTAACTTCTGTCTCAAACACTATACCACTGTTCAACATTAAGTGTGTTCATCTGGCACTCAGTTGTTCATTCATATCTCGTAATATAAAGTGAAATACTGATAAACCTACTAAAATACATTTTTATTCTATACTTGCAGAAATAGTGTAGGAGATAAGAAAAGAATCTATTTTATCTCATATTTTACTGATAAGGAAATAGCACATCACCTACTTTTCTCGTGTGTCAAGTCTTGGCCATTGTGTTTAAAAGTGATATTGCCAAACAGACTCACCCCTAATAGTGTCTCTGGGGAGTGCTAAACCAGCCACTTAAACAAGCCCTTCAAAAAACACACTTTCAAGAATTTTACTGAACCACACCTCCTCAAAGTAGCCAATGGCAGCTCTTTAAAAAATTTTGAACTGATATCTCTGAAAATAATCACCAACAAGTACTATATATTTATGGAAATGTACAGAAGATGAGCTTGAGAAAATATTTAAACCCACTTTGATTTATAAAAGTAATTTGTGTCTATGCACTCACAAATACCTCTACCATATCTATAGGTCAATACATCTAGATTTTCATCTACTATACACAAAGAAGAAATTTTTCATTTGCTAAACTACTCGGAAAAAATCTTTCCATGCCCTAAGAAGGAGCAACAAGGATTTCTCTGACTTTCCCAAATACGTTTCTTTAAAGCATCCATAGTTTAATTCAGGCTTTCCCCCAAGTCCTTGAAAGTAACTGGCTCAAAGAGCCAGCTCAAAGCAGGTGGAGCTTCTAATAGGACAAATTTATTATCCAATTGTTCATAATGCTTTCTATACCTCAAACTGCTTGTTCAGCATAAAATATTTTTTCCCCAAAACCTACATAGGTGATTCAGTACCCAGAAGAATGCTAGATGTCTCTCCCTCATGCCAGATTGCTGCCATCTCCTTTCAAAAAGCACATGATTCCAGGCTCAGTCTCCAGGGAGCCAGCCATGTGCACGGCCCTTTCTCCCACTGGAGCCTAAATGCAGTGGGTCTTACTGCCACGTGCTGACCAACCGGCCATCACATTTTGGCTAAAATGTTCGTTATATTTTCTCCCTGCAATCTGTATGCCAGTGAAACATAGTTTGCATATGTAAAATTTTGTGAGTATATTTTAGAGCTCATATGACCAGCAGCATCAAGCATCTAAAAATATAGGATGAGCTCTACTTGTGTATAATCTGGCATCCCAATCTGGATAAATTAACAAGTAATCAAAAATAGTACAATTTTTTTTTTTTAGTAGGAATAATTTCATCAAGAGTCAGAAGTTTAACCTACTCATTAGAAGTAACACTGCCTTGAAAACCTTTAATTTCTTAAAAGGGGTTCATTTTAATCAGATGGAACAGACATTAAGCTTCCATATTCTTGTTGTAAAAGATCCCAAAACAGAACCATATGGAAATAAGACAACACATTATACATCAAGTGTTTATGCTTATATAATTTAGCATATTTAGTAGGTCCATATTTACTAAGCTAAAATAAGAGGGAAAAAATCCATCATCACTAAACAGTTAACTGCAAGGGTGCATCTGAAGTGACAAGAATATACACTTAAGATCCTAAACATGCAGATTTCAGAAACTTTTGGCAAAGCCAAGTATGTGAAGTCTCCTTGACTTCTAATATCACACCGCCCTGTCTTCTGCCATCTGCCTCAACAAATGTCAGTGTATTCCCAGGATGGAAACGTACTTCCTTCCTGAATCATTCCTACAAAGACCTCCAAAACTATGGCCTAGCAGTTAAGCATGATTCTCCTGGATTCAGGGTAGGGTATGGGGGAACAAACTATAGCCTGCTTTCAGTAATACAGAAGAATCAAGAATTCCCTAATATAGGGGACTAGTGTCTAAATTATTAAGGCTGACACTCAGCCCAGTAAGTGGCCAGTCTTTGAAAAATAGGAACTTCAGGACTCATACTCTGTAAGGGGACTGAAGCTTCTGGGGACACGTTAGAAAACTGAACGTTAAAATCACCTCCTCATTTGACACGTTGTATGAAGAGGTCTTTGAGTATGCAATTCCTGTTTTTTTGTGGCTGGTAGATTTATGAGACTCTTAGAGTACATTGCCCTTATTGCAATGTTACAACACTCGGTCCGATTAATTGATTGCAAATCACTGCAAAGGATGCCAAGATCACTGGTAGGAAGCAGGTCATTAAATAAAATTAAATCTCTGCCAATGTTGTGCTTGTAAATGTTCCTTCCAAAGCCACCATTCCTTCCAAAATGGCCTCAATTTACCAAAGAGGCCAAGGCTCCTGTATTTCTGGTGGATGATTCAAATGTTCTACATTTAATCCCGTCATTGAGCATGTTATGTTTTAGGAAGAAAAGTTCTAATGTAATGAAATTTGCACAAAGAGAATCACAAAAGAATCACAAAATAATGAAATTTGCACTGCTTGACTGTGAAATTGCTCACAGCCCCTGCATAGCTGGAACCTTTACGAGAAGACATTTTTTTCTTAGGTAAAGCTTCAAATTAAGTGTTAATATTTCAGATTAAATTGAATTAACGCCTTATCCAGAAAGAGAAAGGATACCATGGCCCCTTAGAAAGAAACACCACAGCAATTTTGCATAGCAAATCAACATTTCCACAGATCAAAACTCAGGCCTAGGTTAATCTATCATCTGATCTGAAGTCTAAGCAGAACAACAGGACAGACATCACCACCTCAGCCAGCAAAGGACACACACAGGCGCCTTCAGTCAGCCTAAGGTAAAGCAAAGGGGTACATTTCTTAAACTCCCAGCAGACTTAAGTCCAAGATTTCCATAATAAATATGTGATCTTTCTGGCAGTATTCTAAGACTGACAAGTAGAAGGCCACACCGGGAAACTGGTTCACATTCTAGGAGTGTATTTAACTCAACAAATACTAATTGTTTTGCCTGGGGAGATATACCGGACTGTTAAATAGGACTCAACAGAAGAAAAAGGGTTTAAGAAAGTGTTTCACTGACATTGAGCTAGCCACCCATGTTTAATTCACTGGTTTCATATAAGTTTAAAAAGAAATATCCTGGTGAACAGAAAGCTTGACTACTTGTTACTGATACAATAATTCTATACTGAATTATTTACCTGCTAGCTTCTGAAAATAACAGGATTCATTTTTAGTTGAATGAAGGATTCATTTCTGATTGGTTTAAAGTGTTCTGGGGAGGCCACATGTTAATTTTTAAGTTTTCATTTTCTATACATGGCCATATAGGGCTACAAATACATTGTCCTAAATGAGAAAAACAGCATATAAGCAGCAGCTCTCTGGAGTTGTACAAAAGTGGCCTACGCCAAACTGACAACAGGAATGTACAGCAGTATTGTAAAATGTATTTCCACATTAATAGGGAGGAAAAAACGTCATTACTAAAATCTGCCACCTAGAATCCAATAAATTATTCAAGGCAAACAATCTTGTAGCTATCCTGACATTTAAAGTTTCGAAACTCATTCCATCAGGTTAACAAGGCCCAGGCCCTGCCTGAACAAATCACCATCAGAGCCCACAGCTGTCCATCCTTTCTCAACCGCCCTCAATGTCTCAGTAAGGAGCCAAGCTGTGTGGCTCACGTTCAGCTGCTTTCTTCTGGAGAGAGTGGACCTTGATTCCTTCATTCGCATAATAAATATTTATCAGCTGTTCATTACATGCCAAACACAGTGCTTGGTGCGAGCGATAGAGCAATTAACAACGGAGACATGCACAATCCCACCACCTCGAGGCTCATTCCACAGTGGAGCAGACAGAAGTTACATAAATTATTACACTTCTAATTAATTCAAATCATGATAAGTGCTAATAAAGAGATGTGTCCTGGTGATTCTGAACCTTAATTTTTATCAGTTTATCCAGGACTAACAAGGACAAATTGATTCAAGATAACCAAGCACAAAGAGATTAAGGTCATAAATCAGAATGTAATTTTTAAATTTAAAGTGAAGAAATAAGCCAGATTACTCCTGTTGGCTGATACCAACATTTTCTTCCTCGTAGGAAAGCCTACTCAGAGCATCCAAGTCCACTTAGAAGTTTTCCTAGGGTATATATTTATATAGTGCAATTCTTATATAATGCAACCCATCAGAGAGGAAGGTGTGTAAATCAGGACGCTCTATAACCCAAATTGAGATGTACAGTCTCACCATCAGAATACTTCTTACATTTTGTTCTGAAAACAGGGTTGAAGGATGCAACTTTCTCCACAGAGAGAGCAAAGCAAAGCAAAGCAAGATGCTTTGTTTCAGGACATATCCCCCAGGATATTGCTGGTGATAAACTAACAAACCATCTTAGTTTCATTCTGAGTAAAGAAATATCCCAATGCTTGTTTGTTTTTTAATCAGATTTTAAACTGCTGGCTTCCTGATAACATTTAATAGATACATATTTATCAGCAAGCCATTTCTGACCAAAATTAAAATGAAGATTGCCAGAAGGAAAGCAACAAGCTGATTTATTCAAATAACAAAAGATGTTGTTGTTGATGTTGTTTTCCAGTTCTGTTAACACTTCCTTACTTTTTGCACAGATAGGGGAATCAAGGCTTAGGAAACATGCAGCAGCCCCAACACCACTGCAAGATTTTGGGAAATGAAATTGGGGGGAAGGAAGGGAATCCACATTTTAAGTCACTGGCTTTAACCCAGTTAGCACATTCTAAACTCCTACTTTCAGTGAGTCCAAATAAAAAAGTGAAAAAGTTTAGTTGATAGAGGAACCATCAACTCAAAAGACTCTTATAAAGAGCACAGGAGATCATGAATTAAAATACATTTTGAGTCACATGAAATGCTACAAAATAGTTACATTATCAATGTACCTAAAGGTGATTTCATGGGGTTGCATCTCTAAACCAGGTGTATACTCATTCAATATCAGTGGTGAAAAGAGATGTTGTAAGTTAGTTGGCCTATTTTTTAAAAAATGTATTTAATATAAGAATAAGAACTGGGGTACAGGCCAAAGGTGCAGGGGCAGTGAGAGGATTCACCAGAGACAGAGTGGAGAGCAGAACAAACGGGTTGACTGAAATACACTGCTGAGGGGAGCAGCAGGTGAGTCCGGAGAGGTTTGCTGTGCCATGTGGGTCAGCTCCCAGGCTGGGGATTGAACTCATGCTGCAGTGGCTGCAAATTTAACCCCTTACGCCACCAGGGATGCCCCTAGTTGGCCTATTTTTATAAAGGTTTACTGGAATGCACTAAACTCATTCTTCACATATTGTCTGAGGTTGCTTTCAAGCTACGATGGCAAAGTTGCTCTGTGTGACAAAGACCTGAAGAGCCCTTTAAGGAGCAGTCTGCCTCCCACTGAACCACATGGCCAGGAAAATAGTAATCCTCAGCTGACACTCGACATTTTAAGCAAATCCTAAAAATGGCATCTCCGTGGCTGCATGGACATGGAGATGCGAGAGGAGAATGTTGCCAGATTCTGATAGGTAAAAGGGACACTTCCTTTAGATCATTGTCCCAGGAGGTATTAAGGCTGTAGAAGGGTGTCTGGGACTTAAATGGTTACTCATATCTATGCCAAACCTAACCCTAATCACTCAGAGAATAAAGCACACTATACAAGACGGTTCAAACATGTGGCACAGAGATCCCATGTGTGCATATATTTTTCATATTTCTAGCTAAGGATGACCCCAGGGCAGGCCTACCCTCCAGAACCATTCATACGAGTGGACTCCCACGTCAGCAGCTTGTTCTAATCTAATTGGAACCTAGGGCAGGAGTCGGCCATTGGCCACACGGCTGGCTAGCTGCCTTCAGGTCCACCCACCTGCTTGGTTTTGCAATCCTGCAGCGTACTGGGCCCAACGCTGGCTAAGGCAGATGGCCCTGGCCCAGCTGGCCCATGCAGCCAACCTGCCCCCAGAGAAGCATGCAATCAGGAAGTTGGCAGTCAGTACTGTGGTTCACCAAACTCCACGAGCAAATGTCATGTTTCCCTTTCTGTAAAATTCTGCAAAAGGCTAAAGTCAATCATCTACACTTGCTGGTGAAAAAGGCTGAAGTTAAACCGTGGAGCCTAATTCTTGACGGAGATTACGAGAGCAAGCAAAATGATGTTTCAAATGTTACTCAGAGTGATAGTCAAGATTGCAGAACAGAAGATAGGTGCTCAATGATTTCCTGATTTTAGCTTCATAGAAACAGCTGGTCCCTGGTGACACAGCAAGTTAGAGTACAGCATAGCAAGCTGGCTCTAGCCACTTCAATGTGAGTTTGATCCGAGTGCCTAGACGTGACCCATATGGCGCAGCAGACCTCTCGTTTCTTGCTCTCTGCTACCCTCAGTATTGTACATCTTCAATCTGCCTGTTCTGTTCCCTACTCTGACTCTGGTGAATCATCTCAATGCCCTAGTATCTCTGGCCTGTACCCCAGTTCTGTATGTATAAATAAATCTTTTTTTTTTTAAAGATTTATTTGTGCATACAGAACTGGGGTACAGGTCAGAGGCTCAGGGGCGGCGAGAGGCTTCACCAGAGACAGAGTGGGGAGCAGAACAGGCAGATCGACAAAGTACACTGCTGAGGGGAGTAGCGGGCGGGTCAGGAGAGGTCTGCCACGCCATGTGGTCACCTCCAGGGCAGGCGGGAATCAAACTCATGCGGAAGCGGCTTTAGATTCTCAGTGCTGTGCTTTAACCCGCTGTGCCACCAGGGAGGGCCTGTATAAATACATCTTTAAAAAAAAAAAAAAAGAAAGAAAGAAATGGGGTTTTCCCTGGTGGCACAACAGGTTAGGACACAGCACTGCAAGCTGGCCACATCCACTGCATTGCCAGTTGGATCCCCGGCCGGGAGGTGACCCACATGGCGCAGCAGACCTTTCCTGACCCACCCGCTGCTCCCCTCAGCAGTGTACTTTGTCGATCTGCTTGTTCTGCTCCCCACTCTGTGTCTGGTGAACCTTCTCACCACCCCTACACCTCTGGCCTGTACCCCAGTTCTGTATGCATAAATAAATCTTTAAAAAAATAAAAGAAATGGCTGAATAACAATTGACTATCATAACAAATATTCTCACCCCTTTGGTTTCATTTAAGTAATCCAAAATGAAAGCATCTAATATCTCTCCCAGAGACGTCACACTTCCACATGTTCTCTGTGAAGGCCCACACTTGGGAATATAGTCTAATGAATCTACAGACTCTGTATTTTTCACTCTAATTATTGATACAGTCTTAGTAACAGATGCCCTATCTATAAACATACAGATATAAATATCACAATTTTACTGTTACAGTTTTATTTACAGTATTCAACTTATTCCCTTAACTAAGTTAAACAAAAATAAAAACTCACGAAGTAGTTATAAATCTTACACTATTTTAAAAATTTGAAGTTTATAGTAACACCTAAAAACATTGCAAGCAGAAAAGCAATCATTTTACCCTATGCTAACAGCTAAATTGTGTTTCCCCCAAATTCATATAGTGAAGCATTAACTATTAATACCAAAGGCTGAGGGGAAAAAAATACTTCAACATGTATTTGGGGGGAAAGACATTAACATGGTAATTAAGTTAAGTGACATTAGCAGGTGCATCCAATGTGACTGGTGTCTTGAGAAGTGTATAAACAAAGACATGCACAGAGGGAAGACCAAGTGAGGACACCGGAGACGAAGACCCAGATGACAAGCCCGCAGGAGGGAGGCCAAGGGAAAGGCCAACCCTGCCAGCACCAGGATCTCAGACTCTAGCCCAGAAAACTGAGCAGAAACAAACTTCTGTTGTTTAAACACTCCATCTGTGGTAATTCACTACGGCAGCCCTAGCAAACTAGTACATTCCCCTTTTAAAAAATACCTTTGTCGGACCCACCCTGGTGGCGCAGCAGGTTAAAGCACAGCACTAAGAAGCTAAAGCCACTTCCACATGAGTTCAATCCCCACCTGCCCCGGAGG
>NW_004567108.1:37704241-37720833 GCF_000260355.1 Condylura cristata
TATTTGGAAATTTTCTATTTTCTTTCCATATATAAAAACATATCATTGAAAGTTCAATACAGCCATCTGTCTTAAAAAAAAAAAAAAAAAAAAAACATTGCCAAGTTGAAATGATCTGAATACATGAGCTTCCTTGGTGTCTTAGGGGTTAAATCTCTGCACTGTCACCACTAAGGCCTGGTTCAGTCCCCAGTGTGGGGTCTGACCCATATGGTGCAATAGACCTCTCTTGTCCATCTCTCCCACTGCTCCCCTCAGCAGTGTGTTTCAGCCAATCTACCTATTCTGGTCTCCATTCTGTCTTTGGTGAATCCTCGCATTCCCCACACCATTGTCCTAAACCTCAGTTCTTTCACACAATAAATAAATCTTTTTTTTAAAAATAATCTGAATGTAATGCTTTGGATTTTAAATACATTTTGATGGGCCCTAAACTCTATTACACAGTAAAATGAAATATGCTGAGAATTGAACTTTAAATAGCCACTCTTTTTCTAATATCTATATGACTAACACATAAAATTTATTTCTTGAATTAAAGTTTTCAAATGCATAACAAAACCAAAATACTTCCTAAAGAGGAATTTTCTAGATAATCTACAAAGAATGAGTTACAGATAAACGTATAACTAAAAAAGGAGACTAGAAAGATATCAAATTTCATATCAGAAAGCATTTTTCTCTGTTGATTAATGATAAAAGTATATGTTATAAAATAGTAAGTGCTCTAAATAAATAGTTCTAGAATGCTAATGCTGGTAAAAAAAAAAAAGTCACAGGAGTAGAAGTAGGATTTTTGCTTTGAAGAAGTGTAATACAGGTGAGATATCATAGGCCATTTACATAGCTATTGTTCTATAGGGACAATATTGCTTAAAGAAATTCAAATTCTCTGTAGTGTTGGCTGGTGTCCCTCAGAGGAGTGAAGATTAAGTTCTTAAACCATCACCTCCTTGATAAATTAAATCAAACACTAGTTATGACTTGAAACCAAGAATTTTCTTCATGAAATAACTTCTGAAACATCCAACTTCCAAAAAGTAAAATTCTTTAAAGAGTTTTTTAAATTCGTAAAGCATGCTTACAGATTACATGGGCTACTGCAAGGCGGCATTAGAGACTATCCATATGAACGTGTATCTTACAAGGAAAAGGGAAGCTAATGGGCATTTATGATAGCTGAAGAACTGCACAGCACTCAGGCAAGCACTGGTCACCACAATCTACAAGACTTAGAAATCTTTTGTAAGGGAGGGAAGGGAAGCAAATACAAAAACTAGTCCTTATTTGTGACTATTCCATTTGTGTTGCAAGATTTACTATATATCTATCCCAAATTCTTTAAAAGGTACAATTCAAACTAGCTTTCTAGAAATTCACAATTTATAGTATAATAGTTAAGAACACGAACTCCAGGTTCTGTATCTGATTCTATCATTCACCCAGCTGCATGACCTTGGGCAAGTCGTTTAACCTACCTGTACCTCACCTTCCCTCTCAAAAGGAGATAACAACAGAATGATGTCAGAGGAGTGTCGTATCAAATTAGTTTCTCCATGTGAAATCTCAGCATAATGGCTGGAATTTGGTAAGTATCATATAATTAATGGTGGTGGAATGGCGGGGGAAGAATTCAAAAATCCATTCCAATCAGAGCACAATGTACAATAAAATGTCTGGGGAAGGTCAATTAAACAAAGCAATGAAAATTCCAATCTAAGTAACAGCTGAACACATTTGAGGATTTTATTTACATTTTTGTTTTCTATCAGGATTACTGTTTCAGAAATTCACATTACTACCCATCTGAGCAAGTCATGTGCACAGACAAAAGAGTAAATCGTTCTGTAAGGTGTTGCCCAGAAACAGTAGACCTTGTTAAGTACACACTTAATAAAACACCAGCCAAGAGGCAAATCTTGTTTGCCAGAACACTGTGAACTGCCAGGTCTGTAATAATAGCCCCAATGGCCACTCACCCAAAGACTCCCCAGCCAAATATCGAAGTAGAGGACTTAAAGTACCAGCCCTTAATCCCAGCATGTGGACTGTCCACTCCACAGCACACCTAGGGCCTGCTTCATCCAGCTCAGCTCTCCACAAATGCGTGGTGGGTACACAGTCCCACAAAGACCACTATCAGTCACCTATTTTGTGCAACTCTCAATTATAAGAGCTGTGGAGCCCTAAAGAGATTCAAATAATTTTATCTGGTCCTAACACCCCTCTGAACAAAATATATCCAATTTTCAGTCCATTTCTCTATCACCTTCTCATCTCTGACTTTCTTTTCTGTCCTCTAGAAACTGCTTACCATGCTTTAGTAAACAAAAATAAATAGGTTTTTTTTTTAACTAGTTGTAAAACACCAGTGCTTAACAGCACACGTTGCATTTCTGATCTAATCCCTACTTACACACAAACCAGGATGTTCCTGGGAGATTTAGACCAAAGTTGATTTTCCTCTCTGTCAGTGTTCTGAGTGTCCTTGGCCTACAATGAACATACAATACTTTAAGCATAAGTACATTTTCTTAGTGTTTCCCTGGTCTCCATCTAATTCCTTACATATGGAGAGACTGGTTTTGCATATAATCACTGTTTATTTCCTTAGTACATTTTCTATCTCCTGCAAATATGCTGCCAATTGTTTAAAAGCTTTCTACTTTGAAACATGAGTCAATAGAATAGATGGGAGAGACATAAACAGTAAGAGAAAGGCTGCTTTCAAACAAAATGATTATGGTTTAACTCAGTTTTCGAATAATGCCAAAGTCAGAATGCAAAACCATGCTGACAAACATAGAAAGCACTGCAGATGGACAGCTAATGAATCAATGAACAAAGCAACATGTATCTAGAAAAAGCATTATGTAACCGGGTCTCCATCCTACTAAAGTTGCAAGATGACATATTAAAGGAAAAACATTCTAAATTCTACCTGATCTTTTATTTTCTTTTAAATCCCAATGAATGATCCCATTGTATTACTTTATAGAATTACTTCACCCTCTCCTATATGCTGACAAGAAGTAAGAAGGTTACAGCAATGACTAAGTAATATAATTATTCACTACTAAGAATCAACTTTTTTTGGCTTAATAATAAATCAACTTTCAGGCAGTGTCAAAATTATTTCTTTCTAATTCAGTGACACTGAATCCCATCAAGACTTTTGTTGCTGAAAAATTATCCTCCTAAATGACCAACTATGTATATTAAGCATGGAAACAAATCTGTGTCCAGTTCTGGAGATCTCTATACTACTGATTGTTTTATGTCTCTGAAACATTGTGCTGTGGGTGATTTATTTTACATCCATGTCGCCAGCCATTTGTTTATTCTATTGCATGCCATCTGTTTTTCAGTAGAGAGGTTTCAAGTTCTTCTCATTCCCTACCTCATATCCCACAGAAAACAATTTATAATAGACATAGATTTCAATCATGTGGATTCATGTGGAGTTGGTAACTCGAGCTGCCGTTCTTTTATATTTGGCAAATGCTTTAATGGGATTAGCAAATTGTGTTATTACAAAGTACTTACGGAGACACAACACCTCTTTTTACAATGACAAATGTTGTTAACAGTCTCATTTAGGGTGCTTAATAGCAGCAAGAAGATTTCACTAATGTTACAGGAAATTGCCCTGATAGATAATAAAGTCCTACCACAAACCCTGCTCCTGTCTTTTATTTATGAGAGCCAACGACTCTGTGGCTTAGGAAGTAGTGGGGTCTACAGTGAGGGATGAGGATCGCTGCCCTGGCTTGAAAGGAAAGCTACCATATAACCTACCTGCCAACCTAAAAACCCTGTCAGCTCTTGTATCTCAGTGGCAACCTCCAAGCCCTCCAACCATGGTCCACATGGTCTCTCTCGTCCAAATTCTTGTAATTGATAGCAGGGCACAGACTTCCCCAAGAAAAGCTTATGCCACAGCTCCAGCTCACCAGCACGAACATATTCCCATTCTATAGCCCACTTCAATTTACTCAAAAGAAGAGCCAACCATTCACAGAAAGAACTTCTTGGAGATTGGAAAGACATGGAAACAACCCAAAGGTCCAAAAGCAGATGACTGGATCAAAAAGATGTGGTACAAATACATGATGGAATATTACTCAGCAATCAAAAAAATAAACACGTGCCTTTTACAGCAACATGGATGGAGCTGGAAGGGATCATACTTAGTGAAATAAGCCAGAAAGAAAAGGAAAAATCCCAGATGGTTTCACTCATAGCAGGAGCATAAAGGAGCAGGGGAGAAAAAAAAATAGTAATGAACAACTCTATACCAGAGACATTTTACGGGGGTTAAGGGGGTGGAGTGGGGAATAAGATCAAAAACTGTGGGGAGGGAAGTGCACTGGACTATGGTGACGGCACATGGGTGATTTGGTGATGGGAAGCCCACGGGGATTACAACTGAGATGGGAAAAGGCACAAGATGATGTAAAAATAAACTATTATATTATTAAAAAGAAAAAAAAAAGAACTTCTTGGAGAAACTACACAGATGACATTTAAAGGATTAATTACCATTTTTCCAAGCATCCTTGGTGCTTCGGTGGGGAGGCGGGATCTCGTGGCAGGACCCAACAGCTGTACACAGTTCAGGGCTGACATCGGAGGGCTGAGCGGCTTCCATTTCAAGGTCTGCTTGGCTTTGACTAGTCCTTACCGATTCAGAATCAGAAATATTTAGGGGGTAAGTGACATCCTGATGGATACCTGGTGGAGTCGGTCTGCTGAAAGTGTTAAGTGACATTTGTACTAAAGCTTCATTGATGAAGAATGAATTTTGATGACATAAACTCTCAGATCGATTAAGCTCCATTACCTGTAAAAGAAAGTACAGAAAAAGTACAATAATTTCTCCAACAACTTGCTCAGGTTTCATAAAGTATTTATTCCTAACAGTAACAGCAAGAGTTTAATAAGTGAGATTGTGACGATTTCCCCAACTCCCCCTCTTAATGAGATCTGAAATGTCTATTCGCTACACATAGCATATCTTAAAAAAAATAATAATAAAGCAGAAGTATTCTTTGCCATTAAAATGTTTCCACTTTATTTTGATCAGAAAGAACAGCCTTTTCACTTTTCACTAAATAAAGTTGAAGACTTGCACAGGATAAATGTAATTTAGTCAATTTCAAAAAAAAAATCAGATGCCACATAGATCTGATAAGGTCTCAACTTTCAGAACTTTATGCCCTATCAATAAAAAGCATGTGTGCGCACTACATAGAAAATTAAACTCTGGGGACACAAAGGATCATCAAATATGATTAGAGAACAGAGACTCTTACAAAATTGTTTAACCTACCGATTGGCCGAGGCATTAATTAGCATTCTCACGTGGCTGGGGAAGGGGATTTTGAATTTACTGTGTCAAATTTACAAAAAGAGAATAAGCTTGGAATGACAATAGCATTATATTGGCTAAATTCAGGACCCATAATGCACATTAAAGTTGCACTAAAAACAACACCTGTCCAGCAGTACTTGGGAGACAAGACAATGTCAAAGGGCCCTGTTCACAGGAGCGTGCCCCCAGGACAAACTTGCCTCACGGGGACAAACCCACCCCCCCATTCCCACACCCATCCAACAGGACCCAGGCCTTTCCACACCCGTTTCGAGTCAACACGCCCGCCCGCGCTGTCTCTGAAAAGTGTCAGCCTCTGCAGCCTACACTCTCACGAGCTCTTACACAACCAGCAAAAAGACAGACGTTCGGTCGCCATCTTGGGAACGTCCATGACTAAGCCAGTGTGAGAAGGCCGCTTCCATGCCGCTGGCTCAAGCACAGAAGACCCCTACCTCCTTGCTTCCTGGCGAAAATGCTGCGGGAAGGCTACTCTGCCGGCTGTGTTTCCAGCTGCACAGCAGCTTCTGCTGGGCCTGCATCCGCTGCCTCTCCCGCTCCACCAGGCGCTGGCCCTCCCTCAGCCGCTCCAGGTTCTGCTGGTACTCCTGCAGCTGCTGGTCCAGTTCCCCGCGGTTCCTGAGCAGCAGCTCCTCCTGCGCCCGGCACTCCCGCTCGCGCTCCTGCAGCCAGCTCGCCCTGGCCTCCTGCTCCCGCTGCTGCTGGTCACACCTGCGGTGCCAGCGACGCTGGTCCTGCTGCAACTGATGCTGGAGCTTGTGGATGTTGGCCAGCTCCTCCCGCCGCTTCTCCAGGTCCTGGAAGGGGCTCCCTCGGAAAGAGGGAATGGAGGATGGGCTCTCCTGCTGCTGGAGGACCAGCCTGTGGATCTCAATGTGGCTGTCCTGGATGGTCAAGGCCGCCTGTGGGAGCAGAGGGACAGTCAAGGCTCCCGCGTTCCACCCCCTTCTGGTTGGGACCACTGCTGAGCACAAAAGGCTCGACCAGATGACTTCCTCTTAATAATTCTGCCCTTCCTCCAAGGTACACCCCAAGACAGGCTTTGGCACTTCAAGGAGGCTGGTCTATGTTTCCTAGTGATATAGCCTGGGAATTTATATACAGAAGAAATGAAGCACAAAAGCAAAGCTCCCCCGTTTTGGAAATGTGGTTTGTGGCTGGTTGTTGGATAATATTTAAGCAAGTCTTCTGAGTAAGAATCCAGTGCATAAATTCACAAGATCTTACATTCCTGTTCTGCCTCATTCTGTTTCTGAAGTCTTTCCAGTCAGTAATTCATAAGCATTTTTAAGAATCTCTATAAACCAGGTAGAATCTTTTTTGAGTCCCAAACCAGAAATTACTTAAGCTGTATTACACATATGGTGATATAAAAATAAAAGTCAGCCACTTGGAGACCTTTGGTAAATCATCTTTTTTTAATACAATGCCCAAAAATAGCAGTTAATAGCATATCTAGGAGATATGTAAGTGGTAAAGCTAGCCTCATGATTGCTGTCTTTGCATTACAGCAGGAAGGTCATGCATACAAGACTAAGCTGAAATTCATTTGTTTAATAGATTGCTAACAGGAGGCTGGAATGATTAAGGAAAGATAGATCCACTAAAGCCCAGAGGACATTACCAACCAGATTAAAAAAACATTTTGAGTTACGGTATCTGCCTATGAAATGTTTGGCTGCATCACAGGAAACAATTGCCAAAATTTGGAAGGATTCCACAAAACCCAAAAAGTCCCTCTGTATGCCCTTGGAAGCTTTTAATTTTAAAAGTTCCCATTTAAAGCACAAAGCAGCACAGAAGGGACAAATTGAAAATGGCCTCATACTGGGTATGTATGTGTGTGTTGACTCATTATGAGAAATTATTGCTCTCCTAGGGATAAATACACATTTTTCTTTCTTAAGAATTTTTAAGACTGTCCATGTAACAGATGCTGGGAAGACAGGGATTTGACCATTAGTTCTTTGTTACATCAGCAGTTTCCATAAGTCAGAAGGCTAAAGAACTAAGGGATATTTTAAATTCGTGCTTGTTAGAACATGACTCGAGTGTCTCTGTTGAGGCCTTTTGAAATAAAATTTATATTTTCAAATTTGAAAATTAAAAGTTTCTAATTCACCTGAGTATTAAATGTGTTTTTAGAAGTTATTATCAAGCAAACAGTGATTATCATTTAGCATATAGACTAATTACTTTGATGTTTAAAGATGCAATAATGAGCACATAAATAATATACCATTCAGGACTCTGCTGACCTTGCCAGAGAAAATTGTAGACTGTAAGTCATCAGCTAATGCTACTACATAAACCCCAAGGGCATCAGTGCAACAACAAACAAACAAAAAACCCAGTATTTTATATGTCAAAACCACCACAGACAATGATAACCCCATGTAAAGGCTACAGTCTGTACCAGGAAGTATTCTTCATGTCCAATTAACACTTGGAATAAGAACGGTACATTCTCTTTTCTGCAGAGGTAGAATTTGAAGATTGGAGATTCATTTTCACACTTAAAGTTTTCATTCACACTTAGGAAAGAGAACAGTACTGCTTTTCAAGTTTAGGGAAATTCCTAATTCACTCTCTCAAACTTTTCTTACCAGAATAACTCTGTGTTCCTTTCTTTTCTGCCGCCCCTATACCTCATATTGAGTTACAGTCTCCTGATACACAGGGATCAAATCTCATTTTCATCAGATTAGAAATACTTATATAAAAACTTCAATAATGCATAAGAGAGCCAGTTTCAAAAGAGAGACTGCCCTGAACATAAACTTCAGAGCCACAACCTTTGAGCAGATATAGAGCTTGGTTCAGAAAATCCACTACAGAATTTTAATTTTCCATGTTGCTTCAGCCTAATGTGTCACAAAAATTAGGACATTTAGATCACCCGCTTTTCTGAATATTGGCTCCACCTAGGACTACATTCAAGGTAGAAAAGATGACACTGGAAGTATTTTTTCCAGGCAACACAAGTCATGTGGTCAATGTTTTCATCTCCCAAAAGTTAATGAGCTATATCCTTGAACTATATACCTTCTCAGCTAATTAAAAGAAAATCTGCTTTAAATGATAAATTAATCTTCAAGAACATCTACTCCATTCTAGCATTACTCATGTAGGACGCTACAGGCATTCCCACTAGATCTTGATTTAAGACAAGAAAGCTGTCACCACCATTGCTGACCACATTTTCAGAAAATCACACCAAAGCAGTATGCCAAGAAACAACAGAAAAGCTATTAGGTAAAAAGCAATAAAATTCAATGTGTTGGCTGGTTACAAAATAAATATTTTTTAAAAATCAATAACTTTTCTTATACTAGCAACTACCATTGAGAAAGCATAATAATGAAAAATATATTCTCAAAAACAACACAAAGACAAAGACTTGGGAACAAACTAAGCCCCTGCTCCACCACCACCAAAAAAATATAACAGTAACACAGCATATACATGAGACAATTGCAACGCTTTCTGGCATAAGCTGAGATGACTAGCAACATGTTCTCAGACAAGTGAACTAATTGTTCTACAAGTGCCAATTCTCCCCAATTTAACTTATAAAATTAAGATTTCCATATCACATATTTAATAGGATGTACAAAACTTCAGCATGTCTCTAAAGCTTTTATGAAGAAGACCTAGATAAGGATAGAGAAATGCTGTATATTTAAATGTAACCCAAAATTTTAATAATGAAGGCACTGGTGTTACAGCAAGAGCAGGAAGGTGACCAATAGAATGTAATTGAAAGAAGGCTTGACACAGCTTAAAGTTGGTAAGAACACATCTGATATAGCATGACTTCAGTTTTTTTCTGGCAAAAACTTAAGTCAATCATAATTTTATCTTCTTTCAGTATTCAACAGGTATAAGATAGGATGGATAGCTGGTTCATAAACCAGTGGTGTGAAGGGAGTTTTAATTTCAACACTAATAAAATTGTAAAATTCTGTAACTTGACCTATTTTATAATGAAAAGGAGAGTAGTGATAATTGATCTGATTATTTTAACAATGTCTACTAAACGCCTAAAAAGAAGAGCTCCAGCAATGGAACCTAAGGAAATATTCAAATATGCTACCAGAGATCAATCAGTGAAGAAAAATAACCACTGAGTGTTTTTAATACAAAAGTGGGATCTATGAACAGCTGTATACATTTCATAGACTAGAATATTATACAGCCGTTAAAATGCTATGATAACATAAAGAGATACCTGTTGTAGAAGAGTATCTGTAAATGACCTCCAAAGACTGGAGAGAGACAAACAAATATGACAATAGTAACTCTCTCTACACAATAAGTCATTTCATTTACTTGTATTCTCAAGTATTTCTATACAGTTATGATACAAAATTGCATTCATATCATTTAAAAATATTCTGTGATCCATAACCAAGTAATTGGATACACTGTCTTTCTTGTGTATGGCTTGTGGTTCACTCGCACCTATAATCCTAAATGCAAGCATGGTTTTTAAGGCTTTCTTTCCTTGAAAACAGCAGCAGCTTTGTGGTCCACGGGCCTTTGTGTGCTTGGCCCTTTGCACAATGGCCAGCACAGAGGGGGCACTCACAAAGCTGGTGACTTTTGTGGATGAACCAACAAGACAATGAAGTCGCACATGAAGGACTTAACCACGCTAAAGGCCTAGGACCACATGTGGAAGTGAAAAGGTTTAGGTGTGAATTTAAGTTTTCACCAGAAATGGGAAGTCATGCTATACTCATCTAGGAGTTTCATTCTAAGTGTCAAACCAGATCATATTCATCAATAATTTTAAAAGATATGAACTGTTTTATGGTTTCAGAGCAGAATGGTGTAACATGTAGCAGTGCCACTGCTTAATCACAAAATCAGGCGAGGTCCATCAACCTCATTACGCTGCACATTTGGGCTGGCATTCTTTTTAGATCATTCACTGCCTCTCAAATGTTCTAATTTTTAAGATCTGGGAATCATCAAATAATGTGAATTGCATTATGTGAAACATTCACAATGTCAGTGATTGGAGGAACATGGTTACCTGAAGGCTGTATAAGAGACGGGTCAAATTCTGAATTGCTTGTATAATCTGCAAAATAAGATTGTAAGTGTCAAATTCTCAAAAAAGCATTCATTATCCACAAGTAGAGGGTAGCGATCCATTTTAGGTATGTATAGCTCACCTCTGAGTGTGAAGAGACTGGAAAATTTCTATATTCCACCTAAAATACATAAAAACATAAGAAAATAACCACTCTACTTTTGAAAAGCCATACGATAGTGTTCCAAAATGTCTGACCTTGGGTGGATCACCTCATCTCTTCTACAGTGCCTGCATCTTCCCCAAAACCAAAGCCTATAGAATTAAACCACACTTGATGAGTGCCCCCTCTATGCAGACTTGGTATTTGAGATGCAAGGTGACTTTTCACTCAAACAGCCCTTAAAACGAGAAGGGGTGACAGCATGGACTCACTGAAAGCTCTAAGTGGCAATATTTACCTTGTGCAAACCACACTGTGAACTGAGCCCAATGGAAGTTGTCTCTGGGCCCAATGGAAGTTGTCTCCTGGGCCTGGTGGGCCCCTTGTATCCTGGAGGCCAAATTGGGGAGCTGGAGAACATCACACCTGGCCTCCCCTTTCTCAATATTTAATAAGATTCAAAAAGTCAAAATTCATGATGTTGGTGGCTGGAAAAAGACAGCAGATCCAAAGATGACCCAGAGGCTAGTGTTTAGCACTAGCAGGCCTGCTGGGGACCCCACCACCCAACCTGATGCACCCTGCTGTGAGATCCTCAGCAGAAGCTCTATGGACAGAGGCCATGAATAAGCCTGCAGGAGGCCAGCTACTCCCTGCGGGCAGGGCCTATGCCTCATTCTTTGTCTCTCCACAGCGACCACTTAGAGCACTTGTGGGTGGTGAGGGTCCCCTGTGCACAGAAGGAAGCATCTGCTGTGCACTCGCTGTCTGTCTTCTCACACTAGATGTGAGTCCATGAATACCAGAACTCTATCTGTACACCCAAGGCTATCTATGTCCACAGCCCTGACAGTAATGCCTGGCATGCAGTGGACACACTCAATTCCACACATAAACTGGGGGACCAAGGAGATCAGCTTCTCCGCCCTCCCAAAGCCTGCTGTCTCCTGTATGGTGCTTGCCACAGAAAACACCCAGTGGTGGCCATGTTCTCAGGTAACTTTCCATTTGTTCCGTCCCTTCAGAATGATGACACGCTGATAAGCTAGCCAGATCTCTCGTCCCCTCCCAATTTCATTCCTAAGGAACACCTCAAATAGGGGAAGGACAAAGGATGGAAAAGGCAACCTTAGAATCATTAGATCTATGTGCCTTCTCCTATGGAAGGTTGCAGGGGCTGAGAACCCCTATTTGGTAGTAAGTTTTAGAGTTCTTTCTGCTCCTCTGATTCTATCCTTGCTCCACATGCCTTTGCTTTTGTAATAAGAAGATTGCATGGCACAGACTTTTTATACCCTATAAAAATTACCGACATAGAACTGAGTTGGATTTTGCTACATGTAGTAACTAATTCCCAAGAACCTCTGGGCTTGATACAAGACAGGAATTGCCAGTTTATCTTGTTAATGGACTTGGATTGCCACCTAGTGGTGAAAGTGCATAGCTGCAGTTGGTGATGTACACAGGCTATTTTGCCTTTGGGTCACAAATTTAATTTTTCAAAATTTAGAAATACGTTTTTTCATTTAAAAAAACTTAATTTACTAAATAAAATAATTATGGAATATCCATTACACACTTTGAAAAGGTTTTCTTTCAAGTGATCCTGTCTTATATGTCAGTGTTTTTAATTTTTCAGAATGCCTTACTAATGGCAAAATTTGTCAGGTAGGTTCTTCCTCAGAGGAACCTGGGCACTTCATCTCACTCACCTGTGGCATTAGGGATGGGGCCAGCACAGCTTTCATTTCAAGAGAAAACTGTTACTAGGCAACCATTTCTTCCTCCCTTCAATAATATAAAAGCAGTTGAAAGGAACAGACTTAAAAATGAAGTTTGCACTGAAAAGGATAGCAAGCAGGAATGCTTTAAGGAGAAATAAATAAAAAGCTCATAGTCAGAATAAGAGGCATAAAATATTGCAATACCATTTTTACTTTGACCTATAAAAATTTTTTTAAAAAATTAAATCAATTATCTTTTCTATGGACTTTTAAAAAATCTCTGTAGTTTGTTTCTTATCGTATGTAACATACAAAACACATTTACATATATATATATAAAGATATGACATTACTTTTTCACATTACCCATAGCTGTCTGATAAGACTTTGATTTTAGAGAAAGTTAAACTCTTGATCCCCAGACAAACCTGGGAAAGCCAGATAACCACATCTCACTTCTGCTTTCTCAATTTCAATTGAATAGGAAGTTTCATGCCTTTAGTTTTTTAACAGTGTGATAAGCTTTGTGAACCGTAAATCAGAAAAATAAATGTTGGCTCCAAGAAAAAATGACCAGATTAAATAAAAGCCTATCACAAAAAAAAAGTAGGTGACAGCGTCAGTAGTGACAGGAGAACAATTTGAAAGGAGAGGGAAGGAAAAGAAAGTGACAAAAGAAAGAATAGTCCCAAATTAGACTTATTTCAGTCACTTTAGCGCCCCCTGGTGGCATCAGGCCCTGGTGCCCAGAGCCACCTCTGAGCCAAGAGTTGCTCAAGGTAGTAGGTGGAAAGCTAGAGGTTCCTGCAGAGCAGAAAGTGAGGCAGAAGTAAGAGCGCAGACACACATAGACATTCGAGTTTTAAATCTTTTTAATCACTTTTCAATTGTTTCTTTGTTCACACCTCCATGATATCAGAGCAAGAACATTTTAAGAAGAATTACTTAAGAAATTTAAACATGAATATTGAAGCTGAGAACAATTCAGGAAAACACTTTCACTCCACTCACTGCCACAGACAGCAGGACCTGAGGTCATTTATCACACAAGGAAACCGGTGCCGTGACCAACAAATGCAGTTCACAATACCTTCTCCCCTGCATCAGAGACCGCCAGGTCGGTTCCCACACCCTGGGTCCCGGGATCCACATCCCAACAGCCTCTTCCTTCTGCCCCTTCTGTGACTAGTGCTGGAAGCACACCATTGAGACAGAAACAAAAAGGACATCATCAAACATCAGCGGTATGAGTTCTCTTGGACATAGTCGACACAGATTTTTGAAATAAGAAACATCACACAGTCACAAGTATTAAATAGGCTTCTGAGAGGTGCTAAAATAGCACAGAGCCCTGCCCTCGGGGAGCTTACACACTAACGAATGCCAACTGACAGCTGGCATTGGCCATCACACAGCTCTTCCTTTTTTCCATACAGAGAGGCATCTGTGTGGTGCTTGTCATGCTGAGAGGGTGAGTCTACATCTCACTTTCACTTAGTAGGAAAAACTGAAATTGTGAATAGCCCTGTAGAACAAAGCCAGGCTGGCAGACCCAGGTCTGCGCAAGGACCCTCTCGGCCCAGCCCGGGGCAGTGGCCGGTAACGAGGCATGGAGTCAGACAGCAGGGAAGCATTTCCCCAAGTGCTGAAGATGCCTCACACGGTATGGTCCTGTGGTCACACAAACTGAAAGCATGCCCGCATCTCGCAATAATTTTTTAACCATTTCCAAGTGCTTTCTTCTCCCCTCCACAGCTCTTATTTATGCTCTCAATTCTGCAGAACTTTAAGGACTGTGTATTTAACCTATGAAAACAGATACATGTCTAGTTCAGAAGCATTACGTACCAAGCCCATGTGAACCTGGTTAAATGTATGCTACAGTCACCTTGCACTCGTTAAAAGTAGACTTCCCAATGCTTTTCACACAGAGTATTTCATGAAAACCAAATCCAGTCGGAATCTAAATGAAATATTTACTCGTGACATTAATTTTCTTCCTACTGCCATCTTGAAACTTTATTTCTGATGAATAAAATATCATTTAAGGGACTCTTTTTTGTTGTTGTTCAAATAAAAAATACTTAGGTCTTTGGGAAACAAGAGTCCTTTATGACTCCAAAGGCCTCTATGACAAAGTTTTTGGTTAAGCAGAAAGTGCTCTAAATTATATATTTCAGCTAAAAAATTAAGTTCATTTTTGCCCAAGTCAGTCAATGCTTACTTAAATCGATGGAACATTTTACAGATTTTTTTCTACCACTCAGAACTGGTTGCACCAGTAGATGGATTCATAACACTAGAGAGATGCCAAATCGTTATCAAGGAAGTAGTGTTCATCTCCCTCTCCCCTGCAGAAATGAGGACAAATAATGAGGCAAGAAGTGATGGTGAAGCAAAGGAGGGTGGAAGGGAAGAAGAGAGGTCAAGTCCCCGTAGTGCTGTGTTCAATTTCAGAGAGGAGGAGAGAGTCTCTGGAATTTTACAGAAGTACATTATACCGGTCCATCCCATCAGATGTACTGAGGATTAAAACTCAAAGGTGCCTTGGCCACAAGCCTCAGACTGACATGGGCCTCACTTAGAAGGCCCCATCCCCCATCACAGAACTGACCCACTCAGTACAGGCCCTCCTTTACAAACAGTAGTTAGCCCTCACCAACGTTATAAAGAGAACTAGCTCTTGCAACCCCGTGGCCCCATGGGAGCTAGCACTGAAGTGTCTGAGTTACAGGCCCCTGCCCCTGGTCCATAGGGTCCTCGCACATCAGGATCAGCCTGCTGGTGGCTCCAGTGGAGGCTAAGGATGTCCCCTGGAACTCCCCCAAGTCGTGGGAGATGTGGGTACAGCCAGGGAGGGCAACGGCTGTCTGGCCTGGAGGGTGGGGAGGTATGGCCTGGGCTCTGAGCAGCTGCAGGAGCCAAGAGGAGCCCTCCCGCTGCCCCTGAGGGGGGCTGAGCAGCAGACCCCTTCATGTCTTTTTAGCTAGAACTTCTTCAATGCATAATGAGGTTCTCTTAGGGAGGAAATCACCCAGGGCAGTGCAATTCCCCTGGTGAATCTGGGCTGAGTCAAAATGAAAAGCATATGTGCATGTTCAGAAACTAGAAACCCAGGATTAGATAAAGCGAGTCTCCAGAGGAGAAAATGATCATTTTTGTCAGTTTAAAAAAATATATAGAATTAAAAAGCTGTGCGAACTCCATGTATCTTAATTAACCAAGGAATGCGTTATAGAAATTCTAAGACAAAGTCATCCTCCAGTCTCTAGTTACTAAAAACTTTTTATCTTGTGCATAGAAGACTTGATAGAAGTCAGATTTTTAACCATCCAAACATGATGAAAAATATACTCATTAGCTTTTCTTTTGGAAGCCTTGAGGGAATTAAATTTCTAGCTCACAAACCATACATATGACAATATCATTAGGCTCCAAGAAATCACCTGAATCAATTGTCTATATCCTAACATCCTATCTTTCTGTATTTAAAATATACTGAAACAACATCTTAATAAATGAAGTCTTAAGTTCATTTATTAAGTTCATCTTAATAAATGAACTGAAGTGATGACACAGATCAAGAACCATTTGGCACTTCTGCTTTTAACTATACCCCAAGAGACAGAGAAAGACAGAGAGAGGGAGGGAGAGGGAGAAAGACAAGTCAGACTTTAGTTTTTTTTGGGTACTGGTTTCCCCATCGATATGTATGAGATTAAGTTTAAGGACTTGCTCTCTAATGAATTTCAGGGACCCATCCTCAAAAAACCCAAAAAGTTCTTTGAGAGTTGAATTCAAAAAAAGGCAAAAATGAGTCAAGATAGGGTGGGAAGAAACCAAGCTTGCCTGGAAACAGGCTGTATGACCTGCCCCCCCTTCTCGGAGTCCTGGCCTCAGAACCCCAGCGTCATTCTTGCGTGTACAGCAGGCTCACAGAGATTCGTTCTCAGATTCTTTTCTGATTTTAAAAAATACATTACGTTCCCTCCACACGGGCAGGTCGTTGCCTCCACTGTACGTGAGCACGCAGTGCGTTGGGGACTGTGTCCAGGCGCCCTGCTGGGACCTGCAGGTTCACTTACAAGGGGTGGGGGATCCCGGAGCCTCCAGAGAATGAAGCGGGTCTGTTGAGGCAGATTCGCCACCGTCTTCCTCAGGCGCCGGACATGCATCACCCACCTGGGAGGCCTTCACTGCGACCTGCAGACTCTCCGCTGAGCGTAAGGAAACAAAAGTGCATTTTAAACACATGTGGGACCCTCCATG
>NW_004567108.1:37721663-37799687 GCF_000260355.1 Condylura cristata
AGCGGGCGGGTCAGGAGAGGTCTGCCACGCCATGTGGTCACCTCCGGGGCAGGCGGGAATCGAACTCATGCCGAAGCAGCTCTTTAGTTTCTTAGTGCAGTGCTTTAACCCGCTGCGCCACCAGGGAGGGCCCTTGGAATATTTTTTAAATTAATTAATTTATATATTTTTTACATCATTGTTCATTTCTGTACAATGTTTGCTTTCTCCTCTCAGGTGTAGTCCCCATAGAAGCCCCACCACCAAGTCACCCATGACCCTTCATAGTCCCTTCTGCTCTCCCTCCCCCACCCCTGCAGAAAGTCTCCAATTTTTTTTTCCCAGTTAATTTTGGATTTATTTATCATAATTATTTTTTCCTGATCTCTTATTTGGCTTCCCTGTGTTCCTCCTATTAAGTGAAACCACCCGGTATATAACTTTCCCTTCTGGTTTATTTTATAATCCCTTCCCATTTATCTTTTTTTTTTTTTTTTGATTGCTGAATAGCAGAATATTTTTTTAACCCCTGCCTCCAAAGATCTGGTTGCTGTTCACCTAGGAGCTGTCTCCCCCAAATCCACCCTGGTCTTCTTCCTTTCCTTCAACGTTGTGCTTATTCCACCCTCAGGGGCATCAAATTCACTTCACCTCTGCTCTGGAATAGCTCCCCCAGATTTCCTAACAGCTGCTGCTTCTCTCCTTTCTATTTTCAGATAACCATCTCCTCAGAGAACTTCCCCGTCCTCTCTGAGGTGAAACCTTCACCTCATCCCAACTCCAGTATCTTATTTTCTGTGACTTTCTCAAAGCTTCTATTTTCCCTGTGTATTGTCTGTTGTTGCCCCAACAACAAGCGTTCACCAAAGCCAGCCTGTCTTCTCATCACCAACCCAGTGCAAAGGGTAGAATTAAAAGGGTCTTTGATGCAGGAAGACTCCATTAACCCGCCCACCCACCCCACCCCACCCCACCTCACCCCCACTTCAGATAATCTCCAAACACTCCCTCCGAGACCTCATTTCCCTCAACAGTGAAATAAAAGCGATAGGGTCTATGATTTTTAAATGTCCTTCCAAAGCTAGTATTCAGAGGGTCTAAGATAGGAAACTTCTGCAAAGGACCAGCTAGGAAATATATTAAGCTTTGTGAGCCACACTATCTCTGCCACAGTGACTCATCCTAGCCAGTCACTGTAGCAAGGCAGCAGCCACAGAGGGCACATAACCAAGGAGGTGTGGCGGGGTCAAATAAAACTGTACAGAGCAGGTGGTGGGACACATTCAGTCGCTGGTCTGGAATTCGCCAACCCCTGTGCTGAACACCTGTATTCTCTGCCACACTCTCAGGGCAGCTATTGTATCTCCCAGGCCTCTTTTCCCCATTGTTACTTACAGATTCTAGCTCACCCCACCCTGTAAGTCCCACTTTCCCCTGAAGTTTGTACCAGCAGATCACATCATTCTACCTTTAATTCTTGCCATTTATCCAGACTCACTGGTGAAGTTAGCACCTGGTGAAGTTCATCCCTTCCAATGCTACTTCTGTCAAAATTCTCAGTAAAAATTTCAAATTCCATGACTGTAGTCCTTCCAATACCCTGGACTCTTATCTCCTTGACTTTCTCATTTCTGGTGATCTTATCCTCCCTCTACTCTACCTTATCCACCAGCTCCCACAGTCTTACCCTAGACTTCCTTATCACCAGTGTCTGCACTTTGTCCCCACCTAATCTGTTCTACTCAAAAGGTTCCCTTAAAAATACACATCAAATGTCCCCCACCTCAATGAATGGTAGTCAAAGTCCAGTTAACACTGACACATCCCTTACCAGTCCCCAGCCCTCATTAAACTCTTACTTGCATGACCTCCTTGTTGTTCCTCAAATAAGTCTAGCACCCACCTGCTCAAGGCCTTTGCAACCTACTGTTCCTTGTGGAACAATCTTTCTCGAAGTAGAGTTGCCTTTCTCACTCCCTTCATGTCTACTTAAGTAAAACCATACCAAAGAAGTCTTCACTGGCCACCCCATCTAAAGCAGAATTCATCTGTCTACACTCCATCAATCTCTGTCCTTCCTACACTGCCTATTTTTCTTCACAGCACTTGATTTAAGTTGCACTTGATATAAGTTCCAGGAAAATAAGACTTTGCCTTATTCTTCTGCACCCTCAACATCAGAACCATAGTGCATAGCACATAATAAGTGTTCAATAAACATCTGAATGTGTCTAAACAAATCCTTTTGGGAGCAACGTACCTTCTTTCAGTGCTGCGGCCAGTAATGAGGCCGCCTGGGGAGGCTCTCCCGGATCGGGCTTAATGAGGAGGTGGGGCTCTAGATGGACATCCTCAAACCCACTCATTTCTCCAAGTTCAGCATAGATATGCAACTTCTCCTCCAAATATGTGCAAATCTGTTGGTCTTGGTTACTGAGTATTTCTGTGAAGTAGCATTTACCATAAAAAGTTATCACATGAATAATATGATGAAAATCCAGGTTTCAAGAAAAAGACATTGCTAATTAGTGAGCAGGAAAATGATAAGTTATTGGGTGGGACAGACCAACAGACAAGTCCTGACTTTTAGTGACAGGGGCCTCCAGCAATGACTTAACAGTTCTCTCCGTTTCCACTGTATTTTTGGTAAAAAAGGTACTCAATAAATGTTTGTCGAGTATGTTTCCCATTCCCCTAATCCCACAAAAAGCTTGCAAAGCTATTCTTTGTTTATTCAGACTGTTTTTTATTAAGACTAAACATTAAGCTCAGGAATGAAAATTGAAGCAGTCCTGTCCGGGATGAGCCATACCCGCGAGGGAAAACAGCACGAAGGCCTGGAACTGCTCGGACTTCAGCCCGTCTTGGTCAAAACCAAACACACTGGTTTACTTTTGTAGTCCTAAACCTCCAATTTCTTTCCCCATCTTTGCATGCCTCATTTTCCTGATTTCTATGTGTCACAAAACTCTCAAGCCTTAAAGGAACCTTACCCAACATCTAATGCAGGGGTTCTCAGTCTCCTCAGCCTCTGAAACACTGGAGGGGAGTTTAAAATACTGATGTCTACACCCCAACTCCCACAGAGTCTAAGCAAATTGGTGGAGGGAAGAACCAAGTATCAGTATTTTAAAGCCCTCCCCAAACATCCTACTGTCTAGTCAGAGATGAGACACACGGAACTAATCTAATTCGCTCACTTCACAGACTGAGAATGAAATATCAAGTTTTGGGGTTCCTTTTCCAGAAAAAATTATGCAACTGTGACCTGACAACAGCATTCGAATCAATGGACAACAGTTCCAATGCCCACCTGCCACTCACTGCCTGATGGGGGCAGTGTGTCCTAAAGGAGCAGCATGTCCCCCACCCCATTTCATATAAGAAACCCCAGTTTCTCATATGAAAGAAACTCCCATCATGCCATGAATCTGCCATGACTTTTGACTTCTTGAAGTTGGGATTGCTGGGAACTAAGGGTGGAGTCAAGCAGCCATGTGTGACATAGAACTAATACATGTGGGCATGGAGGGGGCATGGTTTTGCCTGCCTTCCCCATACATCTGGATTCCCAGACCAAGCAGCCTAACAGTTTGGACATAGTGACCAAGTAACTTCTTTCTCTCTCCTCCTCTTCCTCCCTCTTCCTCTTGTGTGTTTGTGTGTGTGTGTTCCCCTCTTTTCTTTCCCTGGTAAAGAAATCTTTTACTAACCTTTCTATATGTGCCTGCCCTTGGATCTTACTGAGTTCTACTAAGCACAGGAAGGACTTAGACCAAGCCATCCCACTTCCCTTTGGGGTTGCCTAGTTATTGTTTCACATTTGTTACCAACAGAACTTTTTAAATACATTTTATATCACTTTTTAGTGCCAGCATGCTTTTTGCTATCTTCTTTTCAAGAGCGTGATCAGGGTGGGCCTTGGGTGAACAGAAATAATCAGGAGTAACCTGCCATCTGTGCTTCTGACCAGGGAGCAGAGGAACCTTGCTGTACCTTGACATTGGTGAATTTTGGCCACTCTTGCTTCAGCTTTCCGCCTCTCCTCATCATATTCACTTGTCCTTCCCCCTTCTTCTTCTGGGCAACTTTTAAAAAGATAACAGTCAAGAGAGACAACTGAAAATAAATAAAAACTCTTTATGTTCACTACAAAAACATGGGGACTTGACAGAATTATTCAGAGAAGAAAAGCTCAGCAGAGAGCAAATTTATCATGTCCCCTAACCGAAAGATCTGGGTTTCTTTAGTGCATAACGGACCTTGTATGACTTGACATGGTCAGTAGAATAGGATAACTCAGGGATTCCATCCAAAGCACATGAACCCACACATTTTGTCTTTCTCAGTGGCCCCCTCTCTCATAACATCAACACCAGCATTAAGTACACCTGCAGTAATTTTTGCTTTCTACTACACTTGGGTGCCGCTATTCTTTGTGTAGCAGAGGAGTTGGAGGGGTGAAGTAGGGTGCCAGGTTGTATGGGGTATGGTTGAAGTGGAAAAGTTTTATATAACATCATTCAAGATCAAACTAATTAAATTACGATTAAGAATGAGAATGCCCACCCTTCTATCCCATTTATAGCTGCACAAATAATGAGGACTAAATTGACTTAGAACACATAAATCCACCAATCTAAAAATGTTTATTGAATGAGTCTCCAGAATTAGGGGCACAGATAAACATAAGTCATGGTCCCTGCCCTCAAGGAGCTTCCAATCTAATAAACATAAATATACAAAAAAAATGGTAATAACTAGAAGACAGTCTACGTGATACACACCAAATAAATGACAGAGAGAAATGTGCTAAGGAATTTCAGGTTAGGTGAGACCACTGAGACTGAAGAAGTCTTCATGAAGAAAGTAAGCCACCAGCTGCACCAAAGATGGGTGGGATTCACACAGGCAGAGGGGAGGTAGGGCATGGCATGCAGGGAGGTGTGGAGAACAAAGCTGCAGATGAGGAGGAGCTACTGCGGGTGGGTGTGGGGAGCAGAGAGCAGAGCATTCTCGCTGAGGTAACGTTTCATGCAGGGAAGACATGGTTAGAATATTTCCTCCAATTGAGCAGGTCCATTCCCTAGATATGGACAAAAGGAAATATTACCTTTCTACTGCCTGCTGGATCCGTCTCATCCAATTATTTCGTTCCTCCTTGGAATTAGTATGAATTTCATACATCTCAGGACCAGCAGATGAGGCACTGATGAGAAACATTCCTCTCTCCTCATTAGCAACTTCTCTAGCAATCAGCTTCTGAAGGGAAATAACGGATGGCTTCTGATCCTATATAAAACAGAAAGATGCACAGATGAAATAAGAGTATGAGAAGATGAAATGAGACCTAACGTAAGGGTATCACAAAACACTTTAGACCAGGGAAGCAACAGTGTTAGGTAAATCTTTATTTCATTTTAACACCCTTCAGAAGAGCTGTGTAAATTAATGCGATCTCCAGTGGAAAAAGCATGTTGAGGAGAAGGTGAAAGCTAAGGATATAGGCAAATGTCTGTACTTACTAATTGGTGGTTTAAAAGGACAACTTTCAAAAGATAAAACAAGCAGGGCAGAAAGGAAAAAATCAAAATGTTGGAGGTGGAGTGATTTTTCTAGAAAGGCTTGGAATAGAGAAATGTTGCAAAGAAATTGGAACAAATGAAAGACAATAGAATTCACTGGATATATTAGTTAATAGCAACACTGTTTCAGTATGGGCACAGAAGTTGGGTACCAAGGAGTAACTGTAAAATGAAAAGAGTGAGAGGTGCACCCAATGTTCTCTACTGTTATGGTAGAAAGCGCAGCAATAAAACTTTGATAGTTCTACCTGCAAATGCTTCGTTTCACCAACCAAACAAGCCCTTGTTGGATGCATCTTAAGTCTGTCTACCACAGTGCTTTGTATGAAGTAAGCACTCAATAAATACCTCTAGAACTAAGTTTAGTATAATCACATCAGAAGGGGAATAGCAAGAAAGCGACCTAGAAGCCAAGTCATGATTAACCCCTTCTACCAAAATTTACTGCAACTCTTCAGTGTCCCATTCTAAATACGGGGCAACTCAAAGTATTCTGATACTGATAATGTTCATTTTGGTTGGTAATTATGTTTAAGCAAGTAGGCAAAAGAATGCCTGCAGGATGAACAGTCTGGGGATAAGGCGGAAGAATCTTTTTTGGTTTGTGGCTTCCACCACTGTTTATAGAGTCGGTTGCATTATGTGGTTTTTGCTTCTCCCTCATGGACTGAACGACGCCTTTATCCAGAACACGCCACACCATTTCATTCCTCACTGCTGGCTCCTTTCTGCTGACTTGTCAGCTTTCCCAGAGTCACATAGCTCCACCACATCTGACATTGTGAGCACCCAGAATGCCTCTTCACCCCATTCTTTGAGTTGCTGTAGACAACACTCACCCTCATCCTGAGACAGACCACCAGTCCACCCAGTTCTGTGCTTTACCTCTGTAGATAGAAGCAGCGTTATCCTCCCACTTGGGAATTGTGCCTGAGCCTGGGTAGCAGCCATAACAACTGAACTCAGCTGTGATCTACTGTTTAAGACCTTATCTTGTTTTCCTTCTTCCAATGCAGAGTTTTATCTTACTCAGTTTACAAAGAGGCAGAGTAGGCTTGAACTGCTCAAGACATCCACAAAAGTGAGAGTATTTGAGCTAGTTAGTGCTGCAGGAGGAAGGGAGTTGGTGTGTCAGATATTTAACAGTGAGTAGAAAGTGACATTAATAAAATCAGATCAGGAGGCATGTAGGATGTGTCCACCATTATTCATACTGTCACATGTGAACCCACAAATCCAAGTAAAACCGCTAGGCAAGAAGGCAACGTGTCTGCTTTGGAGCAGATGTCAAAAACTGTTGATACAACAACCTCCCAATACAACCTGCAGAGATGTTTTATTTGTGCCAAAGCATTTTCTTGGTAACAGCTGTCAGCATCTAGAAACTGGGGACTTCCCTTTTTAAGAATAAAATTTCTAGGTTTCTGCGTTCTTGGGGAAAAGCAGGAGATTGGCAATCCTCACTTAAGAACACTGGCTAAACTGAATAACCCATTCTCTCTCTGAGGAGGGCCTCCACTCGCCAGCTCACTACAATCCCCACCCTCTCTGTCAGTGCTAACAAGTGCAGTCTAGTTCCCGGCCAGCCCCTGCAGACAAGGGATGTGACCTCTGCCACAGGAGAAGAGGAAAAGGAACTGCTAGCTTCAGCCCCGTTGTTATGTCATGCCAATTTTGAGTGTGTAAGTGAGGTAGGTAGAAAGTGACGATTCCATTCAGTATTTTACAGAACAATAGCTTAAGGTCACTTCGCATTTTGAATCTCACACTTATCTACATGTTCACCCACTTATTCATTCATTCATTTTGAAATTACCCTCTTTGCTTTTAAGACAACCTTCCACACTCAGTATTCCAGGAATTAGGGAACAAATTTATTTTTCCTCTTCCTTTCCTACTCCAAATTCTAGATGATGTCTCTTTAAAAAAAAGACCTATTTTTCTTGCAGGGATGCTACCCCGTCCTTTTGCTATTTTTCAGTTGTTTATCTTCTAATTGCTTCAATTCATCACATCTCCCATAGCAGGTAGCAAGTGCACCTTTGAGTTCTTCTAAAACCCCAGGGCCCACAAATCTCACCTGTTAGCATAAAGAAAACTTTCTAAAACATTGCAATGAGCACTAGAAAACCCTAATAACTGCATACTGCAGGCAGTGCATCGATTCCCACAAGCTTTACCTATAAAAATTTCTATTACATATGAGAGAAATCAAATAGTAGAACACAGGTGATACTTGCAGGTAATGTTTCCTCTTCTGCTCCCCAGCACCGACCAGCATGTGGTTGGCCTTTCTGAATGTGATCACATGTCAGACTAACATTTTCAGGAATCAGCATCTGTATCATTTACTGTTGTCCAGGCCAAACACATTTTACCAAGCAAAGATGTGGCTTCCTTCTGGAATTTTCTGGATTACATTCCTAAATCCCCTACCTTATGGTAAGTGTGCACTATTAGTGACACATATAAATCTTGAGGAGATCAGGTAAGAGGGATGTATTGGCATTTTGAGTCATATGCTAAGCTGAGCATAGCAGTTTGATCTGAATCCATATGCCATGTTGTCTAGAATACTAACTAGGGAGTTGTCTTTATGCTGGGGCTATTTCTTGATCCATCAGTAATTCATCTGGCCTATTATAACTGCCAAGGAGCAGATTTGCTTCTCTCTCAGATCTTTAGTTTTGAAATAACTTTTGTTTCTATAAAAACTGTGGTATAAATTTGTTTTCTTTTGCAGCAAGGCCTTTACCAGTCTGCTGGTCAAACAAAATGGCATGACCCTGCCTCTCGCTTCCTGGATGTGCATTCAGAACACCTCAGGGAGATGCTGCTGGACACATCAGCAGGTTTCCATTAAATTCACAATGTCTACAGTTGAAATGGCTCAGAGCCATGTGGACTTGTTTAAGGCCTCTTGTTCTCTGGGATGGCCTTGTGAAACAATCTCTGACTTTTGTACAACTTGGCATCATCGAGCTACTGAAAGGCTATGTGCTGAATGAACAAGGTGAAGCAACCTATAGGGAAGGCTGACAGGTTTGGGCAGGCAGGTGAGGTCCAGCTCCAGCCTCTTCCTCTCTGGCATCCAGCACGGAGCCAGCATGCTTCTTTGTATTTTCTGAACAGCATAACAGAAACTTCACTGAGCTGTGGATGTGCCAAAGGATTTGCCAACTGGATTACCAGTTGGAACTGATGACATCTTTTAGTGGTGCCCAAATATGCTATTATTCAATGGATGATAAGCACGAGCATTTTAGGAAGCCACCATTATACTGTCCTGATGGTACCGCATCTTGGATTCTTTCCCTAGCAGGGCCTGATGTTCCGTGGTCCTTACAAGGAGCTAACTGATGACATCTTCATTCAGACGTCATTTTTGGACTGTAAGACAACCTATAAGAAATGCTACACAATACTGACTACTACTCCGTGCTGGCAATGAGATTAATACACCACTATAAAGATCAATCCCAAGAACAACCTTAGCAATCAGAGTCATTACTGTAAAAATAAAGAATTATATTTATACTTTCATTATCAGGCTGGTGTTCTCCAGTTTGGTAGAAGGAACACTATGACAGTTTTTAATAGGGTTAGCAACAGTCACTGCAGGCACTATCTAAGGAGACAAGAGAGAGGAAGGTGCCAGAAGTGACCTGCCCCTTCTAATATTAGCATTATGTAGCTGGAGCTAAGGAAAGTCCAAAGGTTGGGTGGGACAGGGAATATGGGGAAGCACACCTGGACGAAAGGCCAAGATAGCCAGATGCAGAGGGTCACTCGGGGGCTCAGGGCGGTGTGACTACTCACCAACCAAGATGAAAGCACTTCAATATTTTGAGCACTGGTCAGACAGCTGAACCAGCTGACTATCAGCCCTACTGCTAGTTAACCCAGTTCAATGCTTGTTACTGAATACTGCAATCACTAACAAGGGGAATAACACAGGAGCATTTTCTCAACAGTAACCATTTAATTTCATGAGAACTTCAGGTATTTTTCAAGATGTGGGATTAAATCAATTAAAATATGCATCATGTAGCCATGTACTTACAACAGCTGCAAAGATGTATTTCTGGTCTTTCTCTTGCAAAAAGAGCAGCACATCGGTTAGAAGTAGAGCTAGAATATCTTCAAAGAAAAAAAAAGTTGCTAGTATTAATGAAGCAAACCACAGCTCAAGTGCCTTTAGAAAATACTCTGATTTCATATTTGACATTTTTAAGCTTAATAAAAATTAAGATTAAATTATCACCTTTATTCAAATCCCTATATTTTGATAGCCAAAGATTTATTTGATAAATAATTTTAGTAGATGAGTTGTGTTTAAGTGTGCATGTTTGTGTGTTTAACTCCAGGTGAGCCTAAATCTCCAGAAAAACTTATAGTTACAGCTTTCAGGAAAAAACACCATAGAGAAAGAAGATTCTAATAGAATAAAGCATGTCCTTAGCAGGGTTTTTGGGGAGGAGAGGAAGGAGTAGTAGTAAAATGCTATTTAATTAAAAATTCTTTCTTGAATCACACATACAAACCTGCTATTTTGTTCCATCTAGATATATGAGGGAAGTTTATGATCTCATAATTCCTTTAGAAATTATTCATAAGGGCCCTCCCTGGTGGTGCAGCAGGTTAAAACACAGCACTAAGAAGCTAAAACCACTTAAGCGTGAGTTCAATCCTTGCCCCGGAGGTGACCCACATGGCGCAGCAGACCTCTCCTGACCTACCCACTGCTCCCCTCAGCAGTGCACTTCATCAGTTGGCCTGTTCTGCTCCCCACTCTGTCTCTGGTGAATCCTCTCGCCCCCCGAGCCTCTGGCCTGTACCCTACTTCTGTATGCACAAATAAATAAATCTTTAAAGAAATTATTCATAAGACCTGATCTTTACTATACTGCTAAGCACTCTAACAAATTTAACAAACTGTTGATTCTACAAAACGGCTAAAGAGTAAATGACTTGGAACAACAGGAACTACAGATTGTGATTAATGCTTTAGTTGTGGTGAATATACTAATTGTGGTTAATAGGGAGTTGTAACATTCCAAGTTGCTGATGAGCAAATCCCATTTCAGTCATTAGCTGCAACCACCATCCAAACTTAATAATCCTCCAATGAGTTACCTTTGAGTAACTAGAATTCAACAATCTCTTTCCCTCCTTGCATAGCTAAGAAAGTTATTAAGACATATTAGCAACAAGGAGACCATTGTTCCTAACCTGGCCGCAGAGACTCCCTGGAAGCATTTAAACATTCCTATGGTTGGGCCTCATCCCCAGACCAATAAAACCAGAATCTCTGGGAAGAGACTGAGCATCAGACATTTTTCTTAAGCTTCAGAAGAGGTTCAGTGTGTGGCCAAGGTTGAGAAAGCCTGGATCAGGTAAGGAGTTAGCTACAGTATGGGCTCTTAAGACTTGCAACAAACTGTTTTAGACACTAACCAGATTAACAGAGTCAAGTTAATGCCCACTAGCAAACAGTAGCTTTATGGAAGAGTTGACACCAAAGTCAACATATATATTTATGCATTATATTACTCAGCAGCATATATATTTATGCATTATATTACTCAGCAGCATATATATTTATGCATTACATTACTCAGCAACAAAGACAACAAACAGTTCATCTCCCCTCCATGCTCTGGCAGCCCCACCTGGTGTAGCACCCGACAGATCTGGGTGGGTAGGCGTTCCGTCTCACTTTCAACACACCACATGTGCCAGAGTAAGATTTCTGTGCCAACAATTAGCAGAATCCTCAGTTCCTTTGATTCAAACATCACAAACTTGTGGGCTCATAAATACATATGAAGATTTTTGCTCGGGGGCCCACCAACTATGTGTGGTGTTGGCCAGGTTTGCCTACTGAAGTTCACAATTAGATCCTACAAGAATCTTGCCAATGACCCTAGATATATGTGTATGCCTGCTTTTCTTCAATATTTCTCTCTTAAAAATCTGTCCTATGCCAAATGAAAAACACGTGTGAAAAGAGAAAGAACTGTCTTTTGGAACCACCGTACCTTTGAAACGACCCGTAGCAGTTTTCCAATAAACAAGCCCATCATATAACAGAGTCCTTTCTTTACTTATCAGCGTCTGCTTTCTGAACACATGGCCGTTTTTGAGCTTTGTATACGTTTTGTTTTCAATCTTATTTAGAATCTCAAGCCATTTTTGGTTTTTCTCATATTCACTGACTTTCAAATCCACGGCTGCAATCATGTCCTTAATTAAGCCAAGGGCTTTGCATAAGTCTTTATGTTCTTCAGTTCTTTCTGCATGGGGAAAGAAAGAATACTGTATAATCAGCCCAAGTAATAAAGAAGACATGTTTCCTTTACTTTTAAATACAGTTATACTCATCATAAAAATAGCAAAATTTCATTAAAAATGTTAAGTTAAATTTAAATACTGTATTTAACTCTGAACTCTCCCTCCCAAAAAACTGCCATTAAGTACTTCATTATAAAAATGATTTGTTTTTAATCAGAAGTGTTGAGGCTAAAACACTGAGGCAAGATGATATATGAAATCTGGGGACTAATCTGGTCTTCCCCTGGAAACAGGGAGTGGGGACATGCCATACACTAAATTCAGCCTACCTCCCACCTTCCCAAACACTGGTAATCAAGAGCCCCCCACCACCACCACCACTAAATTTCTGAGAGCTCAATGGCCTCAGACCCACATTAGTATCTTTTCACTAAAGGGAACTGCAAAGTGACCTTGATGGACTCCAAACTTACACGACTTCCTCCATGGATCCCTTCCTCCATAAAAACAATATTCACAGTTGATAATCACAGGTTCCAGGTGTTTATTCTTTAACACACTAGCCACCTGCTCTTATACCTAGATTATCTCAAGAAAAAAAAGTCTGGGGGAGTTTCTGGACTAGTCTCCTGAAACTCCAGATAAAACTGAACTAAGATAGCGTCTCTATTTGTAGATAAGAAAAAAGTATCTATTAGATGTGCATGGAGGCAGTGAAAGTGCAAAGGAATATTTCAGAAGGTCAGAAGGTGGTAGAAAGAAAGGAGAAAAGAAAAGTTGGCAGAGTAGGAGTTTCTGAGTCCTAGAGCACCAGAAGTTAACAGTCGAGTGGAATGAGAACTAGGCCTTCTAAAGGCCAGCACATTCCAAGTTCTAAAGGTTAAAGCCACAAGGAAGCCTCAAAGAACAGATCCTGACACCCACCTTCAGCAAGGGAGATACTTTCTTTCCCACTGCCACTGAAAAGAATATACTTAATGAAGTTTAGTAAACTTCCCACCCTCTCCAAAATAGGTTCTTTCTGAAAAGCCTATTTCAAAAATAGGAAGCTCAGTGGAGAAAAATCAATGTTGGGTTCTAGGATGACTTGAGGTAGGACCAAGAAAAGCTGCTAAATCTTCTGGCTTTCAGGGTAAATCACTGTCTTACAACAGCTTGCTATTCAGAGTGTAGTAGAATGGACCTTGCCTAAGAATAATGGTAGAAATGCTACCTTGTGTCCTCTCAGACCTACTGAGTCACATCTGCAGGTAAGCAAGAACCCAAGGAGAATGGCATGCCTAATAAAGTCTGAGAAGCACCACCAGAAGAGTCATGCACAACATTTTCAGGAGCCAGAAAGAGAACTGACCACTCAGTAATGCTGACCTAGAAGGGCTGTGTCCATTCAGCAGCTGTGACAGTGCTGCTTGAGAAGCTATAAGTCACACTGACCATCTCTGATGCACAGCAAGCAACGGCTGTTATTTAGTCTACCAGGAATTTTGACAGGCTGCTTCCTGGAGTAGGTGCTACGCAACCTAACCCACATGGACAGATTTCAGTCCTTGAGACGTTGTGTTAAATTTAAAGAGAATATGAGCATAATACAAACTGAAAGTCTTAATTTTGCTGAGAACAACACTTAGGGAATGCCTCTTCTTGGTATTTGTCTTTTCTGTTAAATCATGGGGATCACTCTAGATATTTACCCAGGGAGTACAAAAACAGTAATTCAAAGGGAGATCTGCACACCCATCTTCACTGCAGCACCATTTATATCAGCTAAGTTGTGCAAACAGCCCAAGTGCTAGGGACACAGGTGGATTAAGATGTGGTAGATATCACTCAATGGATTATCACTCAGCTATTGAGAAAAAAAAATTCTTTTTGCCATCTGTGACAATAAGGATGGATCTGGAGGGTCCAATATAGCTGCTTTAAAAATCAATTTCAGGCCCTCCCTGGTAGCGCAGCAGGTTAAAGCACAGTACTAAGAAGCTTAAGCCACTTCCGCATGAGTTCGATCCCCGCCTGCCCTGGAGGAGATCCAGACCTCTCCTGATCCGCCCGCTGCTCCTCTCAGCAGTGTATTTCATTGATCTTCCTGTTCTGCTCCCCGTTCTGTCTCTGGTGAAGCCTCTCACGCTCTGCATCTCTGGCCTGTACCCCAGTTCTATATGAATAAATAAATAAATCTTAAAAAAATCTATTTCAATCTAATAATTCATTGCCTGAAAGAGTTGGCATTTGATGGTAGGCTCAGTCACCTATATCTTTTCATTAGGCTGCTGGGAAGGGAGCAGGAAGATGAAGCAGCAGCAGTACTATGAAGGCCTTGATCTAGGGAAAACACAGAAGGAAAAGGCAGCCTCAAACCTGAAGATGCCTGTTGGGTTGGATCCATACTATTTGGCCAAGTCATGTTATAGAAAGTAACTTCTCAGAATGGATTCAATCCTAAGGATTTAACTGCTTTTTCATATAGAAAATCATTATGAATCAGAGGCAACAAGCATGGGTAGCTGTTAAGACATGCCAGGTATGTTTAAGCTACTGAAAGTGGTAAATGTTTGGCCTGGAAGTCATCACTCACCCTTTGTGTACTGCAATATCCTTTCCACCAAGACAGGATATTTTGTGATGCGCTGAGTGACCAGAAGAATACACTCTGGAATTCCTCGGCGTCGAGCCAAAAGATTGCTGTTTCGGAGCTTAAAATATACACAAACATTGTTACATACACAAACTATCATTTTAGGTGTTGAGCTAATAACACAAAAACCTATAATAGCAGCATTTACTGAGAACTAACATTAAGATAGAAAAAATCATTAATTCAAACTTGATGCAACTGTCATTAAATGATATCCCTTGACATTCACTTCAATAATCCAACTCTAAGATTACAGGTTACACTCATGCATTAGTAATTCATTCCAAAAGTGAGCAAGTTCTAAGATATATAAGCACTAAGATTCACGAATAGCTAAAGTTCGAAAATACTCAGATATCACAGATATTGAATATATTTTTTCAGTTAACTCTTTTTCCAACAGGTATTTCTCTACATTTGTTGTTACTCATCACAGCATTTAGAGATTAAAGGTTTCATTAATTAGGACATTTTTCTAAAACTTTGAAATATGACCAGTTTTCCAATTCTCAAGACACACGTATGACATAAAAGTGGGCATAATTTAGTAGCATTCTTAAAGTGGTAGGTACAACTTAGAACTCATGACACTGAACAATTTTAAGAAACAATTTCTTAAATAAATTGGAAACAAAATAGAAAAAAGGAAAGAGCATTCAAATAAAAAGAGAGTTAAAAGATATAACCCTCTATGTATTTGTGAACTGTGGTCAGATCCTGATTCAAGCAATCCAATATTGATGAGAGAATTGTGGAAATTTGAGTACTGGCCAGCTGTCTGAAGATGTTAAAAAAAAACTACTGTTGCTTTAAGGGGAATAACATCTTTGCATTTTTAAAAAGAAATATTCTTGAAAGATACACAGTATATATGAGACATTATGTGCCATAGGTTTGCTTCAAACTGATCCAGTGAGGGAGGGGGAGGTCTGACTTTTATTTTCACTATGGTTCTTCTGATTTATAACTTGTTAGAGCATGCAAAAACTTCCCAGGGTATTACAAAGATGCTCAGAAGCTGGGAGGATATGACTTCATAAGACACAAAAGGAAATAATTGGGGAGAAATATTTCAATGACACAGAAAAGCAAACTCCCCATCTTTGCCCCAATTTGCTTCTTTCCTTCTCCTCCCCCTTTCAGGGGGGAAAAAAGCCATGTACACATGAAACTTGTTTAGATACGCTAAGAAACAAATATGAGCTATTTTTCCATGTTAGTTTACCACTTTCTGATAAAGTTTTAAAATACTGACCTTAATAAAATTTTGAAATTTTTTATTTTGCTGAAGTTCTTTAAAGAGGCTGACTGCTTCTTTATGGTGGCTACAGAATTCTCCATATATTTTCTTCATTTTATTTGCATTTTCTTCTGAAAACTGAGAAGAAAACATTTCAATGATGGTTTATAAATTTAATCAGCTCTAATCACTGTACAGAACATGCAATTTTCACATATTTCAACTTGTTCTGTGCAAATAAAGGATAAACATAGTAGAATTTCTAGACAAAATCGCCTCTCTCCCACCAGATACTTTCTAAATTGAAATAAGAGGTAAACATCCACCAAATGGGACGGTATTGGGCTATTTTAAGGATCAAATTATCTAATTAAAAAATACTTGTTACCGGCCCTCCCTGGTGGCGCAGCGGGTTAAAGCACAGCACTGAGAAGCTAAAGCCACTTCCACATGAGTTCGATTTCCGCCTGTCCCGGAGGTGACCACATGGTGTGGCAGACCTCTCCTGACCCGCCCGCTGCTCCCCTCAGCAGTGTACTTCGTCAATCTGCCTGTTCTGCTCCTCTCTCTGTCTCTGGTGAATCCTCTCACCCTTCACATCTCTGGCCTGTACTCCAGTTCCATATGAATAAATAAATAAATCTTTAAAAAAAAATTTAAAAAAAAATACTTGTTACCTTCATTTTCTTGTGTTTCTGTAACTTTCTCATTTCAATGTATAGTGTCAATACTTTTCTAGATGAAGGAAGGGCATACAGCAACTCTTAGCCATCCCCGGGAAAGTGCGCTCTCCCAACATCAAGCATTGACTAACTGTTCATATCTATCACGGAGTCCACGGTTGGGAATTTGATTTTAGTCAGTACATTGCAATTGGGGAAAAAAGGTAGCTTATCATTAACCAAGATGAAAGACAAAAAGTTAATCATCAGAATGTCCATTTATTAACTGATGAGAAGAAATAAACATGTGGGCTGCTGGATATTTCAATAAGGCTGACCTATAAAAAAAATCAACATGGGAACCAATGTAGCATCATAAGGCACTGAGCTCTCCCTGGTGGAGTAACGGGTCAGGACACAGCACTGCAAGCTGGCCACAGCCACCTGAATGTGAGTTAGATTCCTGGGCCCCGGAGGAAAACCACATGGCGCAGATCCCTCCAGACCTGCCCACTGCTCCCCTCAGCAGTGTACTCCATCAGTCAGCCTGTTCTGCTCCCCACTCTGTCTCTGGTGAATCCTCTCACCTCCCCTGCACCTCTGGCCGGTACCCCAGTTCTAGATACATAAATAAATAAATCTTTAAAAAAAAAGTCAACATTGCAAGTTATTATAAGTAAAATAAACCACAATATCACTATACATTTCTCAAACTAGCTAAAATAAAAAGCAACAATATCAATTGTTAGTGAAGATGAAGAGGAACTGCGCAAGTTGCGCATTATTGAAGGTAATGTAAAGTGGTACTCAGGAAAACAGCTGGCAGTTTCGACGACTATAAAACCCATAATTACACTCCCAGGTATTTATACCAGAGTAATAAAAACTTAAATTTGCACAAAAATCTGTACATGTGTTTATTTATAGCAGCTTCATTTTTAATCACCAAAAATTATAAACAACAAAAGCTAAAACATCCTCTAAAAAATGGATGATCAAACAAACTACATACAGTTATGCCATGGAATACTACTCTACCATAAGAAGGAATGAACTATTAATATCCATAACCACCTAGATGATACTTGGGGAATGATGCAGAGTGAAAAATGTCAACCAGAAAAGATTGCATACTGTGTCCACACTCCATGTAACATGTATATAATTTTTATGTAGTGACAAAATCATAGAATTAGAGGACAGATTAGTAGTTGCCAATGATTAAGGATGAGGTAGGGGGAAGAGGAGGGTATGGGTATGAAATGATCAAGTAGGGAAAACTCATGATGTTGGAAATATTCCATATCTTGACTGTATTAGTGTTTGTGGTAGTAGTTTTGTACTTGAATTTTTCAAGATGTTGTTATTAAGGAAAAATATCATTTTAAAAATCTAGTATTTTTTTAAGATTTATTTATTTATTCATACAGAACTGGGGTACAAGCCAGAGGTGCAGGGGCAGTGAGAGACTTCACCAGAGACAGAGTGGGGAGCAGAACAGGAGATCAACGAAGTATACTGGTGAGGGGAGCAGTGGGCAGGTCAGGAGAGGTCTGCCGGCCCCATGTGGTCACCTCTGGGGCCAGGGATCGAACTCACACTGAAGCAGCTTGCAGTGCTGCGTCCTAACCCATTGTGCCACCAGGGAGGGCTAGTATCTAGTATTTTTTAATCGACATTTTGAAATCCCAGACTTCACTACAGATTTATCAAAGTGGCATATTTGGGGTTGGATAAAGGCTTCCTCGTTGCTTACAAGCTTCAGGAGACATGTAGCTGAAGTGGAGAACTACTGCTTTATACTGACCATATTCCTTGTGTTCACAATTCTCACCCACATGAAAAATTTCCACATACTAAATTAACATCGTACTTTTAGTCTAGTCTCCTGAGAGCATGTGGAGTCTCTGTGACTAGACTGTGGGGTTTCCCCACTCTCACACATCCTTAAGCAGTCTGTTTGTTCCAACAGAGACACACACCCATATCCATTGTCCGGGTTTTACTAATTCATTCCTCAGGAAGCAATTTTGTTTACACAGCATGAGGGGGACACCTTGCCATATTTACCCACTCTGTAAGGTCAATAATAGGAACACAAAGACAGAATTAAATCCTTTTCTCTTCATAACAAGGAGCTTTCCACAAAGGAAAACTGTGCTTCATCCAGAGACAAAGCTCACCCTGTGTGATAGCCAATGTTCCAGACCCTTTAAGCCCTGCTTTCTTCCACAGAAACTAAGTAAAAAGAGCTGGTAGAAGTGTGTTTTGTTTTTTTTTTACTTAAGAATGAACATGTAAAAAGTAAAAGAAGATGAACATGTTCTGAAGAATTAGAATTAAAATTCTTGACTCAAGAAAAGAGATGCAAATAACTTCAGATGACAAAATAATCTTGTATTTCATTTCTTAATGCACTCAGATTCAAGATCGCTGAGACACATTTAGACATTTCTATCCAAACTCTCTTGAAGCATACTCTATAGTCTCTTTACTTGCCACTACATGTGCCAGGGGAATATTGAGGTCAGGTAGGTCTAGGACTTTAAGGATAATCTGCAAAACAGAAAACTCCAGTTAGAATCTGTTACTACTAATTTTTTGACAGATTCTGACAGAGTCAACATGTTGAATAACATGCAGAAGTAACTACTGGGCAACTAAGCTACTAAGTGGGTTTTTTTGTTGTTGTTATTTGTTTTGTGTATTAAAATGTTTGTATTTAAACATATTTATAGTAAAGAATTTAATTCTTCCATTTTAATAGACAGTCTAAGTTCCTTTACTACATGTTATATGATGAAACTCTTTAAAGTTACTACTTTGCAGAGGTCATTTTGGCAACTAGAGATGGATCTCTTGCCTCTCCTCAGTGCCATAAGCAGAAATATGGCATTCACCTGAATTCCTGATCCTTCTGCTTCCCAAGTGACCCATTCATTCAACAGATATTTACTGTGTCAAGCTCCTTTCTGGGTGCTGAAATACCAAGTGGAAAAGAGCCTCACAGGGAAGGACTTACAGACTGGAGATGATAAAAATCTTGCCCAGAATGTCACTATTGTCTCAAGGTATTATATTCTTAACTCATTTTTGAAAGAGCAAATCTTAGTTATAGCACTTAAGAGATGGATGAACTTAAAAAATTCATTACATTCTCTGTGCCTTAGTTTTTGTAACTATACAGTGGGGGAAATGAATAATGACTTCACAGTGTTGTAAAGGTTGAAAGAGGGGACTTACATGAGAGCATCCTAAATGTGCCAATAAATCATATCATTTAACTTGCCTGTTAGTATTTTTTTTTTTCATGGAAAACCCTTTTCAAAGAGGGCAGTGGGTCAATACAACTTGTCAAGAATAAGCACTGTTGCTTTTTAATTAGGAAGAGGATCACCAGCCCATTATCACTGCTTCAAGCATTTCAAGCACCTAAAAAGTGCCTCCTTTTACCAAATGTGCTTGTCTTATGCCCCAGACAATTACTCTAGGATATTAATAATAGATCTGCCTCATTCACCCAAAGATGAGCTAGTGTTTGTCCTGGGGACACAGGTGAGACATCACAAGCCCACCAAGAGCCATGTCTTTAGACAGCCATCACAGCAAGGTGCCTGAGGAAACATTCACAGGTGTGACTTTCAGCAGAGACCATGCAGGGCCAGCAGTCATCCAGCCTAACCCTGAGATACACAGAGTCGTCACTGGCTGTTAAACTATCTTAGACCTCACTCAGTCCAAGCAACACTCAATGAAAGAAAATCAATCACAAACATCTGTCAATAACTGTAAGGATATCAATTCCAGTTTTCCACGGGTTTTAACCCTGAAGTGTCTGTCATCCTTTGACATTGGTTGTGATGTTAGAAGAGGAAGGTTAGGACCTTACCTGTTGTACTAATATATCTCCAATTCGATTGATGATGAAGTTTCTGTCACTGCCAGCACAGGATTCCTGCCTTCGTTCTTTCATGCTATAAAAGAAATGCCGATGGATTTCAAGTAACTCATCTAAACAGGGAAAGATTTTATCCACAGTGCTGTGGTCAAGCTGCAGCTCCTCCTTCATCCCTTTCCTGAAGATCTCAGACATGATGAACAGGGTCTGGATGTGATGCAGTTCTGTTTGCATTAGTTCTGAAACAAGTGAGCAAAAACAATGTTAAACAAAAACTATAATCCCAGCCCTCCCTGGTGGTGCAGCAGATTAAAGCACAGCACTAAGAAGCTAAAGCCACTTCAGCATGAGTTCAATCCCCAGCCAGGGAGGTGACCCACATGGCGCGACAGACCTCTCCTAATCCGCCTGCTGCTCCCCTCAGCAGTGTACTTCATCAGTTGGCCTGTTCTGCTCTCCACTCTGTCTCTGGTGAATCCTCTCACCACCCCACATCTCCGGCCTATACCCCAGTTCTGTATGCATAAATAAAACTTAAAAAATCCCTAACCAACCTGAGGGGAGAAATCAAATACTGTCCGAAAATTTAACTATAAAAGAAAAAAAGTACTTCATCTAAAATAAACTTTAAAAAAAAAACTACCCATATTAACCTAAGTTAGCTGCTAAATATGATGTGCTACACAAATAAAAAAGGAGGAATGTTTAGGAATAGAATAGGCTTCCACTGTAAAAGTCAGCTATGATTAAAAGGTTAATGTAAGTGCAAAATTCAACTATTTTCTTTTTTCCAGCAACTACAAGAGAATACATATCATTTCAAAATATAAGAATCTAGTGTATGGGTAGCTGATATAACTAATTAGGTACCTTCAGGTCTTAATATCCCCTGAATGCTTTATAAAATGTAATTTAATTTGCCTGTTTTCATTCTCTTTACCTTAAACTTGTGTGTGTGTGTGTGTGTGTGTGTGTTGAGTAGGAGGCACAATTAATTTGATGGATTAAATTAATATAATAAAGTTCCTTAAAATACACAATGGGCCTTCTCTATTACTGAAACTGTCATCAAAATTCCAGTTTTTTCAGGGGAAAATAATACATCGTGACAAGGCATATAACCAAGAGTGTGGGGGAAAAAAACCTACATGATGGCAGAAAATATTTATAAATCACATATAAGGAACCTATAGGCAGAAAATAGAAAGAAAGCTTATAATAAATATTTTCATAAATCACAAATACAGGCAAAAGATTTGAATAGCCATTTCAGCAGAGATACACAAATGGCCCATAAGCACATGAAAAGTCGCTCAGCATCATTAGCCATCAGGGAAAGACAAAGTAAAACCAAACGAAACACTCACACACAGCAGGATCACTGTTGCAAAAAAGACAAACAAGTGTTGGTGAGATGCATTTCTAGTAAGGAATATAAAATGACAACTGCTTTGAAAACCAATGTGGCAATTCCTCAAAAGGTTAACTACAAAGTTATCAGATAACACAGAAAGTAGAAAGTTATCAGTCCATTAACTGATTTATTAGATGAATAAAAGGTGGAATGTATATAAAGAAATGTTAGGTAGCCATAAAAAGGAATACAGCATTGATATAACATGGGCGAACTTTGAATTATCATGCTCAGTGGGAGAAACCAGTCACAGCTGACTACTTTATAATACCATTTATGCAAGATGTCCAGGATAGGCGAAGCCATAGGAAAGAAACTAGTGGTTGCTGGGAGTTGGTGGACGGGGAAAATGGAAAGTGACTGCTAAAGCAGACTGGGTTTCTTTCTGGAATTATTAAAATTGCTCGGGAATTAGACAGTGGTTGAGGGTTGTGCAAAGATGTGAACATACTAAAATCCACTTCATTGTACACTGTAAAGTGGTGGACTTTATGGAGTGTGAATTATATCTCAAATTTTTAAATATATCCTGAGAGAAAATAATAAATCAGATTAGCACTTTCAAATTCACGTTTTGATCTCATGCCACTGAATATAACCAAATTTAAATGTAGTGATGCTTGCTTTATTATCATAAATAAAAATCTTTTATTGGGAGCTCACTTTTTTATTGTTATTCCCTATCATTTTTTTTTAAAGATTTATTTATTTGTGCATACAGAACTGGGGCACAGGCCAGAGGTGCAGGGGCGGTGAGAGGATTCACCAGAGACAGAGTGGGGAGAAGAACAGGCAGATTAACGAAGTACACTGCTGAGGGGAGCAGAGGGTGGGTCAGGAGAGGTCTGCCATGCCATGTGGTCACCTCAGGGGTGGGCGGGGAGCGAACTCATACTGAAGTGGCTTTAGCTTCTTAGTGCTGTGCTTTAACCGGCTGCGCCACCAGGGAGGGCTCCCTATCATGTTTTTAATGCCTACTCTGTCCCTAAGCAGTTATCAACATCATTTCATTCAGTCCTTTAATCTGTTTGGCCATTATGAACCACCCCCACCCTCCAAACAGAAAGTTCTATATCTTTAAAAGACAGATAACAAAGAAGAGGAGGTTTTTTTTTTTAATAGAACTAAAGACTATGCTGTGAACAAGACATAATTGTTTATCCCAAATAGGCCGGAAGATTTTTACCAATTTATGAAATGAAGAGGTAAATGAAGAAACATTACAGAAGAGCACCAATTGCCTGAGCTACATTTACAGGGACAGCGTCTCCCTTTCCAAATCAACGTCCATGACCCAGCCTGGCAGCACTCTCACGCCTGACCTGTCCTACACAGTGACCACCCGGCACAGGTGATACATGGTCCTCACCACCACGGGACTTTTCAGTCCAGTCTTCACACGCAGGACTTGTGAGGAGAGCAATTGTTGTCATACCCAGGGATCTTCTTGGAACCACCACTGAGTATCTGCTTTATACTTGAATATGTTTTAAATGCCATTTTTTCCTAACTGGTCTACACTTTAACTTCCTCTAGTTCCGACTGCCTTTACCACAAATAGCACGTAGCAGGAAGACTTCTCCAGAGCTGCACCCCATGCTCATCAGGCACTTCTTAGGTTCCTGTATATACAGTAGCCCCAAACACTCTACATTAAGATGCATGAAAATTCACTGTGATTCTTATAATAGAAGAGGTCAAAGAATATAGGCCATACATAAGTAAACATAAAAAGGGTATGAGAAATAAAATTTTCTTAGGACTAAATATACACCATGCCTCATTCAAACCTCACTACATTTGAAGCCTGAGTGTCAATGTCCCCATTTCACAGATGGAGAAACTGAGTTAAAAGTGAGTTAAGTAACCTGAAATCAAGCAATTAGACAATAATAGAGCTGAGATTTGAAACCAGGTCTGTGTGGTTCAAATGGCATGCTCCTTTCTCTACACTACACTATTTTGGCTAAAAGTGCATACTGGAAATACTTACCAAAAATGACATCCTGTCTTTTGATGACATCCTTCTCCTGCCTACTGCAAAATGAAGGGTCCACCACAAGACTCCAAGATTCTGCTTCAAACTCCTGGGCATCACTGCTGAGGTCACTCCACAGAGAAGAATCCACAACATCTAATTTGTGTTTAGAAAAAAATAAAAGGCAGGAGTGGAATAACACGTCATACAAACAGACTGTCACATACAACCAGGCTGACAGACACATCACACTAAATAAACCTGCTACAAACATAGCAACAATAAAGACAAAATATCATTGATGTGGAGTCAAAATACCTAAAAAGCAAACTTGTAAAATGTCCCAAGTAGGACAGGACCAGGAAAACAAAACACCAGGTATTAAACAGTAATTCCATAGATGCAAAAATACAAAAAAAAAAAAAAAAAGCATTTGAAGATTCTTGTGGTTGTGTGTTTTGACTTGCTCTATTTCAGTTTTATTTCTGGTAACCCTCAGAGTGCATAACATGCTTGCAGAATCTGGAGACAGTGATTTCTTTTGCCCCAGGTTATTATGGACAGTTTACATAAATCTAAATTTTCTACTTGCCCACTTGATTTGCTGTTTATCTGGTTTGTTGTCTTTAATGTAAACATGAAGCAGTGTCTAAGAACTCAGGTCACATGTGAGCACAGTTTTCTGATGGAATTTGACAACACACAAATACACACATTCTCTCTCATCAGGAAAACTACATATTATTTGTAACAAATGGTACTTCTTAAGGAGACCCCAATACAAAGGAGTAAATATGACAGTGGATTTTAAAACTTAAGCTTAAAATTAATGAAACAGATTCCTGGGACAGAGTCCACTCATTTCTCCTGCCACTCCTCATCTTTCATTTGGCTTTCCTTTATTTACAGATACAGCCTGGATACATGAGCAATCCGAAGATTAAGTGTCATCCCGCAAAACATGCTTTAAAAAAATCCTTTATTCCTCTTAACGTAGAAAAGGTAGAAGCGGATAAATATCTAAGAGATCCAGGCAAGACCAACCTCAACAACAGTACATCTTTGTAATATTCTATCTTATTCCAGGTCTAACTATACAAATTCTTTCAAAGAATAACAAGCACACAAGGTATTCTGTTCTCTCCATTAGATTCACGACATATTCCTTTACTCATTTTAAAAATGAGTATTTCTTTGGTCACTGTCTGAAAGTCTGTTACCAGGTTAAATGTTGATTGCTGTTGTTTTTACAAGTGGAATTTCTATCAAAAAAAACCAGAATTCTTTTTAAAAGACAAAATACTAAGATTCACTTTTATACCTTTAGAAAATAGTCTTTCTGGCAAGTGCTCAGATGCGCACAGGAACAAAAGTAAGTGCATATGCATTTGCTCCTCACCTTCCATTGAGAAAGACTCCGTGGAGGGAGAGGAGCCCATCGACTGTAACAGCTCATCGGAATGAGACCTGCTCCTCCAGTTGTTTGTGTCACTCTCAGACTCCACAGACATCCCAGACCTCCTGAAGCTGGAGGGATGGAAAAGGGGAGGAGGGAGAAGAGTTAGCCCCAGCAGTGGCTCTGAGATGTGGAGCTGGAAAACCGCCCGCACCTTACCTTTCCAAGGTGGTACCTGGAACGCTTCTGGACATGGGAGGGACCAGGCCCGCAGATTCCTTCCTCCCAGCCGGTAATCCAATGGGCATGGAAGAAGAAGGGTGCAGGGAGATACCAGCCGGTGGGACCTCTCTAAATGAAGAATCTGGAACTCAGAGTGGAGGCTTCATGCAGTTTTCATAGAGGGTAGCAATCACCAGTACAGGTGGTCACTTCAGAGCCAGAGAGCTAGGCACCTGGATGCTGTAACATGTCGCATGCCCAACCTTGAAACCAGTCTCCCTGCCACATCCCAACACCTGCTGCAAATGGCCCTCCCATTTCACACACTCCTGCTCCCCATGCTGCAGGCCTGCTTCAGCATCTCCACTTGGAGATTGGGCATCTGGGATTACACAAACAAACAAGAAAATGGAATGGGGAAACACTGGAACAGCTTTCCCATAAATCTGTGTTTGCACTCGTTGGAGCCAGCTTTAAATAGATGCAAGGTGTTATTAGCACTATTACTAGTATGCAGATTGTGTACATAAACAAGCACACACACACAGAGATCATGGATTGGAATGATGTGGGGAGTCTGTTTTGAGGGCTTAAGAATTTCAGGTAAAAGAAATTTATAAGCCAAACTAGGCTGTTCTAGCACATGGACTGAAAATGAAATGGTGCTTGAACATATTTCTGGTCAGTTCTAAAATGTTACAGGCATACATGCATTGATGTTTGATAGATACCATAAATGACACTCAGAAAATATTTCAATGTCATAATATTATAGATGTAGTATATATCTTCTCAGTCAAGCCAGAGGGGGGAGAAATATTTATAAAGACCCCCAGGGCACGGGGGGGAGGGTTACAAAAATATGATTTACTTTTATTCTCATGACTCTCAAGGAAAGAGAAAGAATAGATAGTTATTTTACCAATTCTAAGATACTTTTTATTTCATGCTAAGCTTATGAATTGAGATATATCTCATTACAAAGGTCAAAGGAACTTCTGGGGCCAAGGCTGGGAAGTAAATGATGTAACAGTTGTTACTGCCTGCACTCAGCTTTGTGTAATATCACACCAATCATGTCACCAATCATGTCACCAGGAATTTGCCAACCTCATTGTTTTCTGACTCAAGTGACTTTTAAAACACTGGTCACACTTAGTTATAGCATTGAAATGAAAAGTGACCATCAGAAATGTGTAATTCAAGTTTAAGCACATGCAAAAAAACCCCAATACACCTTGAAACTGTAGTCATGCTAAAGGAGCTGTTGTAATCACAGCCTCAGGTCAAGCTCATGAAAGGCACCAGGGAGCTATGACATTGGAGAATGGGGTCTTTGAAGCATCTGTAGATCCCAAACCTGAGTTGTTTTTCCCCCAACCTTGTGATTCTTAAGAAGCATGTGGTATATATTTGTATGGATAAGTAAATGCTACTGCTAGGAAAACATACTATTGTGTGAATTTCATGTACTTCCTTCCCCCCCCCCCACCATAGGGTTATTATTAAATCACTGGTGCATATTCACTACATCCATTACAGCTTAGACTGGAGACACACCCAACCTCCTTCCATGTAATCCTCCTATGTAAAAATGCCATAGACTACAGAGCTTAACGGCTATTAGGCTGGCAGAAAAGCATATGCCATTCCGCACCTCTTTGTGTAACTGGAAATTATGCCAAGCATATGTTATGAAAGAAAAACATAACTCAGCCAATGAGAAAACAAAAGGAGTGGGTATTTTGTAATGGAAAATTGTGTGGTATGTACAAAACTGAAAAAACTGTCGCTTTCCACATCACTTACTTCCAAGGATGGTCTGCGGCTTGTTCTTGTTATACTTCTCTTGGAATTTCTGGTAAAGAACATTAGAAATACATAAAGTAAGATCAAAGCACCACTGGACTATACGAATGTCCACACAGTGACACAGACAGCACCTATCAATGTCATTGTTACTGTATTTCAAAAAAGGAATTCAAAGCAAAAAATATTAAATACACCAAGGAGAAAAACACTATGACAGTAAGACACACATGTCATAGTGAAGATGAACGTGGATCTCCCAAATATCCAGCTTTATTAAAAGCCTCAGGAGAGGCCCTCCCTCGTGCACAGCAGGTTAAAGCACAGCACTAAGAAGCTAAAGCCACTTCTGCATGAGTTCGATCCCAACCCGGAGTTGACCCACATGGCACAGCAGACCTCTCCTGACCCGCCCTCTGCTCCCCTCAGCAGTGTGCTTCATCAGTTGGCCTGTTCTGCTCCCCACTCTGTCTCTGGTGAAGCCTCTCACTGCCCCTGCACCTCTGGCTTGTAACCCAGCTCTGTAAGCATAAATAAATGAATCTTAAAAAAAAAAAAAAAAAAGCCTCAGGGGAATCAGAAATCTCCAGGTCTCGTGTCCAGGCCCAGGCTAAAAGGGAGACACCCATCTTTCTTCTCCTTTTCTTGCTAAGTCTGACTATTCCTCTTGCCTCAGGACACTGGTACGTCCGTCAGGCATGGAAACATCACCCTTGACTCTGCTGACACATCGTGTGTTGACTCCAAGCTACCCACTGAGAAGAAATCATGCTATCACATGACATGACTATAGAGTGGGAAAGAAAGGAAGGGAATGTCTCTCGCTACTCAAACTGCTCCCAATGCATTATTCTTCTCTAGGCCAGCGGACCTCACACTGTGACCCCAGCAGCATCACAGGATGACTACACATGTCAAGCATATGCTATTATTTTATCTCTCGATAACTACTTTAGACATAAATCCAGATCATTCAAGTGAAAACCTTAGGTAATAATGAGAAGCAACCAGCTAGATACAAACACATGGTCTTTGCAAGTGACTGATATATTACCTTGGTACATGGAGGTGCAGTCTCTTTACAGCCCTTATGTACATTTGCATTACAGTCTGAAAAAAAAAGGAAAAAGATAATATCTATCTTACTTGAGTGAATCTGAAATGAGTAAGATGACATAGCATGCTTCTACTAGTCAGTAAAAAATAATACACTAACATTAAATATGTTTAGAAAATATAAAAATATTTGCATCATAGGTAACAGCACACTGTTAATATTTTAGTTTCCCTGGAGTGACTTCTCCCATTGAGGGGAAGGTTTTGTCAACTATGAAACCTGGAACTATGCATGGCCTACATTTCTGCATCTACCTGAGAATTCACTACTATGTGAATCCCTACATAGTAAGGGATTTCTGACATCTGATTGGTAGCAACTGACAAGATGCCCGTGGAGATGGAAAGAGAGAACAAATTTACAAAAGCACTGGAAAAAAGTGCTGTCCAAAAACGTCCCACCTGACAGCAGTTCCTACTAACTAGCGAGCCAAACTAGAAGTTCACAGCTTGCCTTATGTTTCACTTCATGTACCTAAGTGGCTCTCTTCAATGAAAGAAAGAAAGGGAGTATTTTGGGCTTGCCCCTGCTGCGCACTGGCTCAGGGACCCATGGGGTCTTCATGGAAAGCTGCTTCACTTCTGGGTTATATCTTTGCCGGAATGCTCTCATGTCACCCACCGTTGAGTCCCTGTCCATCCAGCCCCACACAGTCTATGTAGGTGGAGGAGCCTGAGACTTATCAGAAACTTCTTAAGAAGGAATCCTTCCATGGGGAGAAGGAACTATTCAGGTCCATCAAAGACACACTGGAAAAGTGCCCTGGGAACAACCATGCCCATCACAGGTGCATGGAGGCATTTAGCAACTCCTCACGGGTCAATGAGCAGAGCCCAGGCTGATCTATGCAAGGGGCCTGTGGCACACATGAAAATCAGTGCTCTTCTCACTCCAGAACAAAAAAGAAGGAAAGGGGAAAAGCAAAGGCTATGAGATATCACAGAACAAAGTTGTACTCACAGGAAGAGGGAGTCACTGAATATTAAATTTAGATATTTCAAATGCGTTCTCTAGAAGAGAAAGAAAACAGACATGAAATGGGACCCAGAGGCCACGAAGGCAGAACAGGATGAGACAACAGGCCAGGGGATAAGTGGAAAGTGGAGCTTTGTGAGATGAGAGACCTGCAAGGAAGGCAAAGGGAGCAAGAGAAGAAGAAAAATGAAATGAGAAGAACGGAGGTGACAAAGATATCAAAGCAGCACTGTGAAATTAAACTTGAAAGATCCTCTCCAGAACATGGGGGAAAGAAGAGTGTAATTATGAAAGAGAAAATGTCATGCAAAGAGACAGCAGAGATCACACCTCTCCAAGGGGAGGGGTGGGGAATTAGGTCAGAAGCATTAGTCAAAGTTACAGCTGACAAAAACTTTTACAAAACTAAAAAAGAACCAAAAAGAGCAAATCAAATGATCTCATCTTTCTCTAGGAAAGATTATTAAATGACACCCGTTCTATAGAAATATTCAGACAACATTCTTATGAGGAAGAAACTAGAAAGTCCTCATGCATCTAGGCAGAAAAAGCAGGTTGTCGGAGAAGGAATAAGGTGAGGCAGGCCCCTGTGCTCTCCTATTACAAAACTGAAGATCCACACATAATGGACCCGTGCTGAGGGTGGAAAGGTTTTGACCTAAGAAATTATTTAACTGGTAAGTGGAATCAGTGAGAAAGACAAAGACCACTACCAGATGATTTCACACATATGTGGAATATAGAGAAACAAAGAGACTGGCCAATGTAACCAAAACAAACCCTAGAAATGTGACTAAAAATTTGAGGGGATGTGGAGGGGGCTCAGTGCTCTGTGAAGCTATGGCTACCTTGCTGTTCAGTGAGGGGTGGTGACATACAGCTGAAGAGTACACCCTAAAGAGTACAGTATTACAAACTGATGTTACTGCAATAAAAGTTACAAAAATTAATAAGTAAAATTTAAAGAAAGTATTTAGCTAGGTAAATTGTTTTTCTTGTATGGAAAAAAAAAACAATTATACTCTTAAAGCCACAAGGAATTTAGTTAGAGATTTCACAAGACAGGTTTTAGAACAGATCAGCCTGATAACCATCTTGAAAAAGTAATTACCTGAAATCCTATTCTAGCTTATAAAGAGCAGAAGCAAAATTGGGAGTTCAAGAATGGATCAGATTTTGCAAGGAATTTGCAAGAAGGAAATTTCAAGTAAGATAGACAAAGACTGAATATAAATCTCAAATTATTCTTGAAATAGAAAGTCATCCTTAGGTTAAACATAGAATATAAAAACAATTAAATAGTGAATTCATTATACTAATAAAAGGTGGGGAGGGGTTAAGATGAGAGAAATAAAAGAACAATTATAAGTCTCACATCTTAGTGTCCTTAGTAGTAGATATTAAAAGAGAATATCTTGCCAAATTCTTAGAGAAGACAGAAGCAAAGACATAAATATTTTCTAACAAAGTAAGGCTGACATCAAGGAAAGTAGCAAAGAACTATAAAAGATAGCTGATAGCCATAAAGTTCAATGTAAAGAAGAAAAAATTCTCATTATAAAACAAGGTCTCTTAGTTATGTTACAGACTATATATCACTAAATTAAAAACATGCATCCCAAATCAAAAACACAGAAATGAGGGAAATAAAAAAGAAGGGAAAGCAAAGGGAATACTAATTTAGAAAAAAAAAATAAAAAGTAAAATTCAGTGCAAAAAAATTTGGTAGCATTAAAAAGATGATTTTATACTGATAAAAATCAAATCTATAGTGGAGCTATAATTTGTACACTTCTGGGCACTAAATAATGTAGCATCAAAATATAAATGTGGTATCTGTTTATAATCAAGGAGAATTTTATATCACTTTGTGGACAACTTCTAATAGGTTTTCCCAGGAAAAAAATGGATATCAGAATCTAAATTATTTAAATACTTTGTTTTATATCATGTTTTTGAGATTAGAAGTAGTAACCTTCATGATTAAAAACAAAAATGTAACCATGATATAAAATCATCAACCAACAGCAGTGGTTTATGTCATAGTCTCGTAACAATGTAAAAAAAAAAAACATTAAAAATCAAAGTTTAAATCCACAACACCTCCCTCCCCCAAAAACCTATAAACCCTAAAACTTCTGCAAAAATACTATGGGTTAAAGAGGAAATTAAATACATATTCAAAATTCTAGACTTTAACCCAAGGCCATAATCAACTGTGTGGATGTGACATGTGCAAAAGAATGCTTCTTGCTCCATTATAAACTGGGAAAAAATTGGGAAAAACTTAAATGCATAGTAAGGAATAATTAAACACAGTTAATATCATCATCAAGTTTAAAAGGCTGACTTTCTTATTATTAGAAAGGATTCCCTCAAAATAGCAGTAACTATTTTTCCTAGATAATACAATTTTGAATAGCTCTGAGTTTCTCCTTCAACCCTGCCCCTTCTATTAATCCTTTTGTATTAAATAATGACTTTTTAAAGCTAAATGTCTTGATATATTCTCAGCAATTCCCATCTTCCATGGCTATCCACTTGACTAACATAGTATAAACCAACATATTCTTCAGTACAAATACTGGATTTTCAGTGAGCTATGGCTTTCTATTAGTCCTTAACTGCACAGGACTGCCTGAAGGTCCAGCTTTGTGACAGATGCTGTAGGGGATACAAAAGAATCATGGTGGGATGGAAGTCTCCAAAGAAGCTAGTCTAGTCTGTACTTAAAAGAACTTACATATAATCCAATATTAAATGGAATAGGATAAACAGGTCATAAGCATCATGTGCAGGAATCTAGGGCAGAGTAGATTCCTCCAAAGCAGAAAAGAAATCCTGACCCATGAGAGAAGGGGAAACAAAGAGAGATCATTACAAGCAAAGGGACAGAGCCCAAAAACACATGCAATGGAGAAAATGCCAACAGGCCACAGAGGTCTCTGGTGGAGGTCATGGCTGAGCAGGAGCAGCCACAGGACTGGTCAGCAGGACAGGGCTGGGAGTCAAATGGCCCTCTGATAAGCTAGACTGAGCTCAGTAAACAAAATGAGAGCAGAGACCTTAAGTATCAGAGGGCTGATGATGGTGGTTTTATAAAGATTAATGTGGTGAGAGTATTCAGAATAGATTACAAATGAAAATACCAAAGGAGAAGGAACCCAGCACAATTTGCTCCCAGCAGTCCAGAATGCAGTGATGAGACCCTACTCAAGTGGTAACAGCAAGAATGGAAGTGAGTGAGGGAGCTAAAAGGGAAGAGCTTCAAATGCCCACAGACTGTGCCTGTACTGTTAACACAGCAGAGAAGACTACCTCTCACATGGGTATTTTGAGTCAGTTTTAGCCACTCCTTCTGGGAGACAGCCCAACACCTGGCTAAAGATATGGTCACTCCAAGCCAGAGTGCCTGGAACAGTTGGGTGAACACCTGTAGTTCCGTCATAATTTCAAAAGTGGCTGTAAAATGATATGGAGGTTCAGTCTCCTTAGGAAACTGGAAGTAAAGTAGAAAATGAAGGATAAAATCATGAATCTGGGAAGATGCTACATATAGTATTTTAGAACATAAGACCGGATGCCTGTACTTCTAAACAATAAAGAGGCAAAGAATAAATGCCCAAGAGCTGAGTTTAGAAGAAACTCAGTGAAGAATAAAGGAGACACTATAGGCAGTAAAACAAAGAATGGTGGGCAGAGGGAAAAGCATTCATGAAACCCAAGAACAGCAACACAAAAACCAGGAGCTCCATGAGTCCGTGCAAGGCCAACTTTCCAACACACTAGAAGGCGGCACCAAAGCAGAGCTTCTGTTAAGCAGTGAGACAGCCGCCTAATGCTATGGTTCATGAAAAAGCATCAGCGATGACATGAGGGCAGTGAATGGGGATCACTCAACTTGGGAGTTTGTCTTCCAATTAGTAGAGAGAAAGGTCTTGGATGAGGCTGGGGGTTCAATGGAAGGAATGCAGCCCCTGTGGCAAAAGGTGGGGCCATCTCTGATGAAACACCCCATCACACACGTACACACCCCACGGATCGTGGGCCCACCAGAGCCACCCTACAGCAAGACTGAGAGCAGGCATCTAGAGACAGAAAACAAAATCACCTCTGAACCGCTTGAGGCTTTTTCAGATCCCATAAAAGGAGGAAATCAAGAAAGTCCATTTCAAGCATGAAGCCAGCGCTGGCATCACCAAAAACAGTGTCACCAAAGACAACGGGATCCTTCGTCAAGGCCACATGAGGCCTGTACTTCTACCACACGCACAACTACTGATACAACATGGATGATTTTTAATCATTTTCTAGAAGTTTAATGAAGAAACTTACCCTGTTCTTCTCTCTGTGCTACCCTCCCACCCCCAAAATGCTTCCCTCATTCTGACAAGCAGCAAATACCACAGAATGTAGTTTACCTGCCTGGGGCTGAATTCTTTTGCTCTGAATTATTCTTTCACTTCATAAATATTTCTTAAGCCCCTACTGTGCCTGAGGCATTGCTCTAGGCACGGTGGATACAGCAGGGAATAAAGCCAACAGACAGAAATGCAGCCCTCAGAATTTAACTCTGCTAAAGGAGACAGGTCATAAAGTCCACACAGAAAACACACTCTTGGCACACTTGGTTCCATGGTCTTAACTACTATGCAGGAGAAAGGGGGCGGGGGGCAGAAGGAGTGAGCCGAGCGTAGGGTGGTCAGGAGGGCGCCAGCAGGTGCTATCAGAGCACCTGAGGAAGTGAGGGAGAGCCGTGTGGCCAGTGGAGGGACGAGAGTTGCAGGGCGAAGGCGCCTGTGTGGCATGGGATGCCTAGCAGGCACAAAGAACAGAAAATATGCCATAGTGATGGGAGGAAGAGGGAGAGAAGACAGGGCAGATCTTAGGCCTGGGAGCCATTGTGGGGGCTTTGGCCTTGTTTTGAGATGAAAGGAAGCCTGGGGAAATACGCCTTACCAGCTTCACTCTGGCTGGTGTCTTGATTACAGACTTTAGGGAGTAAACTTGCAAGAAATCAATTAGGAAGCTACTGGAATGGTGGCTTAACACCGGGGTCATGACAGTGGCAGGTATGAAGAGTGGCTGGTTGTCGCAGCATTTTCAAGACAGAGTCAAAAGAACTGCTGAGGGATTTAAATGTGAATGGTAAAAGTGAGACAGATAGAAATATGTCAAGATTTCTGGCATGATCCTCTGGTTGGAGCTGCTGTGACCTGCTGTGACCTGCTGGTTGGGCTGCAGAGCAGAGCCCCATTTTGGAGAGGGAACATCCGAGAAGCTGTGTGGATGCTTAGTGGCGGCGTCATGTAGGTAGAGAGGTGTATACACCAGGGCTTCTGGGAGACAATCACTAGTGGACAGAATGCACCCTCTAGCCATCAAGGTCACGGCTTGGTGGATCGACCCATTCAATCTTATGTGCTACACTAAACAAAGGCTTGCATGAATATGTCCACATGCAACCCCTGTCTGAGGAGGCAAAACACAATGACAGCACGAGGCTCAAGAACTTACTGGAGCACTGGAGTGATTCTTTTCCCAGGAGTGTTTTATCACAAACCAGACACTGTACAACTCCAGAGAACATTCCAGGGATGAACTGATGTCGACTCAGTTTCTCTTTGTCTTTGGCATCCTTGTTTTTTGTCTTCAGAGCAGCCGCAGCAACAAAGTGGGAGAAATGAGAAATACTGCAAGTCAGCTTCTTATAGAGGTCATGCGAACAATCTCTGTGATATAGTACCACCAAACAGACACCTCCTGGAAGTGGTACTACTGGAAGACTAGTTAGTTGTCTTATTTCTCAAACAACATGGACTATCCCATCAGAAATAGAAAGATTTTCAAATACCTGTGTATATAATCTAAGGTCAATGGCTTTCAGGGTAATCAGAGCTACTGAGAAACTAAAGCCAACACCATCTGCAGACAACAGGCGTGGATCCTTCCTTACCTTAGATTTATTCCGAGGACTAGTCATCCTATTCATGAGGAAGCTGAAAGTTCGGCTCACTTTGTATTTTTCAGAGTCTGCTTTGGCAGGTATGATGTATTTATCCCATTCTTCCTCCTGAATTCTACAAAAACAAACCTGTTATAATGCCTTCTAATATTTCAAGAGGGTGTGAAGTCAAGCATATTCATACATGCAGGTGTACAAGTATTTAACTTTTCTGTACACTTAACATGATTATAACAAAATGTTAGAGAAATAACAGAGTATATACTTAAGATTTGACTCTGAAAGCACCCATCTCCCTACTTATGATGCTAATAGAGATTTTCTAGGGCACAGGAAAAGCCAAAAAGCAATATGAAGTCGAGCTATATTTATTTGTGGACACAGAGAGAATAGTAGACACACGTTCCTTCGTCAATACAACCTGAGAAACAAGCCATCTCCCCTTGCTGCAGGTGCTCCCTCTCGGCCAGACTATTAACAAGCGAGACTCTCTAGGTTCTAAAGAAAGACGACTGACAACTATAAACCAGGGGCATTCTATGGGGGCAGAAAGGGGACAGGATCAAAGCAAGGGAGGGAAGAGCACATGGGACTATGGTGATGGCACACAGGTGAAGTGGTGGTGGGAAGTCCACAGGGATTACAACCAAGATGAAAAAAGAAGTACAAAATGAAGAATGATATGAAGACATACATATAAAAAAGAAAGAAAGAAAGAAGACTATGGATATGTCTATCCCCAATGTAAGAGACAAGTAAGAGTAAACTACCCAAGCTAGGAACATCACTTATTTTCCTCTTCTCAATATAATCATTCTTTAGGGAAAAAAAAGTCCCAGCTATGGAAAGTTTTATTTCCACTGAAGTTTCTCTAATAAAGTCTTATATTTCTAATATTATTAGGGAAAAAAAGAGAGAGTATATTAAACATCAACCTTGGTATCACATCAAAATGCACAATATGTCTGTAGGCTCAGTATTTCCAAAGCAAATCTCTCATAATCAAAATCCCTCATCAACCTTCTCATTAGCCAGCATTAGTGGCTGACACATTCATCCTTAGGAAGTAGTCCTTAAAAGCAATCACATTATGGACACAGACCAATAGATATATGATTACATAGGAAATACTGAGTTCAGTGAGAACTTTGTTGGACTTCATGTTTTCTCATGTGATGAATGACAGGTTTAGACTAAATTATTTCTATGGCCCCTTCACATACTGAAACAGCATATGTACTTGTCTACTGTATGGTATAGCAAAACTTTAAGTCATTTAACCTCAATAATAAATATTCGAGAGTTCTAACATATGAATCCACTTTTAAAAAAACAAAAAACAGTAAATGGCTTCAGAGCTACTTCCTGTCAAGCCGACCTAAGGACACAAACATGATATTTACAGGATATTTACATATATTGCACAGTGTAAATATGCTGATATTCAAGCCTTGTTCAGTTAGTGAAACTGAGTTTGTGACTTAGAACCCAGTCCAAAATAATGAAGTTAGAAAGAAGGTGAATCAAAAAGAATGCCACCTACCACTATCCAGAGTAACAAAGGGAACACGAGACCTTTTTCTTTCCTTTTTACACCCACAGACTCCTCTGGTAAATTCTGTCTTAGATAACTGAACAGTTAATATGTAAAATTCCCATACCTCTTGGGTCCCCGTGTAAAAAACATGGCATGCTTTTCAACAGATTCCCTTTGGAATAGAGAAAAAACACAATGGGAGCTTAAAAAATCCTCTTTGGAAAATTTGTGACTTTACCACATGCTATCCAATACCATGAGCAGGGTGGTGTGGTAGGAAATGGGTGGATGAAGTTGGTGTGGATCTTGGGGTCAAGCATGTTCTTCCCTACTGCCTAGCAGGACACAACTAAATGCTTTCTAATACAATAACACTGATTCTTGTTTAGGCAACTCTTCCTCTAGTTCCCCAGGCTATAGAACATTATAATAAGAATGTTTCAGTTTTGATTAAAAATATATATCCTATCTACCGATACAGAATGATGTAAAATCATGCCACTTAACTTTTAAGCCAAGATTGACAAAACTTGAGATAATAAGGTAAACATAAAAATACTGAAAAACTAAGTATTTAAATCTCAGAAGAACCATCCAAACAGGTAGCAATGTAGATACCACAGATATAATTTACATCTGATTTTTAGAAGAGATAACATAACAAAAACTGGGCAAAGGTAGAAAGTTGTTTGATTCCATGTTTCAAATACAACTTAACTATGTGCTATTTATTCACCTATATAAAAATTAGGTTCTGTACAGAAAAACTGAGAAGGGAAAATCCCCAACTGATTTCACAACAGAATTTAAATAACTTGATTTGCATATCAGGAATAAAGCATTTAAGCTCTCTTCACCATCCCCAAACAAGGATGTTTAACCTTTGTTATCAATTTGAAAACCAAGAAATCACCCCAGTACTTTTTTTACAAGCCTATTCTTCAGAGACTCTTGGTATTACCTTTTCCTATAGGTAAATAGGTACTTAAAATATTTTAAGAACGTGGATCCTTAGTATCTTAATGTTTAACCTATTATCTCCATAATCTATTTTTTAAAGAATCGAGCATCTAAATGTTTAAAAATTGCTCACTATCCAAAATAAAAATTGACACAATGAGACTTCTTCAAGTAGTGAGATACCCAGGTTTTTCTTAACTAAGATGTAAATAATGTAATGGACTTCAGGTGATAATAAATAACTGGTAATAACATAAAAGTCATGCCATATAATCTTGAGGGCACTGGGGCAGTTGGAGCCTGTGCTCCTGCAGAAAGGAGCTGACAAAGCCTGGAAGCGTCCCCCTTTGAACTCAGCTGCATTCTTTTCCTTAAATTAAGTGATTCATATAAGTGAGAGCATTCCAAAGAAGGCTGACTCCTGAGCAGAGATCTGCAATATCACCAAAGCAAAGCATGAGGTATGGCTGGGGACCTTTCTGGCACATCCAACAAGATCTCAGAATAGACTAGTAGATGAAATAAAAGAGCCACTGGACTAGATATCCAGAGGATATGACTGTGAATGTCTGATGCTTTCAGGAGACATTTATTTTAGACCACGATGGACCAAAGAATAAAATAGTAAGTTTTTAAAGACCAGGAGTGAGAAGACAGAAAGGGATACTCCCCAAATGTTTCACCTAAGTTAAAGCCTTCATAGGCTAAAATTTAACCAACTACAAAATTGGCTTCTCCAATTTTGAACCCCTCTCCTAATGGGAAGTAAATCATATTGGTTGTAAAACATCTTTGAATCAGTCCATGACTTCTCCAATTGCTAAAAAAAAAACTATTACAAACATGGAGCTTCCCTACGACCCAGCAATCCCACTCCTAGGTATCTACTCAAAAGACACAAAAACACTGACTCAAGGCCCTCCCTGGTGGCGCAGCGGGTTGAAGCACTGCACTAAGAAGCTGAAACCACTTCCGCATGAGTTCAATTCCTGCCTGCCCCGGAGGAGACCACATGGTGTGGCAGACCTCTCCTGACCCGCCCGCTGCTCCCCTCAGCAGTGTACTTCGTCGATCTGCCTGTTCTGCTCCCCACTCTGTCTGGTCAAGTCTTTTACCACCCCTGAGTCTCTGGCCTGTACCCCAGTTCTGTATGCGCAAATAAATAAATCTTTAAAAAAAAAAAAACACTGACTCAAAAAGATACCTGCACCCCCATGTTTATTGCTGCTTTATTTACAAATGGAAAAACATGGAAGCAGCCCAAATGCCCAAAAGTAGATGACTGGATTAAAAAGATGTGGTACATATATACAATGGAATATTACTCAGCAACCAAAAAAGAGAAACACATGTCTTTTGCAGCAACTTGAATGGAACTGGAAAAGATCATGCTTAGTGAGATAAGCCAGAAAGAGAAAGAAAAATACCGGATGGTTTCACTCATAGCAGGAGTATAATGGACCAGGCGAGAAAATAATCAGAATAATGAACAGCCATATACCAGAGACATTTTGTGGGGGTGGAGTGGGGAATGGGATCAAAAATGGGGGGGTGGGGAGGGAAATGCACGGGATTATGGTGATGGCACACGGTGACTCGGTGATGGGAAACCCGGGGGATTACAATTGAGATGGAAAAAGAAAAAAAAATGTACAAAACGATGTAAAAATAAACTGTTATAAAAAAAAACTATTAGGCAGGGGTTGTTAATTAAGATGATGATCAAGATGACAGTGAAATTGCAGAATGAATAACTTGCTTAAGGAAGAGGTATCTATAAGCTTAAAGCAATGCAAGGCAGATTAAAAAATACTCAAACTGGTCAGTTATTTCTGTGATTGCTGTCATCACCACCACTATCATGTCACTTTCATCACTGTCATCCAGGCCTTACGGGACATTCTTAGTTGTCCTCTGTGTCATTTCTATGCTGGTCTCAAAAGACAAGAATGAACAAAAGGAGTTCTTTTCTTACTGATACATTTTAAGTCAAGATTTAAAACAAAATAGTACAAGTTAGTCTAACCAGGTTAATACTTAAGCAAAACTGATCATTTTCCTCTCTTTCGTATGGTCTCTCAGAGCCAAACATTTAGGCCATTCCTCACCCCTGCTTTGCAAGTAGCCCAGGGCTACTGCATAGCGTGACTCTTGTTACTCAAGACCAACAGAGCTCAACTATCCTGCTTGGTGGCAGCTCAGCTCCCTAAGCCTTCCCCAGCAGCCCCACCTTCCCGGGAAGAGAGCCTTCAAGCTCCAAATCTGCCTATCAGTCAGAAAATTGTCACTGCTTGAAGTACCCCTGTATCATGTATTCTTTGTTTCAAACTTAGCCCTTCAAAGTAATACTTTATAAAACAGACATCAGAAATGACAGTGCACATTCTATTACTAACCACATTCTATAACTCGTCCTCATGCTGTCTTTTTAGTCTTTTTATCACCAAAGGGGACCACACCTGATGCCTTCTGATACAGGTAGTCTGCGCACTGTTCCCCTTGGTTCTGCTTATGGGAACTGTATGGCCCTGGAAATAACCCCCTGAAAGAATATTCCACCCCCAGCTCTGAGGTCTGCATGTCTAGGGGCTGAAAGACAAGAGCTGGCCAACCCACAGTGATACACAGGTACAGAGAGCAAAGGATTCAAGCAGGCTCATTACCTAGAAACTTCTCACAAGCTACACAAGAGATATCCAAAATGACCTGCAAATATTTCCCAAGGTGGAGCAAGCAGGCTCCTCAGAAACTTGGAAAAGTTACAATACCTTTTTTCTCCTGGGGGTTCCGGTAAGCTGTATGCTCTTTGCTCTGCAAGACACAAAACAATATAATGAAAACTAACGCTGATGAGCTAGCAATCATGTTAGTCTAAAACAGACATATTTCATCATCTTATTTCAATATACATACCACCAGTTCAAAACTAATGCTATAACGTCATTTTATATAAGCAGAAAATTGCTCTGGATACCTTTACCACTTTTCCTAGATTGGAGAAGATGAACAAGAAGCCAAACATGGTAGCATTTCATGACTTTAAAGTTAGCATCAGCCAAGGGCAGCAAACATTTTCAGAAGTGCAGAAAATTAGTTCTATCTCTTTGGCTATTTCTCACCAGAGACATCCCTTTTTCATAACACTAATCCCCCCAACATCAAAAACCAATAAGTACCTTAGCTCTTTCATAGCAAAGCTCAAAAGAAAAGTCTTCCTTAAGGCCAGCATAAGGAAGAGTCTGTGTTTAATGCAGCTACCACCCCCTTTATAAAGTCCTTGCAGCAGCCAGTTCAGGGAAGTGCTGTGTGGCTCCTGGGAAAGAACTATCTTTCCCAGTGGACTGAGTGGGGCATAGAAAGGGCAGGTTCATGCAAGCAAGTCAGCACCATCTCATTTCCAGAACTGGAGTACTTACTCCGGGGATGGAGCAGAGACACTGATTTAGACAGTGAAAGAGACTGAAGAAGGGAACGGCCACTGTGGAGAACACCATCTACAGAGCAGGGACAAATCCTTTACCGTTACAATCCAGAAGAGCAAAGAGGCTAAACTAGGCTGTAAAGGGAGATGGCCAGATATGTAAGGGGGAAAATTAACAAATACATGTCCTCTGACATATGCAAATATCAATTTCACACTAAATACTATTTTGTAAGTAACAGACAATGTCCTTTAAAGAATTTGAAGGCCTTATTTTACTGCTTTTATTAAAGCTCCTCACATTAAGTTCCTCATATTATAAATAGGCTGAGCTGCTAAGAGAATAAGCAACATGACCGAAATAATCCAACTAAAAATGTGCAAGACATCTTAAAACAACTAGCAACAACATATGTTGGTGAGGATGTGGAGAAAAAGGAACTCTCCTGCACTGCTGGTGGGAATGCAAACTAGTAAAACCACTATGGAAAACTGTTTGGAGGTTCCTCAAATTGCTAAACATGGAGCTTCCCTATGACCCAGCATCAATCCCACTCCCACGTATCTACCCAAAAGACACAAAAACACTGATTCAAAAAGACACCTGCACCCCCATGTTTACTGCTACTTTATTTACAGTAGGAAAGACATGGAATCAACCCAAATGCCCAAAAGTTAATGACTGGATTAAAAAGATGTGGTACATATACACAATGGAATATTACTCAGCAGTCAAAAAGATGAACTTGTGCCTTTTGCAGCAACATGGATGGAACTGGAAGAGATCATGCTTAGTGAAATAAGCCAGAAAGAAAAAGAAAAGTACTCAATGGTTTCACTAGCAGGAGCACAAAGGACCTGGAGGGGGAATAATAATGAACAACAATATACTAGAGACATTTTACAGGGATGGAGTGGGGAATAGATAAAAAATGGGGGGGGGGTGCATAGGACTACGGTGATGGCACATGGGTAATTTGGTGATGGGAAGCTCACAGGAATTACAACTGAGATGGGTAAAGTCACAAAATGATGTAAAAATAAACTATTATAGTAAAAAAAAAAATGTGCAAGAACCATGCTTAGGCAGTTAGACAAAGTCTGATAGGATTGATTCCAACCATCAGTGCATGAGAATTTTCAAAAATACTTCCCTTCTCAAATCCTTACAGTACAGAACATTTGTCCATCTTGGGGAGGCTGTTGTCATCACTGCAATATTGTTCCTCTCTATCTAAACTCACCAAAAGGAGGACAGGATTGGATTTTATTTCATGTGTACAAACAAAGTTGCCACCACTGTACTCTTGGTTCATAAAAAAAGCATGACAACATGATAGTATGTAACTCTTCAGGAGTAACAGGGAAGAGAGAACATCACATTTAAGAATAAATGGAATGAAAGACTATTCTATTTTTTGCATATTATAGCTTATATACAGAAGTTTCCCACTAGAGCAAAGGAGACTTACACTCTGTTTAAATACAGAAATTCTTTGCAACTATTCAACACTCATCAAAGAGGACTTACAGCAAAACAAATGTCAATTTGGGCCCTCCTTGGTGGCACAATGGGTTATAGCCCAGTACTACAAAGCTAGTCGCAGCCACTGCAGCAGTTCAATGCCAGGCCAGGGAGCTGATCCACATAGCACAGCAGACCTCTCCTGACCCACCCGCTGCTCCCCTCAGCAGTATATCTCATCAATCTGCCTATTCTGCTCCCCACTCTGTCTCTGGTGAATCCTCTCACCCTCCACCCCTCTGGCCTATACCCCAGTTTTATATGCATAATCTTTTTTTAAAAAATGTCAATTTACCTCTCATTAATCTAAGCAACAAGTATCTTTCTAGTCAAGTTTTCACACCTATACTTTGATAACACACAGTTAATATTAATCCTCCTTAAGAGTAAATTTATTCTTCATATTTTGATTGACTTAAATGGTGTCAATAAATGTTGGCAAATATACAGGAATATCCATTAGACTCTGTACATTTAGTGTGTAACTTCAATCAGAATTGCCTGTTTGCAATTCTTGCCATCTGGGAACTAATAAACTTCACTAACATGTCCCTATCTTGAAATACACTGTCTAAAGATAAGATTTACCTTACAGAAAAATCAAAGGCTTTTGATACCACAATTTATTCCTTCTAATTCAAATGCAAAGATTTAAGGATTGTTTGTAAGTGGAAAATACCTCCTTTCTTATTCATTAGTCATAAATCAGAGCTCTTTCCCCTTATAAACCATCAATTTCCTCTCTATCATCTCATCAGTAATTTCAAACTTCAGAAATGTCTAACTTTTAAAATAAAAAAAAACATGGCAGATACAAAGGCAAGCCTCTCATTCTACACATTGCACAGACTACCTGAAGATGTTTTCCAAACAGGTAAAGCACAAAGTTAGTTTCCCATGTAGGACTTAGCAGGGAAAAAAATACCAAGCTGGGTAAAGTGAATTGCAACTTCAACAGGGGCTAGGGAGACCCAGGGATCCTGGAAACATGAGATGGAAAACAAAATCCAGCATAAAAGCAACCTAACTTTTTTCTGTACTCTCAAGGCAGCTTTATTCTTTCTTAATCTTTTTTCCATCTCCCAACTCTAAAAATTAAGCTGACACAGTTATTACCAATCTTGCTTTTGCTTCTTCCAGTAAGACTTCCCAGAGAAAGAAAAACATGACTAGTATGCTTGTTCTATACTTTATCAATCTTACCCATTATACTCATTCAAAAATTTTTATTAAACATCTCCCCCATACATCATTACTTTAAGATTACAGTTTCAAGTACAAAGATTATCTTCAATATTGCTCCAAATAGCATAAAAATGCAAGTCAGCAGTGTAATAAAACAAGAATAAGAAAAATGGAGTAAATTAAGTCCAATTTTAAGTCATGTATAATATTAAGTGAGAAGTATATTTCATGTTTTGTAAGTATTTTAGACTCTTCTGGATAATGGATAAAAGGGGTATTACCTCATACATTGACAAAAACATTATGGCAATGCCATGTTACCGATTGTCATTCCTTGTGCATGTTAATGCAATTATTGCATGATTATTTTATGCACAGAAAGCATGAAATGATTACATTTTAAAACAAAGCTGAAAATGGAGTGTTGACTGCGAGAGTCTGTAAAGACAGTTCTTAGGTGTTTGTAATTGTTCTATATGTTGACCTGAATTCACTTTTGAAAATTCATCCAGTGCCCCCTTTCTGTAGGTATACTACATATGAATTAAAATTTTATTGCATGAAAGCCATATTTTGGATTCCTCACATTGCCACAAAGATGTTGAGATATTTGCTCATTTTTCAAGTTTGTTAGTCAACAACAAGGGTTTCTAAAGACCCTTGCTATAGAAAGGAAGAAAATTAATTTGGCAATGCTTAGATTCTAAAAAATAGGATTATTTCAGCAAATAACATCAATAGATATCTATCATTAGATACAGGATGAAAGTATCTTTTAATAAAATCCTCCAACACCCTCACAATGATGAACCTAAAATAATTTCTAGTTTATATTACCTTTGAAGAAAACATTTACTCTAAGAATAAAGCAACACAGCATATATATTTATAATTTCATCAAAATCAAATCTATAACTTGATTAATACAGAAAAAAGATTTTACTAACCTAAGGAAAACCAATTTGAAAATTCTTGCCTGTTAGGTTATTCTGACAGAAAATCTACTCCCAAATAGAATTCTTTCAAAGCCAAGTGGTAAACAGTTCTTACTTACCTTCACTTGAATTGCACACTGTAAAATCACGCACCAACCGAGATTTTCCCAAGGAAATTTTGGGTGATGAGCATGAATAAGAACGTGAGCGGACTCCAGAAAGTAATGATTCCTAGAAGGATCATAATAAAATTAAAAATAAATTCTCCACAAAATTTGAAAGTAATGTTGACTATCAGTGTTCCTAAGTCAGCAACTTTGAAAGAAAATTATACTTTTCTGATATAACTTTATGAATGGTTTCTACTTGCCTCTAACAATTTTTAAAATGTTATTTTTTAATGATTTAGTAAACTTTTAGCTTTTGGGAACAATCCTGTATATATATTTAAGAAAAGTTATATTCCAATCAAATAGATATAAATGGAAAGTTCAATATGACTTTTTTTCTCTGCATACTCAGAAATTTTTTTTCACGGAGTTGTCAATTTTGTTAATTTATACTGCAGCATTTAAACAAAAAATCTCTATTAACTGACTTTCTACTTGTAAGGATTATTAGGAGATAAGGAATCCCAAATTAATAGTTTTAAAACTTCCAAACAGCTATTTGAGCCTTAAATGTCAGAATTGCATCTAGAGGAGAATGCACTGGATGTACATACAAATCCTTCTACTCTGTGTTCGACTTTTTACAGGCCTTCCCCCTAGCACTTCCTAGAAGTTTAATACCACCGATTTACAATTTCTTTTAATCCATTTTAAAAACCTGCCTTTGTTTTCCCACTGCATATTACTTCCAGTTATATTAGCAACATATGTGAAAATGCAAGGTGGTAGAAATGTGATTTTCTTGTATGTCCTAAAATCTTAAATGAATATACAACAGAATGCCATGAATGTCTGTTAAGGCACCCAACTCCCACCGAACAGTAGCCTAGAGACATCAGAAGTCACACCATCCTTCCACCTTTAAGATGCCACCTTAAGGAGAGGGTTAAAAGAAAGTAATGCAACATTTGTTACTAAAATCAAACCATCAGCAAGTCCTGTACAAGCACAGCTCTCCTTGGTACTCCTTAAGTGAAAACACATGGTTGTCTCAGGGTCACTGATTTAGTTTAAAGAGCCTAGAGGAAAGCTGAAAACAGAAGCTGCATCCTGCTTCAGAGGGTCTGCGCTGTGGGCCTCTGATTTTCTTGAGCGGAAGATTCAGCCTCCTGGTTGTCAGGAAGCCAGCCCAAGCTGTACACATCCCTAAGGGGAGCCAGCCCCCAGGGACCAGAGCCAAATGCCATCCCCTGAATTTAACTCATGTATGGTAATCACTTTTCATAGTAATGGGATTTTGGAAATCATCCAGCACCCTTTGGCAAAACGCTAGGCAGGGTAATTAGAGAGGCAAGGCAGGATTTATTTGATAGGGCAGAGTCTTCTTAAAGGTGAACAACATGGGACTATTTCACAAAGACTGAATTACTTTTTTTCCAAGTAAGGGTGAGATTTTCACATTCACATTGCAAAATTAGCAAGTGCCTACACTTAACCATACTCACTGCTTAGTACCCAGAAATAACACATGGTCTTCAGATTCCCAAGATTATGACAGCTCTCTAGTCCTCAGAGCTGAGGGAAGGGGGTTCAGGATGTGTGGTCGGAGGGTTTAAGTTCTGATTCTGGCCACTGAGTAGGCAACTGAGACAAGACAGTCTCATCTGCTCAAAGATGTTAAGAACTACTTACGTCCTAGGTGAGTTTGAGAAAATTATATATTTTGTACATATATAAAATATGTTTTGTAAATAGTAGAGCATAAACATAAATAAAACATTTAAACAACCATATGTGCACAGTTGAGACATTTGGGCAGGGCCTTGCTGTTTTCACGTAGTAAACTCAAACTGAACAGAAAGAAGTGGACAATAATAGAAAACAAAAAGGAAATATATGTTCAAATAAAAAGGGATTTCTCTACAAAACTGGAAGAGTTAAGTTTACAAAAACCAAAAAATAAAAACCAGCAGCAAAAAAAAATATGAAAAAGCTAACTAGAGAAAAGTTGTCTCATGGAAAAACTGACAAAAGTTTTGGGTGTTTCATATTCATGCAGCCAGAAAAGCTCAACAAGCATCACCTTTGCCTTCGTAATATTATTTACCTTATCACCTGGGTCAAATTTGATCACTTAACCCCATATAATACTGCTACTAAAATTTTCCAAATATGTGACCAATTGCATGAACTGATGGTAAATTGATGAAAATGTAAATGAGCCCTTGTAGGTGAGGACTATACCCAAAGAAAGCAATAGAGAGATGAAAAAGAAAGACTCATTCAGACAGGCCATGGTCTCGAAAAAGAAAAAAAGAGCTTGCACATATGAATAAAACATAATTTGTCTTTCAAGTAGACAGATATATTTAGACAACCTATTTCTGCACTTAGTATAAACTAATGAACAAGAATACCTTCGACTGCAGGTTACTTGATAAAGAAAGTGACTCGGTCCTGGAGATATTAAAGTCTGGCTCATTGGTGGTCTCAAAAGAATCCAGTTCATCCCCACTAGGAATCCCAGTTCTGGAGGAATTCTGCAACCCTGGGGTGTAACAAAGGTGTGGCTGCTCCGGCTGCCCTTCCCCTTCGCTGTCGGCGTCCAGGGCATCAAGGCTAGAACTGAAGCACAAAGCAAGCAAGCAGGTCAGCCACAGAGTACCAGATGAGCTGAGTCACCGGCTTCTGTTTCTCTGAATTCAAATTCTCATTTAATTTCTAATGAAATCTATATTTGAATAGTTTTTATTGCTCTTTCCCTACCCTCAAGCCTTCTCTTTTAAAACAAAATTTTATGTTGCTCCAGATAAACATTTCTAGCTAACAAAAGTGATTTTGAGTACTTTAAGGAAAAAAAGTTTGTCTAATAGTCTCATTTGCTTATTTTGGCTTTTGTTGCTCTTACCGTTGGCATCAAGACTCCAAAGGCGTCCCTGAAATAAATGTCTGAGTGTTGTCCTATTTTCTCCTATGTGTTTTATAGTCTCTGAGCTTACATGCAAGTCTTAATCTATTTTGAGTTAATTTTTGTGCATAGTGTGAGATAGTGATCGATCTCATTCTTCTGCACAATTTCCCCAATACCGCTTGTTGAAGAGACTTTCCTTTCTCCATTGTACACTTTGCTCCTTTGTCATACATCAACTGCCCACGTGAAGTTAGTACTATTCTCACAGTAGTATCCTTTTTTGTAAATGTAGTTAGTAGAGGCCCCAGTTACTGTTTAAATATATAAAATGCATGAACAGCCACAGGGGGTCCTCTGTAGAGATTTGCAAGTGGAAATGCAGAGCCTGGCATTCTCTACACAGCCCTCTTGGCTGAAAAGGTCAGGGGGGTGGAGGGATACAAGTTATGCAATGTCCTCATCCCAGACTTAGAGTCAACACACAGGTCAGACATGAACCAAGTAAGGTCCCAAATATGTACTATTATCATGTTTAGAGCTTTTTATAAATGATTCTCATAGAAATTCACCTCAGAAACAGGTTGTGATTTTATCAACTACTGTTCTTTCCTCGTCTAACTTTTATAACCATAAAGTCAAAAGGAAAGAACTTGACCTCCCACATTCCTGGCTCATTCCGTAACATTTGTATTTTAAATCGCTCAAACTGAGACCAGTGGCTTTCACATGCATGTAATACACAATGCATTTTCAAATGTACTTTTCTTTGAGAAAAATTACTTTGAAAATTCTCGAAGTCGTACTTTGAGTCTTACAATTTTATCACTAACACAATGAAGCCATTTAGATTTTGAAATGCAGAGAACCAGAAAATGAAAACATGAACAACCATTTGGATTATTTTTGTTTAAAAGAACCATATTTAATAGCCACTGCATATCAGCTTATTGAATTATACGATGCTTGGAACAGAGCTACAGCAGATATACTGCTCGTATATGTACATATATCCTATACTGTATTAGTCCTTGAATTAATTCCTGAGCCCCTCCCCACACACACCTCTACCACCAGCCCTGCTCCCTGCCTCCAAGCTGGGACATGTTACAGAGGCTTTTAATTACCTTTACTCAGACTGGATAGTTTTCCAATACTCTGAAGAGGCAAAACTCTATCCACAGTGGTGAGATGTTTAAACTTCCCAGGGCAAGAGCATGAACAGAGAGTGTAATTTAGATAGCCCGTGAATGTGTTTGCACAAGCCAAACAGAGGGGGCATTGTGTCCTTCCTTCATCTAGTCCTACAGTAGTTCCCATAGAGAATGTGTTCACTTTCCTTGGTCACACACCCCACAGAACTTAATTGCCCAGAATGCTGTAATCACACACACAGTTAAACCTGTTTTTGCAGAACTATACAGCACCTACGCTGCACAGGTAGCCTCTGATCACAAGCAGATCTATGGGGAGTAATCACCACCCACTGAATTTAAACCACAAATCATTAAACGCAGACACTACTTTTGATACCAATACATGCTCAAATTTTTCAACCTCACGTGACTGTTTATCAGTGCAAAGTACCCAGAGATGAGCACCCGCAGAGCCCTGCTCACTGCCTTTTTCTCCTTTCTCATCAATGAAATCTCTGCTGAATGGTCATTCACCTTAGTTCATTAGATAGCCATTCACAGTTTTTTGATTCATGATTTCAAGTGTATAGCTATTGCCATAGTGAATTCAGTCTCAATACTGTACAGCGTTCCGTTGTGTAACTGTATCTAAACTGAAGCATTTCCCATTTGGGTTCTTTCCTGTGTTGTAAATACTCATGTACCTGCCTCCTGGAACACAGGTAAAACTGCTGGGTCATAAGATATATACAAATCTAACTTTATGAGATAATGCCTAGTTATTTTCTGAAGTTGTTAATTTTCACTATCAACTATAACAGGATTTCCCACTTTATGCATTTTCTTGGTGAAAAAAGTTTATGGTCAAACTTTTTAATTTTTTTGCATACCTAGAAAGTATAAAATAGTATCTCATCATGATTTCCTTAATTTTGTCAGTTTTACTAAATGTCTTATTTTCAAATCTAGGGATGAAGAAACCTAAAAGGAGGCGACATGTCGGTTGAGTCAGATTAAAAATAGTAGGAAGAAAAAACAAAGAAATTTCCAAATCTAGCTATAAGGTTCTTTCATTTTCTTTAATTTTCCTCTATAACATAACATCTTACCTTCTTTTCTTCAGCTGACTTTGTTCCTTTTTAAATCCATGAAGACCAAAAGATAGATTCAAATCGGAAGCGTATGAACTAGATGGTGACGTGAACAGCTGTTGGGCCTCAGTGTTTGATGTCACTTTCTTATTCTCACTTAGTGGGTACATGCCAGGGTGGGCTTCAGTAGGAAGGATGTGCTTGCAGCTCTGAGGCCCCAGGGTAGAACCCATGGATTCAGGGCAGGAGTTTGTAGAGATGCCCTCTATATTAATATAGTTAATATCCAAGTCACCAACCTGGTAGTTGAAAGAAAAATATTTGCTGAGCAAAAGCAGGAAAGATTGGCTTCATTAAGAAAAAAGAATTCCCAATTTTAAAATCTTCCACCTTATCGCTTTTGTTTATTCCTATTTTTGTTTTGTTTTAGGTTACAGAGATAAATCTTTCATGATATGTTTTCATTCACATGGCTACTATCCCCTATTTCACAAAAAAAGGGAAAGGACCGACTTGTTATGTGTTTTACTAACATGAAGTTATTCTTTAACATTTTATGAACCACTGACTAAAAAAAAAAAAAAAAAAGGAAATCTCCATGAGGTTGAGGGAAAAACTAAAAATTAGGCATCTTTATTATAAAAAGTAGTTTATAGGAATCTGGGCAATCATGGCACTGGTGGTCATGTAAATATGAATCTCCCAAAAAGTAGTATCAAAAATCATAAGAACAAACAAAATATATGGACCTAGTAAAACAAGAAGACAAAAAATGCCCAAACTTGTAACTGCCTATAAATAACAATGTCAAACCTCAGCAACTTGTCATATTCTACTAAAAACTTTTACTGGGTAAGAACAATCTGGAAATTCTCTAGGGCCAAGAGAAGAGGGAGCTAGTGGAGTTCCTAAGATTGATCAAAAACACCATGTGCAAAAGGAAGTCCACCCTATATGTTGTCAGAGTCCTGGTGATCCAAGTGCTAACTAGGAAAGGAGCTAGTAAGTATTGCTGATCCCGGGTGGAGTCATCAAAATTCATCACACCGTAAGTAGAAAACAGCAGAAAGGAAGACAGTGACACCATTTACACATCAGGTAGTAAAGGGGAAAAGTTGCAAGGGAAATTTAGGATCCAAAATCAACTACTGCATAAATAATTTACTAAAGAAAACTAATCAATGAATGCTCAAATTAGTGGGTGAGAACTAAATAAGTGCACAGGATAACTACAGAAACACAAATTCTCTGCCCACTAACAGGAAAATGTAATTTTACTGAAAAGAAACTTAGTAGAACAAAGATTATGTCACCAATAAGGGACAAATTAATAAGCTCAGAAGAGCACAAGATCATTCTTGTAATATCCCTGCCAAACACAGATCATGAACCTAACGAGGAAATGCCAGACAAATCAAAATTGAAGGACATTCCAGCAAAAACAGAAACATCACATTAATTTTTCAAAATTATCAATGTCATTAAAGACACAGACTAAAGGACTATCCCATATTATATGAGACTAGAAAGACGGGAAATTAAACGCAATACATAAAATTTTCTTTTTGGTAAAAACAACTGGGAAAACTGCTTAAAACTTAATGATATCTATAGACAGCTAATAGTACTGTGTTGAAAATGACTTCCATATTTTGATAACTATATGAGCTTCTATTAGAGAATGTCCATGTTTTTAGGGAATATATGCCATTAAAGATTGTGGAATAAGGAATAGCCTTTTTTAGATTTACTTTCAAATAGCTAAATAAATACGTTTATATGTGTGTGTGTGGGGGTGTGTATATATATATAGTAGTCTTTGTGTCTTTATATGTAAAGAATGTACATGTGTACACAGAGTAATAAAGTACAATATGATAAAATATTAGCGTTTGAGGAATTTTGATGTGGGGCACATAGAGATTTGTATAAACTATGTATTAAATTATGTATTTCTGCTTAAGTATTATGTATTACTACTATTGACATATGCAAATATTTTTCTAAAGTAGCTAACATGACAGTACTTTTTCAAATTTTTGGTCATTTTTATCATGAATTTCTTCATCTGGTAGACTGACAGACTTAAGAATCAATGGGAAGCAGCACTGCAAACAAGCCAGGCGTTTAAGTTTCTTGAGCGTCTTTGTGGAAATCCAGTAAGATTCTTTCCAGATACTGCTAGAAATTATTTTAAGTATGCAGGGACCCTCATGTTGCCCTTGACATATACACGAACGGGAAGAAAAGCTGCACAGCAACCACACTGTGCTGATACACTGAACTTTGTGATGTATATCCAGATTTTTATTTGTTTCAATCCACAAATTCAGGATGTTTTGCTAAATTTTAGTTTTACCAATACATTGAGTTATATCTTTAAAATGATTCACATTGGGCCCTCCCTGGTGGCGCAGCAGATGAAAGCACAGCACTAAGAAGCTAAAACCACTTCAGCATGAGTTTGATCCCCGCCTGCCCTGGGGGTGACCACATGGCACAGCAGACCTCTCTTGACTCACCCGCTGCTCCTCTCAGCTGTGTACTTCATTAGTTGGCCTGTTCTGCTCCCCACTCTCTCCAGTGAATCCTCTCACTACCCCTGCACCTCTGGCCTGTACCCCAGTTCTGTATGCATAAATAAATAAATCTTTAAAAAAAATTATTCACATTGCTAAAACAGCACTCTCATCCAAAATATTCCCAAGCAGAAATTAAATCCTAATCTTTTATCTTTGGTTTGGGAAGTTTGACATTTGTAATGTATGTTTGAACATATAAAAGCAATTGTCTCCCACATAATATTAGGCCATGTACAATTTTAGCTACTAGAGTAAATGAAAATATTGTCCTATTCACTAAGGTACAGAACAATAACCAAAAAAAAGAAATATTTCATTTAAACTTCTGAGAATATATGACAACAGGATAAAACCACTAAAATCAGAACATAGCTAGAGGACAGGAAGTCTAACGAGCCTGTATCTTCACACAATGCCCCCCATCTCCCAAATTGATCTTTAACCCTGTGCCTCACCCTTCACTTCTATAATTCAGGCTGAAATTGAGCTGCTTTATGCCAAAAAAAAAATTATTTATAGCTGATGCTCCTTCTTATAAAGATTCCCCATCATTTTGAATGTCATCCTATCTGCCGCATATATATTATGCATTTGACAAAAGGAAAAAGCAGTGATGTTGAGCTAAAGAACGGAAACTAAGGTTTACGATAGGAAAAAAGTTATACCATAGAAAACATCTATAAATAAGAAAACATGATAAATTTATAGTAACAACAGGTAGAATACCTGTTGTTCAATGAACACATACATGGCGTGCCATCATGGAGATCTGGTTTTTGAGTTGATAGACAGAAATTGTATGCTGTCAAAATTACCCTTGAAAATCCCTTAGGTCTCCCACAAATTATGGAGTGCAGAAATCTTCAGATCTACTTATAAATACTAAAATTTTAGATCACCAATCTAGAGAAGAACACAGAGTAAATCCACATGTCAATGATGAGCATCCTATCATGTACCTTTGTGAGATTGAACTCACTGAAGGCTGTTATAGAATGGGTGGGGAATTTTCTAAGCTCCCAGCTTCCCTGTAACATGACACCATTCTTTTTCAATGTCAAAGCTCTCCAATCTTAGTACCTGTTAATAGGTGTGTTGTAAGGATTAACCAAGTAATTTATGTGACAGCAATACATGAAGCTGGCACCAAACCCTGGCTGAGAATCATCTGCTGACTTTGAATACAAATACTGTTTCATCCGATTATATACACACTGTTCTTTAAAAAGCTTTTTAGTCTATGAATAACCATTTCCTACTTTAGACCCATCTCACTTGGCAATCACTTAAGACCCTCCTCTATTGCTTCACAGTGGGCTAAATTGTGCCATGTTTTGAGAGAAGGACCAAGTTAAGTGCTGAGATGGTACGAGGCCACATCACTTGAGCAGCTCACAGGCTGAAATTTTCTGAGGCCCACAACAATGCTGAGTTGCTTATATGCTTATGAGATTTTAGAACGAGGACAGAGCCACCTTGTCACATCAGTCACGCCTTACCTGATCTATAACCATACAGTTAGCATAGACTTCATCGCCACCATTCAGCACATCAGAAATCTGGCCAGTGGCAAGGAATGTGGGCGGATGCTTGGATTTTTTTAGGACATCACAGGAGCGATCTAGAGGAAAAATGAAAAAATAAGAACAGGACATATAAAATAAGAAAAGGACATATTTTACATTTGAATTTCACCTTCTTAATCCATCCATATTGGGGGGGGGGAAGGGATGAAGACTGCATTTTCTTAAAGATGGCATTTTGCTGTTTTCACACATTAAGGTGTACCTGCCAAGTATTTTCTATATCCAAACCGTCTCAGTTATTTAAAGTCTTCATAAAGAATCTAAATAGACATATGCCCAATTTAAACAGTTATTCCAATAGTGAGAGATTTTTGGAAAAATCAGTTAGACTGCAATCCTAACATTAAGCTAAAATTTGTTTAACTATATCAATACCTTGGAAGCATTAGCATTTATTTACACTGTGATTCTCAGCTCCACTGGAGTATGCAAACTCCATGATCCTTTAATGAATGACCCAAGATAATACAAAGTCTAGACGTTCTAGTTCTGGTTCGCCTTCTGAATGTGACCAGTCATACAGAAAAAGTTTTGTTCTATTTCAATTATAGGAAGCTTTTTGCTTGCTTCTACAAGCTCAGCTTTGTTCCAAATAGACGAGGTTGCTCCAAGTCCCAGAGATTTGTAGTGATACTATGTTTGTAGGGAACATAAAGTTGAAGGCAATAAAATATAGTCAAATCAGAATGCCTCATTTCCTGTAACTTTAGCTGAATTAATTAATCTCTAGATACACTTTACAGATTTTCTCATCCATAAAAGGTAGATTCTTACTATGTTTTAGTCATTGTATGGTTTGAGGATTAAATAATTTCAGTTATGCAAAGTGATTAACACATACCTAGCAATGAGTAAGAGTTCAACAAATATTAAATGTTACTATTATGATATTTTGTTTTTATTAATGTTGTTTTTAACCATGATCAATGTGAGGTACAAGGCTACTAACACTAATCATGAAAAGCGAAACTAATAATAATCAACATCTATAATGACATTAGCTAAGTTATATCCATAGCAAATGTCATCCTTACTAGCACTCCAATTAGTTGTCTTTAGTGGTACAAAGGGAGACTGTTGCCTCTAATCTATCACCTGTCTTATCGATGTAAAAATCAGGTAAGTACAGGGAATGAATCAAGAAAAGAAGAAAAGATTATTAATTGTTGGACCAATCTACCATAACTTATTTTAAAAAAAAACAAACCCTCTGTTCTTTCAAACATGTTATATAAGTTCAAAGTTATGTGAATTATATGAGTCAAATCTGGTTTAGGATTCAACCTCCAAATCTCCCTCTTCCCCAAAGAACATCACAGTGAGATTTTGTTAGAGTTCTCAAAGAAATATACAGTGTAAATGGAAAACATTGTCTTCTTATATTCATAGTTTTCTTTAATTAAGAAGCTAAGTAACTAGCAATATAGCACAAAGTCCACAATTGCTGAACAAGTATAATCTTTATGATCAATTACTATACATTATCATCCTAATTACACAAAATAAAGGCACATTCCAAAGTTTATAAATCAAAACCCTGACAAAACACTTTCACTGTGTTTGTGCTCATTCATTTGTCATTTTACATGTTTGAAAAACAATCATAAATAACACAGCTCTCCAATGTGTAATTAATCCAGCTTAACTGCTTTACAATATCATGAATTCACAGACTGTTAAACATCTGACATTTCTTCCATCACACTTGAGAGGCTGTCTGCACCCTGTTTTAACCCCTCCATCATTGCCAGATTAAGGTTTCACTGATAACTAAACTAAGAATCAACAAAATAGTCAAGTGAAGCAATTCTAAGTAACTGATAGATTTCATTTTAAAAGCTTAGAAACAAAGGCAACATTACCCCAAACTGACTGTTGCTGGTCAGTGCATCCATCAGTCACTCAACAGCCATGTTCTCGTAAACCAAGAAAATGAGTTCTGTGTGCAGAACCCCACCCCCATACTTCAGGGATGAGCAAGACCAGGAACTACTTCTGTTTTTATGCACCAGTAAAAGTCTCTTGAATTCAATTCTTCTTCCACAGACAAATCTACCTGATTCAGAATCTGTAAGGAGATTATACCCAAACAGTAAAATAAAAGATGAAGGAGCTACTTGTTTATTCTGGGGTTTAATTTGCTTTCTGCATGTTTAATCTGCTCAGTGGCTTAGAAATGATGTAATTTATTTACAAAAATAGGTCCAGAATCTATCTGCAATTCTGAAATCCAGAAATCTCTAAAAATTAAAATGTTTTTTCATAAATTTGGTTCAAAAACATATTTGGTTATGAAATCTAAGCTGACCCACAGAGGCTGTCATATAGTCTCTATTTACTCTATTTGATGTGAATGTTTGCATGTTTGCTGCAGAAATATCCCAGTGCTTCATGATGGCATTGCCCCAGTGACTCCTCTAGGAGACATATCTAAAGTAAACACTATGCCAAAAAGACCTAAAAAGACTGAATTTGAAAACAAATCTGGTCCCAAGAGTTTCAAGAGAGATTATGGATCTCCATAAGCAGACACATGTCAGATCAGTATTTTCCATACAATACCTACTCAACACTTGTATTAATATATTCTCTAATACTGGTATTTAGATTCACCTTTTCTCCATAAATAAAATTTTCTCCATAAATAAAGTTTTCAAAATTTACCTGATCCCTGTTATAAATGGAAAGCTGGGATTCCTTGTCAACAGCAAAAGGATTAGAAGTACTATACTACAACAATGAAGACTAGACAATGGTACTACATCCTAACTACACACTGCTGCCCATCAAAACTAAGGGTGCCTGCTACCCGCTCCCTCTGTCATAGGGAACACGTGTATGGAGTCAAGACATGTGCAGATGCAAGGTAGCAAGGCGATTTTCTGCAGCAGAAAGATCAAAATGAAAAGGAGCTGCCTGCCCGACTATGCGATTCAATGCTAACTAGTTTCCAGTTGGAATACCATCACAGGATCAAAGATGCCTAGAAGACTTAACTTACACTTTGGGAAAACTTGTCTGTACCATGTCATCATCATTTAGACAAAGACACTCACTGAGACAATAAGACTTGTTAGTGGGGAGTGGAGGACCTGACTGTACAAAACAGCACAGTTGTGAGACAATAAGACTTGTTAGTGGGGAGTGGAGGACCTGACTGTACAAAACAGCACAGTTGTGAGAGGGGAAAAAAATCTCCTAAGACTGTTCACCCATAACCTGCCATATAAATTTCCTGAATCACTCACAGAACTCTTTATTAAAATGGACCCAAAAACTCGAGAGCATGTAGAGCTTTTACTTTCTAAAAGAAGCCAAATAATAATAGGATCACACACAGATGAACACACACTTATAAGACGACTTACAAGACCTTTGCTTCAGCACTGCAAATAATGGACTTCCAAACCAGCAGAAAAAAATTTATCTTGGTATGAAAAAGACTTCAAAGTGCTTTCAAATATACCTCAGCTAAATATATTAAAATAGCTAATTGTCCTAGTATATTTCAATCCAGTCAAAGAAACAGCTACAATGTTTTTTTTTTTTAACTGACCGCTCAAGATTTTCAAGATATATGATTTTTATTACTTCCATCTGTAAGCACTTTCTAACAAATTAAGTGAAAAATTACTGCCAAAAAATGTTCTTCAGATCCTTTTTCAATGAACACATAGAAATAATTTGCAATAAGAAAGCCAGCTTTTGTTCTTAAATTAATGCTGTTCCATAAATAGTTTTAGCAAAAAGCTAAAGTTATACTTTTGTCAGCATTCTTTTGTTTTTAAACAATTGGTAAGTCCATATTTCAGAGATAATATAAATGTAACCAAAACTCAACTCTTATCTAAATGGCCACCACAAATGTTAAGTTAGTGAATAGCAACCTATATATATTGCAGTAGTTAAGAGCACGGAATCTTGGCTGTCTGGGTTCAAGGCCCCACTCCCCTTCTATTAGCTGTGTGAGCCTGGGCAAATTACTTAACCTTTCTGTGTCTCCATTTCCTGATCTATAAAATAGGGATAATAATATATCTCATAGAGCTGATGTGAGGATTAAAAGACAGTATTTTAAGTAATGTGAGCATAACCTATAAATAAGAACTTAATTAAAATAAGCACTATATACATGCTATTATTGTACAAGGAAATGAGTTGTATGATTATGATACTTTAAAATTTTGATTGTTTGAAAAATAATTTTGACCTTGATTATAATTTCAAATGTTTGAAACCAATCCAAAGCAAAAGGAATGCATGAGACATTCCATTTGCTACACAAAGAGCTTTTTGAACGTTGTACAACCCTTTTATTTCAGACATAGATCTGGTTAAGAGATTTTGAAAAGTCCATCCTGATCATAGTAACTGAAAATCAAAGTCAAACTGCCAATAAGATTTACTTCTACCAACTCAAAAGATGAGATTCAGAAAATAGGAGGTATTGTAACTGCAGGGTGAACAAATAAAGTCAGACAATCAGAGACAGCATTTCTCAAGAACAAAGGGAAGGTTTTAGAAACTATGATGTTCTAACACGATGAAGTGGCCCTGAGCCAGGTTCTCACAGCGCAGTGCCTAGAGGATAAACAGTAACTCCAAGGGGATCCCCAGCTTTCCCCTAGCCCATTATTCTGGCAGCTTTGTAATGTGATCTGTGGAACTCTACAAGGACTCCCTTAAGCAGCAATTCACACAAGTACTTCCTTGCTATACTAAATGCCCTAGTAGGTGAACAGGAGAGTCAATTGAAAGTAAATATACCCCACCTAGAGAAAGCAGAGGAATTGGAACAAGTGAGAAGAGGTGGAGACAGCTGCCGATGCCTCCCCTTTCTCTGACAGTTACAAATATCCCAATCTAGCAGGAAAGAGAACTAGGCACAGACCTGCCCAGGCATTCTGCCACCTGATTTCTAATGAAGCCCAACTCTTCTCTAAGCAGCTAAAGGCTTAGGAAAATGTGGCCTACTTGACTGGTTATGTAAAAACCCACACCCAGACATAAACAAACCCAGCTAAGACAGCCTTCTACAAACCTGTTGCTGACCTGGTTTGGCCCAGTCTGGGTGCCAAGTCATGCCTGCAAGTCAGGAAAGGACCTCTCAGTCCAGATATTTCTTTCATTCATTCAATTTTGTTTCAAACCTAGAAGGGTTTATGAATGCAGCTAAGGATACATTAAAAATGTCTGACGGGCCCTCCCTGGTGGAGCAAGGGGTTAAAGCACAGTACTACGAAGCTAGCCACAGCCGCTTCAGCATGAGTTCCATCCACAACCAGGGAGGTGATCCACATGGCATGGCAGACCTCTCCTGACCCGCCTGCTGCTCCCCTCAGCAATGTACTCAAGTCAACCTGCCTGTTCTGCTCCCTACTCTGTCTCTGGTGAATCCTCTCACTGCCCCTGTACCTCTGGCTTATACTCCAGTTCTGGATACATAAATAAATAAATCTTTTTTAAAAAATTACTACCACAAAATGGGTGAGACTTATTTTAGAATTCAATTCCCAGTACCCACTGAACTAGTGCCCATCATGGTCACCAATGACCTTGCCACTAGAATTTAGCAGTGAGCTCTCAGGTCTCACCTTACGCGACCTACAGCAGCATGTAATCCAGTTGATTACTCCGTTTCCCCTTTGCTCCCAGGACACCTCTCTCCCTCTCTTCTAGCCTTCCTTCCCAGTCTTCTGTGTCTTCTGAATGTGGGCAGGTTCAGTGCTTTGGGGTGAATCCTCAAGTCTCTATCTCTTCCACTCACTCCCCGGGTCATTCCCTGGATCAACATGACAGATCATCACATACCATGACATGTCATCACATCACCCATGATGACTCCAGGATGTTCACCTCCAACTCAGACCTCTCCCCTGAATCAAATGCCTCCCTGATGTCACCCAGCAGCTGGCACAACATGGGGGAAGCAGCACTCTTGACTTCCCTTCCTACATGTGCTTCTTCCAATAAATGGAAACTCCGTCTTCTTTGGGGCCACCTGAACTGTTCACTTTCTCTTATCTGGAGATAGATCCAAAGCCTGGCCTTTGTTCATCATGTCCTCTGCTGCCTATGGTCAGACAGCATCATCTCCTGCCTAGACACAGCAAGATTATCTTCTAACTGGTCTCTCTCTGCTTTTACTCTTCACATGCCATAGCCTATTCTGCAGTAGACATAGCCTTTACAAAGAAAATAAAAATGTGATGCCTCTGAAAAATTAAATGTCTTCCCATTCTCATCTTCAGTGAAAGCCAAACTTTACCACAACCTACAGTGCTTTACTAAAATTCTCCTTGGGCCCAATTCCAGCATGTATGTGTATACAGGTGAGGTTACAGTTAGGTGTCTTTCTCATACAGCCAAGTCTCAGACACCAGCTTGATGTACTGCAATTCAACACAATCTGACATTATTTACAAAAGAGTTGCATTAGGTCCCTCAAGTTAAGGATTGAATTCTACAAGACTCCAGAGACAACCTCAGGCATCAGTGACAAACCCAGGTTATCACCTGTGCTTCTGACCAAGTGGCTAATAAATCAGATGTTCCATGTTTCAACCCCCTCCTAGGGTTCGATTAATCACTAGAGCAGCTCACAGACCTCAGAAAAGCAATTTACTTTTAAGATCAGTGGTTTATTACAAAAGGATATCACTATTAAGAGTTGGATCTAAGAGATGCAAAAGGGTGAGGTTACATGGCAAAAAGGCACAGGGCTCCATGCTCTCCCAGTGTATTCTTCCCAAACCCCTGTGTTCATCCAACACCAGAACTGCTGGCAGTTCTCCAGTGTCAGTCCTTTGTGTTTTCATGGAGGTTTTGTTATGTAGGTGAGATCAACATACTCACTGACCACTGGTGACTGAATGAACTCAACACTCCAGCCCCTCTCCCCTTCAGGGTGACCAGGGGACTGAAAGCCAACCCAGGAATCACTTGGTTGGTATCCTGGTAACTAACCCTAATCCTTAGGACCAATGGGCACCTCATTAGCATAACAAAACACCTTTATCTCCTCAATTAGGAAATTCCAAAGATATAAGAAGCTGTGCCCAGGAAAACCAAATACAGAGTTTTTACTGTAAATCATAACATCACACTTATATGGCCTGTCCCCCTTCCTTCCTCATCCAATCTGTACTTTATTCCAGCCACAGTGGCCTTGCTATGTATGCCTTGGGTCATTTGCACTTGCTGTTTTCTCTGCTAGTATTGTTGTTACTCTAGATAAGCAGATGTCTTGCCCCCTCACTTTCTTCACATATCCATTCAAATGTTATTTTATCAGAGTCTCTCTCTGGCCATCAGTTTATATATACAAACACATATATAATAGCAACCCTCTAATGCCTGCTTTATTTTCCCTTATGCTGTATAATATATAATCATCTATATTATATATTTATTATATGCTGTTTTCTACTAGGGTATAAGCTCCTTGAGAATAGCAACTTTGAATGTTTTGCTCCCTGTATCTTCAATGCCTCAAATCATATTAGGTGCATAGTAGATATTCAGTAACTATTATCTGAAAAAGTAAATAATTTCTCTTTCAGAACAGAAACCTCCTACCAGGTATAATTAAATTTCTCTTTCAGAACAGAAACCTCATACCAGGTAGAATTAAGACTGGTCGTGAAGATTCAGATTCTGGATGCTTTCTGACATGTTGCCCATCTGGTTCTACTCCACTCTAGGTTTTGAGGAACAACACTTTTTTCCTCTAATTCGTTCATTTACCCATTCACTATTTCTCTTTTTCAACATTTACTGAGTGTCCATCAACAGCTAGAAATTATGCTATCCCATGCAAGGCCTTCATCTCTAACTCTTAAAAACATTCTTAACATTAAGTCACTACAACTATTCCCCAGGAGATCTCCTGACACATCTCTGAAAGGCCATGAGGCTATCCTCTTCCTCTGAGCACTTCCTGACTGTTATCGCTGTGTTTTGTCCTGTGCTGTCTCCCACACTCTGGGAAGGTATTTATTTTGCTCCTCCTGCTAAGACAAGTAACTTCCTGGTAGGGGTTGAGCTAAAAACAGATCTTTCCAGCACACTTGAGATGTTGGGTGCTTCCTGAGCACACAGCTCTACATGCCTGCCAACAGCAGTAGCCCAAGAAATAGTCTTTAATCTTTTTATTTAGATCAGACAGGTTACTCTTTTACTAAAAAGATAATGGGACAACCATGCAGATTTGCAAGATTAAGGAAGAAGATGATCAACAAGCAAGAGGAGAAGGAAGACACTGGCACTGCCAGACTCAGCACAGTGGATGGTCCTTGGAGTGGGAATGCCAGAGCAGCAGGGGGAAGATTGCACTCCCCAGGAACCAGACCCTGTGAACTATCTGTATCGTAACTCATTTGAAATCTCCCAAACCACCGTTTGAGGTGGTACTCTTTATTATCTCCATTTTCCAGATTCGGAACCTGGGGTGCTATTTAATGCCCCAAGATCATCCAACAGTAATGGCAGCTAGACCCTGTTAGGCAGTTCAATATGTTAGTTAGTAATGGGGTGACTGAGTAATCTGTTTTGAACCACAGAAAATGGCATTTGAGCAATGCCTGGGATTCTCCCATTAAGAAGCTTCATTCATATGCAACATGGCACATGCCTAGGAGCATCTGTTCACTTTCTGGGTCTGTGATCATTCTCTGGAGATGTGAGCTGGAAGACGTCTGAGTCTTGCTCAAAAAATATTCATAGAATATCATGATTTCACTTCACTTAAGCATACAACAAGCAAGATAATTAAGAGAAAAGACTAGCAAGATAAACTAAAATGTTAATTGTTATCCCCAAGTGGTGAATTACAGGTATTTTTTTCTTCAACTCTTTACTATCTGTAACTTTTAGCTTTCTAATAGCCATTTTTACACCAAAATAAAAGGTACTAAAACAAGTTTTTAAATTTTGCCTCTATTAAGGCACTACTGTGGAATTTCATGCAAAATAGGTTACCAGTAAATCAACTTCATCAGATAACATTTTGTAGAAATGTATTAGCTGGAAATGTTTTGATCAAGAGTATAGTGCTGTTTTGTTTTTTTTTTTTTTTCCCCGTCTAACAACACTACTTTCTATCACCACGTGAGATTTGGGGTTGGAATGTTCACTCATAGCAAGAAAGTTGAGGCTCCGGAAGAAAGCTTGAGCTGCCGAGGTTACTGACAGACTTGAAGCAAACTCCCGTGTTCAGAAGCCGCCTCTCCCACAGCAGCACAGCACCTCCAAAGCTCCCAAATTCAGAGGGCACTTCACTAAATTCTGAAACTTACAGGTAGTCCTTTCTACTGATGGTCTGGGTGTACTCTCAAGGAAAAAGAACAAGACACCTTCACTAAGCAGAGTAAATATTTTCAGGAGTAAGCTATCATTGGTCTCCTTGACAGTCCTTCCTCAAAGATTCTCTGAGGATTTTTCTAAAGTTAGTCTTGACCTGAAAAACCTCTGGATCTTACTCTTCTGAGCTGGACTTGAGGTCAGAGAGAGGCTCCATCCAGATGCCAAATTTATCCCCAGCCCAGGCATTTCCTGTGGATCACAGGCAGCTAACCTTGCTAAAGCTTTAGGCCACACCCGGATGTGTCTGGGAGAACACAGACGACAAGCTAGAGTTTTAACACCACTCCAATGTCCAACTCATTCTCAGAACTTACCTCGTCCTGCCAGAATCCTGTAAAAAAGAAAAGTGAGCCCTGGTGTGAGATCAGGCCTTTGATCCAGTCCTGTAAATAACAGTAATGCTGAGGCAGAAGTAAACAGATTCCAGAGGGGCTGGGGGTAAAACTGCCTCCAGTCCTCAGTCCTCTCCCTTAGAACAGCAGTTTAGACCCCTTCTAAATAACAAGTTGGTACTCTAAAATCATTTCCTAAAAGTAGCTCTATTCTGCTCTTTTGAAAGACCTAATTATCAAAATTATTTAGCTTTTTCCCTGGTAAAACAATGGACACTTGGCGGGAGATGGGGAGAGGTATAAAAGAAGGGGGGGGGAGGAAAATAAAGTCCCAAATCTTGCCCAAGTTTTCTCCCTAATTTCCAAGTTCCTGTTCTTAATTACAGCAGCACATAGAAGACTTTCAGAGTATATATGTTCATGGTTGAGTAGGAAGGCCTCTTAAACATGCCAGTAGCTTTTCTTCTCTTACTTCCCCCAAGCTATCAAGAGGATGAAGGGTCATATGTGGCTTGTGGTCTTGAGGTGTGACTGAATGTAATCAGTAGTTCCTTTCCGTCTGACACAGCTCTCCAAGGCCTAAAACAAATCAGTCTGAAGAAAGAAACTTTGAGGGGTAACAAACCTAAAACAATCTATGAACACTAGGTTAGAGTTGAAAGACCATAAATAAAGTAGCAGGATTTTAGCCCAACTGTATAAATAAACCAATGAGGAAGATGCTTCCCTGTGACATCATCACAGGATACCCTGTGCATAGTTTACATCCTACATAAGGCATGGAAAGACATTGGCACATAAGCATACTTTGCCACTTTGAAGGTCATGAGGTGCTCCAATTGTCCAGTGCCTATTTTCCTCCCACCCCATTCCCAATTTCTCTGGGTTTCTCTACCTCATTCCTGAATCCTGTTACATTACCCTGAGCAACCCTGAATACTGTTTTTTCCTTTTAAGATTTATTTTTATTTATTTATGCATACAAGAACTGTGGGCTAGGCCAGAAATGGGGGGTGGTGAGAGGATTCACCAGAGACAGAGTGGGGAAAAGAAGAGATAGATTGACTAAAATATACTGCTGAGGAGAGCAGCAGGTGAGACAGGAGACGTCGCTGCACCATGTGGGTTGGGTCCCTGGCCAGGGATCCAACTCATGCTGCAGTGGCTGGGGATAACTTGATGGTGTTGAGACTTTAACCCCTGCATCGCCAGGGATGCTCCTCACCTGAATCCTTCTAAGTAGGGTGGCATGAATGAGAGTGGGATAGGAGTTTTGTTTTGCTTCATAACCAGGGACAATGGAGCTCAATGGGATGAGACAAGTGATTTCCCTGCCTGTGGGGAGCAGTGTGAGATAGGCTGGGTGTTATTCTGAAAGGGGATGGGCCTTTCCCATTTCCACTCAAGGCGCTGAAGAAGACCACCCTGAAGTCTGCCCATGCCATCATTTGACAATCACCTCCAGCACATGTGGTGGGAGAACAAGTCAGGCAGCAAGGCCAGCTTCCCGGATGCTTCCAGTTGCCTAAGTGCTGTAAACGGGCCCCCCAAAACTCTTCAGGTCTCTGAGAGGACTAGGAATGGCTGGATTAAATACTTGGGGACTGAGGACCCCAGCACCATGTGACGGAAGAGACCTCACAGCAAGAGGCATCAGAGCCAGCAGACAGGGGCAAAAATTCCAGGGTTTCAGTAGTATGACAGTCAGGTGAGGTTAAGTCAGTGAAGAATTTCTGGGTCCTGACTAAACCAAAGTGAGAGTCCAGCTTCAGGACCTTTGGGAAAAGATGCCTAATACCCAGTAATAAGAAGGTTGTGCCCTCTGAGATCAGGCCTGCAGATCCACAGCAGGAACTACCAGGACTCAGAGCACCTGCTCCCTCTCTGACTGCACCCCACGCCATCATCACCCAGAAAACCCATTCAATACCAACTAGACAATAAGAGGAAGAGGAAATCTGAGACCAGATATATTTTTTCCTTAAAGAAACAGAAGTTACCAAAATTGGCTACTTTTATTATTGCATCAGATCAACTTTTCTTTTTAAAATTATTTATGGGGCTCTCCTTGGTGGCTCAGTGGATTAAAGAACCACATTATGAAGCTCTCCAAGTTCAATCCCCGGCCAGGGAGCTGACCCACATGGCATGGCAGACCCCTCCTGACCCGCCCACTGCTCCCCTCAGCAGTGTACTTCATCCATCTGCCTGTTCTGCTCCCTACTCTGTCTCCGGTGAGCCCTCTTACCCAACATACCTCTGGTCTGTACCCAAGTTCTGTAAGCATAAATAAACAAAATCTTTAAAAAATAAAATTAAAAAAAGAAGTACTTTTTAAAAAATTATTTATTTATGCATACAAGAGCTGGGGTGTAAGCCAGAAGTGAGAGGGGTGAGAAGATTCACCAGAGACAGGGTGGAGAACAGAACAGGTGAACTGACTTCAATACACTGCTGAGAGGAGAGCGGGTGAGACAGGAGGGGTCTGCTGCGCCATGTGGGTCACCTCCCTGGCTGGGGATCGGAGTCCTGCTGCAGTGGCTATGAAGAGCTTCCTAGTGCTGCTCTTTAATACACTTGCACCACCAGAGAAGGCTCCAGATCAACTTTTCTATGAGACTAACATAGCACTCTCCCTCCCCACTGCCTAGACAATGGAACTTCACAGGAAGACCAGAAATATCATAGACAACATAATAAAGACAAAGTGAAAACTATCCAAGTGTTGTGTGGGTAAATTTGTGCATGATATAATTTCAATATTTCCTACTGGCTCTCTGTGATGTGGGTACTGGAGATGTGAAAACAGACCAGCCAGTCTCCATCGTTAGGGGCTCAGCATTGTAGGTGAGCCTTATTAAAAATTAGCCACAGGCCCTCCCAGGTGGCGCAGCAGGTTAAGGCACAGCACTGAGAAGGTAAAGCCACCTCGGTATGAGTTCGATCCCCGCCTGCCCAGAGGTGACCCACATGGTGTGGCAGACCTTTCCTGACCCCTCAGCAGTGTACTTCATGGATCTGCCTGTTTTGCTTCCCATTCTGTCTCCAGTGAAGCCTCTCACTGCCCCTGCACGTCTGGCCTGTACCCCAGTTCTGTATAAACAAGTAAATAAATCTTAAAAAAAAAAGCTAGTTTCAAAGCTAGTTTCAACAAACACAGGCACCAGCCTCAGGCAGTCTCAGCAGTTTTCCTTCTTTGTCTTAAACCTATATTCTATGCAGAGAATTGAAATTTAATGTTGTTTCCAAGGAGGGGAACTATCACCCTAAAAAAAAATTCTAAAAGCTAACTCCTTAAAATATAATAAAATTTTGGGCCCTCCCTGGTGGCACAGTGGGTTAAAGCACAGCACTAAGAAGCTAAAGCCACTGCAGCATTAGTTCCAACCCCACCCTCCCAGGAGATGACCACATGGCGTGGCAGACCTCTCCTGACCCGCCCGCTGCTCCCCTCAGCAGTGTACTTCCTCGATCTGCCTGTTCTGCTTCCCACTCTGTCTCTGGTGAATCCTCTCACCACCCCTGCACCTCTGGCCTGTACCCAAGTTCTATATGCATAAATAAATAAAAAGTTTGGAATCATAAACATGACATCCTTAATTTATCAAAGGACTATCTCAGAGGATAACCTTGCTCTCAAAATCAGTATGTTTTTGCAATCTTCCACAAACTTACAGACCTGACAAGTCAAAACAAATAGAAGACAGCTTTTGCTGTGCTCAAAAAGGTATTATTCTCAGGCCCTCCCTGGTTGCACAATGGGTTAAGGCACAGCACTGAGAAGGTAAAGCCACTTCAGTATGATCCCCTCCTGCCCTAGAGGTGACCCACATGGCACAGCAGACCTCTCCTGACCCACCAGCTGCTCCCCTCAGCAGTGTACTTCATCTATATGCCTACTTTGCTCCCCACTCCACTCTGTCTGGTGAAAGGACACCCCTGCACCTCTGGCCCATACTCCAGTTCTGTATGCATAAATAAATAGATAGACAGACAGACAGACAGACAAATAAATCTCAAAAAAGAAAAGAAATGGCATCCCTATCCTGACCTTCTCAGTTTGAGCTGGTCTCTTCACCTCTGACAGTAAATATGTCCTCAACTCTCTGGTGAGACATGTACTTTGTGCCTGAACGAATGTATCTTAATAAATCACACGAGTACTTCCCCAAAACTGGAATAGTGGGGGAGGGTTCTGAACATGGGGTAACAAATTGGAATAGTGCCTCTCTTCTGCTTGGAGAAATGAATGCAGAAATATGCCTTGCCTAAGAATTTGAGCTTGCTAGAAGTAAAGGGGGGAAATTTTGTTTAAGTGAAGGATTCATGGGGTATGCAGCTATGTTTTTTGGTAACAAGCTTGTGACGGGCCTCCTTTACTTTGCTGACAAAGGCAGGCCTCCAGGCAGGGTCTGAAACTGGAACTGTTCTGCATGAAGTTAAACACTATCTTCATTGTGAGCTAACAAAATCTTAGCAGGTTATGTCACCTTTAGGAAAATATTTCTCTTCCTTAATAAGGAGTTCTGTAGTGACTTATCCCTGCTGCAGTGTTCAGATATCCCTTTGGGCATTTCTGGACTGAACACATGTGGAACACAGGGAAGCACATGTGTGTATCCAAAGAAACCTGAGAGGAAGGTCAGCAGGTCAGGCAGGGGAAGAGGGCAGGTAAAGCCATTACATAAAAGTGGTTCCCTTTTTGAAATCATCACTAACTCTGAAATGTCACCTTCATTTTAACACTATGCCAGAGATTGTTTTTCAGGCTAGATACATGCCTTCTAAACACTAAGTGAGCTCAAGAGAAAAGCCCAAAGAGTGGTCTTGTAAGTCCTAACTCCATTGCCTGAATGCCCAGTCTCATTTATCTTTCCCTCGGGCAAACTTGTGAACTTTCCAGAACACACTGGAAACACTTCTAACCCATCCTTTTCTCAATTTTCCCCACCTCTCCCTTTCCTCAGTCAACCCAGCATATCTCCAGTTACCATCCCCACCCAAACCAACAAGGTGAGTCAGGACTACAGATGTGCATATGGTGCATCAAGACAGGAAAAAGGCCACAATATTTCCCTCCTCCAGAACTTCGACCCCCCTCTACTCCTTGTCAAAGATCCACAAGAGTGGGAGAAGCCATGGCAGTGAGACACGATGGCATCTTTTGAATGCACATTCAACACTGGCAGGAATAGAACCTCTGACAAGTCAGTACTCTGTTTGCAGGCCAGCTCCACCAATTATCAGCTCTGATCCTGGACACCTCATTTCTCCCCTCTCTACCTTAAAGTCCCCAAGTAATAAATGAAAATGACAACCACACCTAACATAGGTCCTTCACAAGAGAACATGCATGTGGAACACCATGTCGACATGCCTCTCACACACTGACTCTCCTTCCTCATCCTACTGCTTTCTACCATTCCTGGGGTGGCCTGGGGGATGACCTTAAAACTCTTAGTTTCAGGCCCTCCCTGGTGGCGCAGCAGATTAAAGTACAGCATGAGAATCTAAAGCCGCTTCCGCATGAGTTCGATTCCCGCCTGCCCCGGAGGTGACCACATGGCGTGGCAGACCTCTCCTGACCTGCCCGCTGCTCCCCTCAGCAGTGTACTTCGTCGATCTGCCTGTTCTGCTCCCCACTCTGTCTCTGGTGAAGCCTCTCGCCGTCCCTGAGCCTCTGGCCTATACCCCAGTTCTGTATGTACAAATAAATAAATTTTAAAAAAACAAAACAAAACAAAAAACTCTTAGTTTCAGTTTCCTTCCCTATAAAATGGCAATACTCTCCTAAAGAGACTCTATTCTTTTTTTTTTTAAGATTTATTTAAAAAAAAAGATTTATTTATTTATGCATACAGAACTGAAGTACAGGCCAGAGGTGCAGGGGCAGTGAAAGAATTCACCAAAGACAGAGTGGGGAGCAGAATAGGCAGATTGAAGAAGTACACTGCTGAGGGGAGCTAAGGGCGAGACAGGAGACATCTGTCACACCATGTGGGTCACCTCTGGCGGGGGGGGGAATCGAACTCACACTGAAGCAGCTGTGGCCAACTTCTAGTGCTGTGTCCTAACCCATTGCGCCACCAGGGAGGGCCAAGAGAATCTATTCTTAATAGAATCAGACATATAGGAAAGTACCTCCTGTGGCTTAGTGAACAGTTGCTGTGATTAATAGTGTAGGATATAAATATTATTCTGACTCTGACACCAAAAAATCAAGTGCTGTCTAAGCTTTTCAAGGTTGCACCACTTTCTAGTAGGCATTGTCTCGTTTGGCAGTTCTATGTTGGTTTTACACCAGCAAAAAGAAAGGAAGAAAGCATTCCTTCGCATTTGAGAAGCGTAAGATAAGAACTGGAGTAGGAGAGACGTTAGATACATGGGTGAAAGTCACAAAGGAAAAACAGTTCAGCATTCCCTGGGTCCTGATGATTTATACTGAAGAATGCATTTTAAAGATGGAATGACAAGGTTCAACCCTATATTTTAATTCTTTGATTAATACACATTATTTCTTGGTTGAATCTCCTACCGAAACCAACAAAACAAAAGTCCAAGCATTCCTGGAGTCCCTGAAGCAGAACAGTCGTGGATTCTAGCCCCCTCCAATCTTTAACCACTAGGTGCCCAGTACAGCCTGTCCTGGAGCTACCCAGGAACGTAGGTCGCAAGAGCCCTGGGAATGCATTTGGGGCAGGATGGTTTTAATTATTTTCAGCTCATTTTATTTACATCACACCCTCCTCTAAACACTAGTCATTTTCCAAATCACTGCTTCTACGTTCCAGCCTTCTCGCACCCCTTCTGCAGGGCTCAGGATAAGAATGTACCAGGTGTACATTTTAGTTAAGAGAGGCTATTGATGTGTTTCTGCTAAGCTAGTTTTCCTTATTGTCAATATTAAAAAAAAAAAATCTTTACATCACTCTCTAAACAAGCCAGCAGTATGTATATAGATTGTATATCAAGAAAAGTGACAATAAAGATATGAGAGAGTATAAAAAGAAAGAATACTTACAAGGATAGACAGGACAGAGAAAGAATAACAGGGAATAAAAGAAGATTTCCAATTATATTTGAGAGATTTGCTAATAAGCCAGAAATTCTAAGCCTTCAAACCTCCTTCATGATCTCCCAGGTGACTGGAACCCACATTCTGAGAATGTTGTAAGTGGAAGGAACAAATGAGGAGGAAATTCAAGCCACCTACATTTTAAAGACTGACTTAAAGGCAAGAAACCATCATTCTTCACAAGCTAGCTATTGGGTTGGGAGAGAATCAGGTTATGTGGTATTTTTCTGCCATAGGGAGGTGGAAGGGACCCGGGAGATGGAGGGCCCATTCCCAAGGCAAAAACCCCATTAGTAGAGATGGTATCTGCCTGATTTACTGCTCCATTCCACCCTCCAGGGCAGAGACTGGCATTCAGGAAATGCTGAATTCATGTTGAACATGTGAATAATTCCCCATGGCTTTACCTCTGTGCCCCCTTGTCCACACCTGTCACATCCATGGTTGCACCAGGTCACCTCTAAGGTCCTTCTGGCTCTAAAGGTCTTATGGTCCTGGGACCATCCAGCATGGCCCAAGCCACCCCTCACAACCAGACATCATTTAAGAAAGAAAAAGTGTCAGAAACTGTCTAACAATTCCCCCACTCTCTGCCCCCAACCTATTTTCACTTGTCTTTTGTTTATTAGCAGCAAATAGTTAATCATTTTCATATGCCAGGTACCTGCTTTCACTTGAATCGAGTTTAATTTATACATAGCTATGTGATGACTTTCTGTAGTTCCAACTGGCTGTGCTCCAACTTTGGATTTACAAAGCAAGTGTGATTAATATATCCCCTACAACTCTGCGGGACTCTTGAGGCTCTCACCAGCCTCCTAACCATGAATCCCAGGTCCCTTCAGGTCGCCAGGATGCCAAGGCCAGCAGGCAACGTAAGTACAAAAAATATATATAAGGCAGATTATCTTCCAAATGTATGAGGGTTACAATTAGCACAAGGATTCAGCAGAAGTACAGCAGTGGCACCTGCCATCGAGAAATTCTCCATTGAGCAGGACCCCAACAGTCACTCTGAAGTGTCTGTAGACGGTGTATATTGCCTCCTCAGAATGAATTTAAACGTTCTCTTTTGAAATTAAATTCATCATTTGGAAATAATGTCAACTGATGGGAAAACTGAAAGAACAGCACAGATATGAACAGAAGAATCTTTGCCCAGATTTTATCTATTGTTAACATTTTGCTCTATTTTGGACCTCTGTCCCAGCTTGCTTTTACATGCACATGCTTGTGCTCTCTCTTAGATGTATTTTTCCTCTGAACTATCTTTTACCCCCAAAAAAGAAACTAGATTTTAAAACAGACTAATAGGAAAACAAATGGTATACAAATTATCTAAGTCTGCAATGACCTATTTTGTGGATGGCATCTAACATCATGGCACATGTACTCAGGTTTTCTTCCATTCTTGATGGTCGACTCATCTTTTTTTCTGGGGTTGGCCTTGAACCCAAGCAAAGTTAGCACAACACACCTCTATTTATTTTACTTCAGAAGAGACCCTTGAGGCTAACCAGGTATGACAACCACTACTGTTTCCCATTTTTCTCCAGGGAAAGTACAGAGTGAGAGACAGGACATTCTGCTCTGGAGAACAGAGGATTCTGCTCCCCCAACGACAGCACTACCCAGACAGCCCATTTTCAGAAACACCTCTTCTGTTTCAAAGTTCATGAAAATGTTTCCTTTTCCTTGAACTAAAAACATAACCACATGAGGCACCACTGACAAGACAGAGGTGGAAAGGGTTACTACCTCTCTTGTTTTGGTAAAGCTTGGGAAGGCAACATTTGCCACCTGCAGAGCCTGCCTGGGGCCAGGCACTTGGCCATGGCCAGGGGTCCCAGGCCCCACGGCAAGGGGAGGAGGAGAAAGTACACTCCACTGTTAACCCACTACAGATAAAGGGCTCTCCTTCCTATGGCCGTAGAAAATTCAGCAGACTGCATAATTACTGTTAATTAACTTTAATATATGACTGTGCCTCCTGGAGTTATACAGGCAATTTGAAATTACTTTGTAAAAATCCTTTCCTCTGAGCAACCATAAAACCAATAAAATAGAATGGAGCGGAAGAAAACAATTTCTTAGGTGTAAAATATTTTTTAAAAATAAGGTACTCAAAAACTACACCACAAAACCAGAAGAAACTGGACATCAAGCATATCTGTAGTTCACTCTCATCCCACAAAAACACGATTACATCAACAGTACTCTTTGTCAAGGTAACTGATTAAGTGACTCCAAAACACTGACCTTGTTCTAAATGCCCTCCCTTTAAAAGTGAGATTGCTCAGGCACCATGTAAGACAAAAGTAAATTCAAAGTGAAAGAAACACACAGACAATGAGTAGGTTTGCCTCAAAGTCTATACATGAAGTATACAGTGAGAGTTGTATAAAGACATGTATAAACATGTGCTTCATCAGAAAACAGGCTGGGAAAGAAACACAAGAAAGGTATGAACATGAAGGTGCCGTTTAAGCTCTGGGAAACACAAAAGATCCCCTGATCTACCTTGTTTGGATGGCCTCCGCCGGATCTTCATTTTGGGGAAGGAAGGCCAGGAGTAGTTAAAAGGTGAGTCCGAGTCCGAATCCATCTTTTTGTTTTGGTGAAATCGACAGATTCACCAGCAGCGACTCGACTAGGGAAGAAGTCTGGAGTCCCCAGCCAGGAGGCGAGTCTCCCATGTGATGTAAAAGGAAGGAATGAGGCTGGGTGAAAAGCTCACGAACACCAGGGGAGGGAGAGGCAATAAATGTTTTGCTTCCTTCAGGCGTTCAGGCATGTAGACCAAGAAGGAGGCTGTAAATATTAAAGCCAAACTAGGGAAGTAAAAGGAGGAGGCTTTAGAGTCGCACTGGTACATCTCAGTCCAGTTATTCAAAAGGTCACTGGGAGCAAATGAATCATTAACTCCCCTCATCTTGCTGGAAATGGAAATGAAGAAGAAAGGTAACTGGCGATCAAAAGAGCAGCCTGGGATTCAGGAAAAGTCTCCAAATACTGGTGCTTGTTTTGCTCTGGAACAAGAGGGTCGTTTCTCAAAACAGCCACCCTGCAGTGCACAGTGTTAGACAAGGGTTGAGGTTTCTATGTGTGGACTGCCAGAAGCTTGACACACAGGCAAAGAGAGGCCACCAGACACAGGACAGGGATTTTTTTTCTTTCATACCACTAGCAGCTTTGCAGACCTAAATGTCAAAACAATTCTGATAATTCCCTTAACAATCCAGTCTCCTAGTTCTGAATCCAAAAGTGGTTGGAACCTTTAACTTTCAAAACTGTAGTCATCTAAGTTCGGGCAAAGTCATCTGCTACTGTACAGTAGAGCATAATTGGGATCTTTTTCTTAAATCACTGCCAAGTGTGGCCATCCTTTGCAAAGATCTGGACACCTTCAGAGCTCTGATCTAAACTATGCAGTCCAGTGATTAATTTACCAGAAACCAACAGGTCATTTGCAGCCTCCCTAAACAACTCTCTGGTAATTAGCATTCAGTATAAGCCCTTTACTGCCTCCCCATAAATCGTGATGCTGCTCAAATTTACTTCCCCACTCCCTATATAAACACAAAGACACGTGTGCCCCAAGAAAGTTCAAGCATAACAGCCAAAATAGGTGGCAGAAAAAAGTATGCCCCAAGTCTCACAGGGAAAGATATAAAGCATTCCTCTGAAAAGTAACTATAGCAAGAAGTAGTGTGTTTTGTTCTGTTTTGGAGGTCATCTGAGGCCCAGATAAGCTAAGAAGAGTAGAAACAATATGAGGGTATGTTCAGTGCAGATGTAGAATATGATAATATGTCTTAATTAACATCTCTTTACTTGAATTATTTCCCAAATAGTTGGCACTGTTATGCCATGCTGTGTAAGGAAAGAGATGAATAACCTGTTCTGTGATGGCTGATCCTGTCTGATTGGGTAGGGGTTGGGGTGGGATGTATAGACAAAAATGGAGAAGGGAGAAACCACCTAATTTCAATTTCAAATCAAAATCAGAATGAAATAAATCACTACAATTTGTTATATAGGGCTTGCTACATAACTATAACATGTAATTGGAAGATAACTAAAAGTATTGAAACTAAGTGATTATAAATATAAGTGATTATATTTTGTGATCTTTTATTTGAAGATTACATTTCTTAATCAATCTGGTGAAATTGTCTGGTTCAATTAGTCTCAACTCTTTGACAAGAAAATGGATAAAATCTTGTGAATAGGTGTTTTCATTCCTTCTCAGTTTTAAAGCCTAGAACAGTCCCAGGGAAATTGTAGGCTTCTGTTAAATGAATGAGTGATTTACAATAATAAATCTCCACCTGTGTATGACACTCTAGGCATGACAGGTATAAAGTTTTTAGTGCCCTCTGACTGCAAATGTGTTTCTTGACAATAACCTACAAAAACTTCTTAAAGCACCTAAAAATCTATTTGTATTTTATACATCACAATGGTATATACCTTTTGTGTAGGAGGACAATACTACAAGTGAAGAAAACCCATTGTTCACTAAAGCTCCAGGCAATACTTGGAGTTTGCCAATTCTCTAGGCTGCCTCTCAGATAACAATGGACCAAAGGAAAAGAATCTTCACCGGTGTAGACATCGCTGAACTGAAATGAAAGTTTTGGATCAAGAGACACTGTCATCTTCGTCATTAATGTGCATGGCAAAGCTTAGAGCCACTAAATCCAAGGTCAACAAGTTTTGGGAGGAGGCAGCTTCTGTCAGTGACAGAACGGAAACCCAAGCCAATGCAGACAAAAAGGATTGTAGTTGAGAGGCCAGTCAGTTGCATTTTAATCTCATTTCCTCTAAAACACAATCCTTGTTGACAATTACTATCAACTGATTATTGACATGTAAATTATTCTGACAATAAGCTACTAGAATTACCCAAACACGTTTGAGAAGCTTTTAACAAGAGATTTTTCCATTCTTATTTGTTGTATTATGTTTACACAGCTCTTTATATTTTTAGAGTAGCTTGTTTTCTTGCTCATCAAAGAATTTTCCCAAATGTGGTTCATTTATCCTTGTTTTTTAGTGATTGAGGTTCCCTCCTCATTGTTTCAATATAATTGCATTTAAATTAATTCGGGATTTTATTTGCATCTTATTCATATTCAGTCAGCTTTTTTTTTTTTTCTCTCCCAGGCTGATTGCAATTATAATTGTATAACTCAGAGTGATCTATCCCCAAGGCCACTGTTTCACCACATAGCATACAACTTTTATAATGGAAGGATGTTAATGGTTGTATCAGCCTTACTGAGCCTCCTTTAATTAGAAAACCTTTTCTTAGGAAAGAACACCATAAGGTTACAATCATCCAGTGCAATCCTGCTGCCTTAGAAGTTTCAGTTTTCTCAAAGGACCAGAGAGAAGGGAAACTTTCCTTCCTTCTCATCTAAAGAACATGTCACCTACCTTTTAACTTGGATAAAATCAAACCTCCTTGCAAGGAGATTGAAGGTTTGATGTCAGTTATGGCATCTATACAGGTTCTATTATTCCCCAAAAAGACCCAAGATTACTTGTGAGCAAGAACTGCATCATACTCACATTTTCAAGGCATCATAAGATAAAAAAGAAAAATCATGGTTTTTTGGAAACATTTATATCTGGACTATAATGGTGGATCTGTCACTTAATAATAACCCTGGCCAAATCACCCACACTTTCTGAACCTCAATTATCTCATAATAAAATAAGATCATTACATCTATATACTCAAAATTGTTACTGCATGGAACAAATGAGATTGGAACAGTACAGAACATGAGTAAGTTTGCTATAAATCTTAGCTTACATGTGTTCTTCTCCTTTTGTATCTCTTCCACATTACAGACACTGAAATATTCTTATTTTTAATACAGGAATAATAGTTTTTCCTTTATTTTTCATTTTTGTTGTATTTTTTCTAATATTCTGATTTTCGAACCTGAGCCATGATAATGACGTTCAGTTAGCAAACGTGAGCAGGCAGCACAGTAGGGGTAAGAGAGGAGCCAGCAACCACCCAGGCCAAGGCCAAACCAACCGAGCACCATACCCCATCTGTGCACTCCTGGAATCACTACAGCTTTCCAGTATGCTACAAAACGGACTTCCTGAGTGGAGGGGCTTCTGGGAACTAGGAGCAGAGCTGAGCAGCCATATTGAATTTTAAAATTACTAAACATATATGCCTGCTTTTTTTCTACTTGAGCGCTCTGGGCAGGCAGTATAATTCTGACTATCTTCAGAAAGCAGTTATATCTTGACCTTCTGGTAGATTCAGCTTGGGCGGTACATTTTGACTTTCCATCTTTCCCAGCCCTCTAGTCCCTATGTAAATCCTTGCTTGTATTTCCTCCCAGGAAAAACCTTGGATTCCTTCTCCTGGGAGCTTGACTTTGGGGCCCTGCCTGCTCAGCTCTGAGCTTGCCTGTTTGGCTGCGTGCTTGACAATGTGGGGTTGGGTAATTTCAGAGTTTGATCTATACTCTGTGTATTGAAACCTTTCTTTTCTCTACTCCTCTCTAACTACCCTAGAAAAAACATTTTTGCACACAGTAGAGTTTAATGAACTTGCTATGATGTGCACAGTTGACATGAACCCAGAATGGGAATCTGGTGTTCCTGGGCCCCCATGGTTTTGCCAGTATCAATTCCAAGAACATCATTACCAAAAGATCAGAAGAAATGCTTTGCTTCTCTGCTCCAATGTTTTACTACCAGAAACAATAGTTTTTTTAACAGCATTCTTGGAAAATATCATAGAAATACACAAGACATGACTCCTGATACCATAAAAATCTGTCCTAGATAACTTCAATCTAACACAGATAACCTAAATGTAGGTTCTAGCATTGGGTAAAAAACAGAGATGGTAAACTTCAAGCTATACTACAAAGCCATAATAATCAAAACTGCATGGTACTGGAACAAGAACAGACATCCAGACCAGTGGATTCAGATAGAAAACCCAGATATAAACCCACAGGTTTATGGACAACTAATCTTTGACAAAGGAGCAAAGAAGATACAATGGAACAAAGAAAGTTTGTTCAGCAAATGGTGCTGGGAAAACTGGGAAGCTACATGCAAAAAAA
>NW_004567108.1:37800712-37807069 GCF_000260355.1 Condylura cristata
GGAGTGGGGAATGGGATCAGAAACAGTGGGGGGAAGGAAATGCACTGGACTATGCTGATGGCACATGGGTGATCTGGTGATGGGAAACCCAAGGAGAGTGCAACTGAGATGGGAAAATGCACAAAAATATGTAAAAATAAACTATCGTAAAAAAAAAAAAAACAGGTGGTAAAAGTCTTCCTCAAAAATCCCTTAGAAGGCACCAAATCATCTAAGCCAAACACAAGTAGTTCTTGTTGGAGTCCTTTGTTTGGTCACCAGGGAAAATGGTTGGGTTGCATCGAGAGATCATATTATATAGAAAATGAGATTCTTTCAATGCAGGGCTCCTATTCATGTGATAAGACACACTCACTGTGAGAAGCACAGTAGGAAATGGGCTGATGGATGAAGTCACCCTGAGGTTTAAATTATTATTTAAACCATATCTAAACTTTACTTAAACCTTACATAAATTACTATTTTTCTCTACCTCTCCCTTCATGTTTTATTTTAGCGGAATCCATAATTTTAAGTACACATAAAATAGACATGCATTAGGAGCATAGCACAATAGTTGATCTAACTTGGATGCCACCATTCATACCGTCTTACTTGAAAGTAAGAATATGTCTACTTCTTATCTACATGCAACAATGGATGTCTACATTGTCTAATTATGAGGGCATATTGATGTTATAGTGCTAATTCACTAGCACATGTTTTATTCTATACTTCCTCCCCTTACCTGTAAATTCCCATTCTGACAGAGTGAAACTTGACACCTGCTAGCCATACCTCATTTACTTAGCCATTCACTTCTTGTTTACATGGATGGTGGTATCAGAACTGTTAACCTCATCCCTGTGGGAAACAACTTTACCACCTTTTGGACCGTGTGCACAGTATCTTTTGCTTTTAGATTAACAATCTCTACTTATTTCCAGTTACTGAGGTTTACATGTGTACACACACATGCTCACACACATACCCATCCCCTGCAGTAAGGTTATTTCATACATATGCAGTGCGGGGAGGCTCCTTTGCCACCACAGGATCCTCCAACCTGCTTTTTAAAATTTATTTATTCATGCATACAGAACTTGGGTACAGAACAATGTACAGGAATGGTGAGAGGATTCACCAGAGACAGAGTGGGGGGCAGAACAGGCCGACTGATGAAGTACACTGCTGAGGGGAGAAGTGGGAGGGTTAGGAGAGGTCTGCAGCACCATGTGGGTCACCTCCAGGGTAGGGATTGAACTCATGCTGAAGTGGCTTTAGCTTCTTAGTGCTGTGCTTTAACCTGCAGCACCACCAGGGAGGGCTCTCAACCTGCTAATTTTTTATTTGCATACATTAAAGTTTACTCTGTGTGTCACCCAGCTCTGGGTTTTAACAAATGCAATGTCACATATCTACCATTACAATATCACACAGAAAAGTTTCACCACCCTTTAAAAAGCCCACAATGATGAGAACAGGCAGACAAGATACAGAAGCTAAGTGGAAGAGTTCCCCAATAACAAAGCTAGTACTCTTTAAACACATAAAGTATTGCTGAATTCTTACCCAAAGCATAAAATAAATATCCATCTTTGCAATGCTTCTGTTAATCTGAAACTATTCTACTCGCCCATCTTGCAAGGTGACAGGTGAAAAAGCTGAAGCAGCACTGCAAAAGTATAAAACTGAGCCAAGAAAGCCAGTGCTGGTGATGAGGTTAAGAGCACCAAGATGCAAACACCTAAGAAACCTGTCCTCATCAGAGGAGTTAGCTGATGTTCCCGATCTGCTGTGTATTCCAGAAAGGCCATGTGCTAGATGAAGTGTTCAGCAGCTAAATCCAGGATTGAAAAGAAAAAGGAGGAGGTTCTTGCTATCACAGAACTAATTGGTGATGACAACACTCAGTAGTACCTGAGTGGTCAAACTGCAAAAATGCCTAGATAACGTCCTACTGAAGATGTGTTTCGAGAGCTGTTGAACCACAGCAAAATGAGTGAGCATGTGAGAAAATTTTGCACTCGCATCACCCTGGGACTGTTCTGATCATCCCAAAGGGCGGATCCCCTGAGGCAGCTGCGTAGTGGCTTCCTACTTGTGACTGGGTCTCTCTCACTCAGCCTGAATTGCTCTGCATAGAACACACTAGAAATTGTCATCACTACATCCACCAAAACTGATATTAGTGGTTTTAAAATCCCAAATCTCACTGATTCTGACTTCAAGAAGCAGCAGCAGTATAAGCTGCAGCACCAGGCAGGAGAGGTCTTTGAAAAAGGAGAAATGCAAGATGACCGAGCAGCACAAGGCTGCTCAGAATGCTGTGGATTTGCAAATTCTGCTGAAAATCAAAGCTGTTCCCCAGGTCCAGGGACACCTCTGCTCGGTATCTGACCTCACAGATAGAATTCACCTCACCAATTGGTGTTCTAAATTTCCTACAAAGAATCTACTGAAATAATGATCCAATAAAATATAACTAAAACTCCTAAAAATATTTTTCAAATATTTAAAGGATGAGGGCAAAAAGTACAGAATCTAAATTCACTAAATATTTGTGGAATTCATGCTAAAAGAAAGCTTGTATCACTTATTTGGGTGTGTAGAATTCAAGTCAAGCATGAAACTAATTCCTTTTGCTTAAGCTCTTAGGAGAAGTTACATGTAACTCGGGAGACTATCTAAACTAAGATTATATGCTCAAAGTAGTTCTAATTTTGCAGAAACAAATAGTGTCTCTTTGGGTTTAATAGGTTCCAAGAGTTAACCCAATGCGAAGCTCCCATTTGGCACCTTGGGGTATGTGAGTCTATCTCAGGTCAGCAGAGACCTAAGTTGGTAACTCTGAACAACATGGATGAAACCCAGCTCACTCAAATTTTTCTCAAGTTCCAGACAACTTTAACTTCACTGTATTCTGATTTTTGTTATTTCTAAATATTATGAAGAAAGAGCAGAATAGAATACTGATACTGGACCTCATAGTCAACCACTGACAATATTTCTTCCCCATACTTTAACTATATATATTTTTAGCAGAATCTCATATTATGAAGAATTATGTGATGCTGACTTTCTTGCCCATGCCTGAAGTAAAGAATGAGTTTTCATAAAACATCTTGCAAATTAAATACTATGAGGTGAAAGTAAATTGTCTCAATTAACTGTTAGAGGCTATACTACCTAGGAATGAAAACTCACTAGAATTTTAAGTGCCCTAAAGTCCCCCTCCAAATCACGCACAAGGTACTCAGGAAAAAGAAAGCCAAAACTGCAGTCAAGCCCACAAGCTGGTTATTTTTCTGGGAGTCCAGTTCTTTAAGTGTCTGAGCATATAGTTATTCTTAAGTATGTCAACACAGGAGGCAGTAATCTGAGTGGGATTTTAAAATTTACAGAAAAAAAATTATGAATGATTATTTCTAGAACATATTTCATATTTTTCATTTGTTACATGCTTTATAAATTAGTTTTATACTTGTTTGAAGTTTATAATCTAATTGTTTGCTTTAAACATCAAAATAGAATCTTTAGGGATGAAACCTAAGGGATTTGCTTTTCATTAAGACCCTTGGAATAGAGGGTCTTCTTTTGGAGTCCAGAGAAAGGGCTGTCATTTTTCTCTCCCTCAATTACATTTCATATATTGAATTGTTTTGTAAAGTGAAGAGGGAAAGCATTTAGATTGTACCACAGATAAGTCAGCACTCTCTTCACACCAATCTGTGCACCTCAAATCCCAAAACATGAACCACAGGAGATTGCAATCATTGATTCCTTCTTCATATTTAAAAACAGTCCATAGAGGTCCTTTCCTGGTGGTGTAATGGGTTAAAGCACAGCATTATAAGCTCTCGGAAGCCACTGCAACACAAGTTGGATCCCCAGCCAGGGAGCTGACCCACATGGCGCGACAGACCTCTCCTGACCTGCCCGCTGCTCCCCTCAGCAGTGCTTCATCTATCTGCCTACTCTGCTCTCCACTCTCTCTGGTGAATCCTCTCACCATCCCTGCATCTTTGCCCTGTACCCCAGTTCTGTAAGCATAAACAAATAAATCTTTAAAAAAAAACAAAAAAAAAAAACAGTCCATAGAGAATAATAGTCCATAGAAGTAGGAATTTTTTCAATAATTTTCAAAATTTTATGTTTCCCACAGGCCTGCCAAGATAGATATAAGTAGAATCACATTCCCCAAACCCCAAAATACTGAATACCCAGTAAATCAGAGCTCCTCTTTCAAGAGCTCAGCTTTAAAGATCTTTAGCACCAACTGAGAAATCACCTAGGGGGCTTTCATAACTCTTAGGCTACATTCCAAGCCAATTCAGCTAAACTACTCTGGAGTTGGGTCCCAGGCTTCAGTATCATTAAACTTCCTGAGTATTAATAATTCCAGTGTACAGAGTTTAGGATGGTGGGGTAATAGACTATTTAGACAAACAACTTCTGTTACAAAGGTACCTCCTTAAAAGAGGTGGCACCATGCTTCCTATCCCGGCAGCCAGGGGAAGCCATTTAACAAGGCAGGCAGGTGGGCTGAAAGGGGAAAGAGAGAGAGCGCTCATTTGTGGAGCTGACTTGCACCCTAGCCCTGATGGGGAGAAGACGAGGAGGAAACCAATGGAGGAATCTTATAGAGAAATTTGAAAGAGACACATAGGTGAAAGACACGTGATGAGGCTGACAATGGCAGCCATATCTTGCTGTGGAAACTCCTCTTATCCCACTTCTCAGGAACCTGCTTCAGAAGCCCTCTGCTATCGTTCACCACTATGAATTGACTTATATTTGTGATAAGCTTTCAGGCCTCTACTGCCCCACCTCTTCAGGCCAGCCCTGTTTAGCTGGGCATTTGCCCATGAGGTGGTAATTTGGGGTGTTTTCTCAGGGAAAAAATATCCTTTCTTCTCTCTTTGTGTGCACTAATTTTATTAAAGATTTTTTTGCACTGTGAGTCTGTTTTACCTTTGTGCATACAGATGGCTGGATCGCTTTAGAGCATGCAAGTCTGGGATGTCCCTGGGTACCCCTCAGTCGCTTGCTAACATAACCTTGACTTTCTTTTTTTTAAGCATTTATGAGCAAACAATAGTTAGAACGATTGTGTCCATTATTATACCAGAAAATGTCTTAGACTTAGCACTTACAATTTAACATATTTTTAAATACAAAGACAATAATACACCCTCCAGTAATGCTTTGGTTTCTTTGTGTTCACTAATGTATAGCTAACCTAAAAATTCCAATCATTTGTGGGGTAAAAGTCTCAGTAAATATTCCAAATGTCTAATTTAAAGAAAAAAAAAATGTTTTAGTCACATTCCAAAATGAGAATTTTATCCAAACAATGAAGCCACAAACATAAAAGCCAAAATATTCATGATAAGAAAACCAAACTGAGCTTATAACACTCAGAATTCCAGTAAGTCAGCAATTTCTTCTAACAAAAGCATTTTTTAAAAAGCCTCAACAACTGCAAGAGAATTTCACTGAAGTAAATAAAGAAAGAAAATTTGAGTCCAAACTTTCACAAATAATATTGCAATCCCAGTGGTCTAAGGCTATCAATCTACCCCCCACCCCCATCCCTTTATTTCAAAATCTCTGAATTGTGTTAGAGAATGGAACTCCTCCCCCAAGAAAAAAAAAAAAGGAAAAAGAGGAAGGCACAAAAGTTTTTGCATCTGGGGCATGAGAGAGATCTGCCAGAGATTAGTCTTCAAAACTTGGTTTTCAGAAGGTTTAGAATTCTTCTAAGGCTTCCCACCCACCCTTTCGATTATTTCCTTTCACGTTTTATGTAACATTCTTGAGATTTCATTGTAGATACTCACCTATCCACACCGAATAACAGCCGACACAGAGGACCAGCTTCCACTAAAATGGGTGCTAGGTCTTAAGATAACATACTTAAGCTCTTGGAACCACCTCAAAAGGTATTTACAGAAGCAACTTAACATGTTGTGTTTTATGAGTTTTTATAACTTAGCAGCATTAATTCCATTTCCAAATCCTTCAGCTAATATAAGAAAGACTGACCTCATTACTGCTACTTATTGGCGGTTTGCCAGACCAGCACTATTCACTGCCCAGCTCTGCAGACTGGCTGAAATCCCTGGACCTGCGCCTGGACCTCTCCCCGTGGAGATCTTGATAAGAGTGTGCCACTTCACCTGAAATCCTGCCTGGAGGATCTGTCCCACCCCCCTGTGATGACCTTTCCCTAAGCTGCCTGTAGAGCCTTTGTTTCCCTCTCGGGTCTTGTCTGCAGCCACGAAAGGCATGTGTTGTCTATGCTGAGCCATCTGAAGGGCCTCTACTTCCTACAGTTTGTTTCTGTCTCTGCTTCCTTCTCTTCTCAGTCTACAG
>NW_004567108.1:37807169-37847155 GCF_000260355.1 Condylura cristata
TAACAGGCACAGGTGACTAGTGACTTCAAACCACAGATAACTAACAAACAATAGCAATGAAGTGACCCAAAATATTTTAATAACTGCAATTCAAGCTTCAGCACAAACTGACAACCAACCACTCTATAAAATTAAACAATACATATTCTAAAAATAGGTGATTATTTTCTGAATATAAATACTTATGGGAAGAACTTGACGTTTTCCTTTCGTCTTAGAAAAGTAATCATGTGTTGTGGGAAAATGTCTAACATCATTTTAAGCTACCTGATAAAGTGGAGCTTATACATGGCATACAATATTAAATGAATAAAGGTACAAAATTCTTTCAACTGCATCATTATAACTGTACAAAATATATGAATAAAGAAAATATGGTAGAAAAGCCACCAAAATTTAATAGTAGCTGCTTTAGAGTGGGAAAATGGTAGGTTGTTTATTTCTATCTAAAATTTCAAATGTTTCTACTGTGAGCATGTATTACTTCTATGATTCAAAAAATGAATCATTTCCCCCTAAAAGGTGTATTTAACATGACAGGATGTTTAAAAGCTTCCTGGTACTTCCCCCAAGTATACTCTGCCAGCAGCCGAGCCTGGCACAGGGGACAAAGCACTGCTTAAGACCCAGAGGTCATAGAACTTCCCAAGCGAGGTGGACAATGCCAGCCAATGTCATCACCACCACCTCTGGTGTCTCCACACCCCTGCACCTTTCCCCAACAGAAAAGTGAAAACATGCCTGCCCAGCTCTTGTTTTGACATGCCAGTTTGAACACTCTTTCATTGTGCCATCCAAATATCATACAAAATAGTTCAGCCAAGTAATTATCAAATAATCTTAGTCTGATGCAGATTATAGCTAGCAAATTACTGCAGGAAAACCAGCTTCTTACAAGTGTCACTAAATCTGGTTTATACAGACAACTTCACTCACACTCTTGAGTGTTGCTTATGAGAGAGCAAGAAAGCCACCTCCCAGAAGCTTCTGCAATTCACCTGAGACACTAATACTCTTCACAGTCCTCATCTGTCAACTTTTAACTAGAAATCTTAATTTCAACCAGGGGCATGGTCTTATTTAACCTTTTAAAAATAAAGTTTGCAAGATAGTAACTAATCAGGCCCTCCCTGGTGGCGCAGTGGGTTAAAGCACTGTACTAAGAATCAAAAGCTACTTCTGCATGAGTTCGATTCCCGCCTGCCCCGGAGGAGATCCACATGGTGTGGCAGACCTCTCCTGACCCGCCCGCTGCTCCCCTCAGCAGTGTACTTCGTCGATCTGCCTGTTCTGCTCCCCACTCTGTCCCTGGTGAATCCTCTCACCCTCCGCATCTCTGGCCTGTACCCCAGTTCTGTATGAATAAATAAATAAATCTTTAAAAAAAAAAAGATAGTAACTAATCAAACCATATACAGTTTGCTGAATTAACAATGGTTTATGTATTTTTGCTTGCAAATGGGGTTCCTGTCCAACCAAAGTTCACTCAGCTGGCTGTATTTCCCGCAATCTCTTCCTTTGTTCCTCCCAGATGCCCACTTCTTTCTTTGGCACGACTTTTATTCCATAATCCTCTTTAATCCTGTCCACTGGAGCCAAATGGTTCCTTCCTTCTTTCTTAATTCTGTATTGACACATTTCATCTATCTTCCCTTCCTCCAAATTTTGCCCTCTCTGCTCACTCCAGCTGCCTACACTGTGAGGGGAAGGCACATCCTCCTCTATGGCAGAAACAATCAGATCCCAGCCCACCAGCTACTTTCTCCCATTTGAGAAAATGCCAGGCACTCACAGCACCCACCAAGGGCAGGGTTCCCCTTCGGGCCTACCACCAAAACAGCCTTCCTCCAGTCAACATCTTCAGCATGGGAACTAGTGGCAGGTCTGATTCTTGATGCTGTGATAGGGAACTAACTCCATACAAAGAGAACTTTCTTGGGTTCTGCCCTGTCCGGGAGAGTTAGTTCAATTAATAAAGCCAGTTCTTCAGTCATTTTAGTTGCACTTCACATGCTTAACAGGCACAGGTGACTAGTGGCTACCATATTCAACAAAGCAGACAAAAAAATCATCGATCATTCAGAAAGTTCTACTTGAAACAGCACAATGTAGTTTATGAGATAACACTAAGCTCACAACACACCATTTTGGATAATACAAGCCAGCCAAGATAGGTATCTCTCACCCATATTCATCAGCATTTCCTTAGAGACTAAGGAGAAAGTAAGCACATATTAAACACACAGACACATACACTTTGTGTTTTAGCATTTTGGAGTGGCCTTGGGGAAGAGCTGTTTCCTGTCTCAAAGTTCAGTTTGCCATCTGCCTGCTGCTCGGGGCTAACTACCTCCTCCTCTGTCTCAGAAGATTCCTTTTCACCTGTTTTCATTTCTTTGTAGGAAGTCAAGGAAGTTTTTTTTTATTACAAAAGGTTTAAGTGAACAAAAAAACAAATGCTAGATCGTACAAGGAACCATCACGCGTGGCTCCTTTCATAAATCACTGAATTAATATCAAAAGCTTATCTCCCACAAATCCTTCACCACAGCCGTCCTGAGACACAACGCTGTCACTGACACAACCCTCAGACCAGGCTACCACAGTTTCCGCAGCACGTGTCTCCTTACCCAGCAAGTCTCCCTGCCTGTAAGTGGAGTGTTAAAAACCTAAAATTAAAATAATCCTACTATTTAAATACTTTCAACAGCCACACTCCTCCTCCAGCAGCAATTTGTCTTGGTAAACATGCTTCAAAGCTCACATTCCTGGGAGCATGATGCAATTTATAGATGAGACATCCTGTATGTGTGAGCAAGCACTTGCCCCTGGCTTTGGTGGCCCGCAACGGTCATCTATAAGGAGGTGTTTGGTTTCATTTCTCCTTCCTCTCCCCTCTTCTGGTAGCCAACTATTACTCTTACCTTATATAGCAGAAATATTAAAGGCATGCATATTGCTTGATATGGTTTAGGTTTCTGTTCCAATTTCAGTAGTACCCCAAGCAGGGAAATCTAGCTAATCACCTCTGGCTGGTGGCCAGCTCACCAGAAGCACAGCCAAGTAACACTAAGGGTGCTTCCTCCTTGCCTGTTTTATTCTCTGGCATTTCCCAACTGTGCTAACTGTTCTGTTGTGTACCTACTGGCTGTGTCAACAACATTCCCCTGGCCTCCCTCAAGTACCAGCATCACCAGCTCCCCAGGCCCACCCACCTCCACTGTTAAGTTTGCTCCACATTGCCTAGGTTTTCCTCAAGTTCACATCAGCCAGAGCACTTGGCTGCTACAGCCACCATCTTGCCCTCTCCCAAGGGCACCCAGGACTTTCCAGGTGTGTAAGCTGTATAGGCTTCACTGAGACTAAAGAAAATACTGGGAGGGTTTGTGCTTATCTGCTTCCACCTTGTCAGTCCTAGAGGTCTTCACAGACCACCTGGGGGACCACAGGAAGTACTTGCTGAGAGCCCCCAACAGCTTACTGGCCCCTAACACAAGGGGTAAGTCTTCGTATTAGCCCAGATTAGCTCTGAAGCATCAGAAAATGCCTAGGGAGGACAGTTAGGGAGAGGCCCTCAGGGAGCTGTGAATTAAAATGCCTGTGAACAGGTGAGAATTACCAGGTCCAGGGGAAGAACTACCTTCACCTTGCCAAGGAAGGGCCTGGCTCCTTTGAAAGGGCTCCCATGTCCCCAAACACATTGGGTAGCAAAGTGAGATCATGGGGGTTTTAGGTTAGGGTAGGATGAAGTTTTGAATCTCAAATTATATCACTTACTCCTATCAGGGGCCTCAATCACTTCACCTGAAACTAAAGCTGATTTCCTACTTCACAGGAACAAGATAACATATGACAAGACGGAGCCAGCATCTGGTTCAGAGTAAAAAAAATGGCTCAGAAAAAGCTTTGATTGCTGTTTGTTTTAGTGTTTTTAGATTGAAAATGGAGAGTCAACTCCTGAAGTCACAACATTATAACTGGGTGGATTTCAAGAATCAGGCAAGCCTCCCAATAAGACATTTTAAAATACATTTTCTTCTTGCCTCTGGACACCCAGGTCTCTAGCACCGTTATGAGTGTGGGGGAAAGCAACATTGTAGAACTTACCGGAATCTAGACTGTCCTGCTCTTCATGCTCGCTCAGTTGCACTGCCAGGTTTTCTACACACTGGAAAAGAAAAAGTCAGGTGGGATGTTTAGAAACTAATTAGGTGCCACACCACTTTTTGACTTGGAAAATCAACCTCAGAAAACATCAGTGAAGACACATTACACAATTGTCACATGTAAGCAGAACTAGTCTTATACTCAAGGAATATTATTTAAGAGCTAAAAATCAGGAACAGATCTGTTCCAAGCTGAAACTTGCCCGACAGCTATCATTAGGGCATTTTATTCTCAGACCATCTCCCAGGCTTCTGCTTGCTATTGCATTGCTGGCATGTGACATCTATAGATATGATCTGCAAGTACAAATCTGTATTGGAAAATGCATACAATCATCTTGCATACATAGCTACAACCCAGAAAGGGAGCTTCGTTTGGTCCTAAAGATTAGAGACTGAAAATTCAGTAAAGGAAACTGAATTTCATGTAACTGGAGGTACATTCCTGGATTGGTTTGTTCATTTGGGAAAGGGGGGTTTCTTCCCTCTACCTTTATTATCATTAGCTCTTCCACCCTGAAGAGGGAATACAAAGAAGAAAAGGGGCTCAGGGTTCCTTACCTTTACATCTTCTTTTTCAGGCAGTGATCTACTGGACACCAGATTCTTAATCTCTGGAAAAGGAATAATTCTCATTAAGATATGTTGATAGGAATTTTTTTTTTAAAGAAAAAACAAAAGGAATAGGAAATAGAAACTAGACAACAATAAAAACAAGTTGCCCAGGAACCCTATATATAGAATTAAGTTTTTAGATCAAGCTTCTAAAAAAATCAACTCTCCACAGAACAAAGTCTGATAACCTGAGTGCCCACACTCCTGCATTTGTGTGGACCAAGATGTAAACAAGCCTAGTATCTCTCACCGGAAATCATGAGGGGGGAAAAAAACAGTTAAATAAATAAATACCCTTGAATTACAAGAAAGACTACTCACTGACACACGGCTCTTCAAATCAGCACAGATGCTAAGGGGAGGGCTCACTCCACCTGAGCAAATCCCTCCTATCTATCCCCTCATGAGTGCAGGTTCAAGACAGCACTTGGTTTAGGTGAGGTCTGGCCTTTGCTCACGCATCTTTGAAAGCTGAGACCTGTGAAGTCTGTGCCGCCCACCTGGGACAACGTCAAGCTGAGTGCTCTTGAGCCCTCCCCCCCCCCCCCCAAGGGCTCTCTCTCTGAATACAGGCTTTCCTGGAAATATCAGTGGTCGAGATGTTCTGGGATGAGCAGGAAAGGAAGGTTCACTTAAGGGTATTTTTCTGTCTCGACTGATTAGTTTTCTTCTCAAATACTCAGTTGTCTGTAAACAAGGGCCACTGTTGTGTAAATACCCACCAAAAGCACGTTAGGACTTGGGGAAAATAAGTGTTGGCTACTTCTAGCAAGGGCAGAGGGCTTAAAAACCTTTACCGGGGATTTGCATTATATAAGCTCCTCCTCGGAACCCTGCAGCCAGGCCCTGCCTAGTGCTGACTCTGGGGAAACTGTACTAGTTTACCCAGCAAGTGCAGTACCTAGACCTTCCAGGCTGCACTCGATCCCTCCTGTTCATGTAAGTCACATCTCCAAGTGGACTTATTCAAGCTCTTCTTATTGCTTAGAAATACGAAAAGGGGCCCTCCCTGGTGGTGCAGCAGGTTAAAGCACAGCACTAAGAAGCTAAAGCCACTTCAGCATGAGTTCGATCCCAGCCCCAGGGATGATCCACATGGCGTGGCAGACCTCTCCTGACCCGCCTGCTGCTCCCCTCAGTAGAGTACTTCATCAGTCGGCCTGTTCTGCTCCCCACTCTGTCTCTGGTGAATCCTCTCACCACTCTTGCACCTCTGGCCTGTGTCCCAGTTCTGTATGCATAAGTAAAGCTTTTTTAAAAAAATGACAGGAATTTTCATGTTTCTGTTTAGAAAAAGCGTAAGAGTATAAGGCATTCCTTTATATGGATTTTCATATTATGATGAGTCATAATAAACAAGGATGGAACAGAGATGTCAACAAAACCGTTGCCACTGTTGATTTTTCAAAATCTGCATAACAATCTTTTTGATTCTACTGTACAAGCAATAGTATATTTGCATACTACAAAATCGTCCTTGAAGTCAGAATACATTTAGTATCTATGAGGAAAAAATGTAAATGCAACAGCCTCAAATTCATTTAGTCATATCATTTACCCACAGTATTAAAGACAAGTTAGAGCAGACACCAGGCTGGGTGGCTCTAGGGTCCCAGGGCCTTTAAATGCACAACCCAGTAAGGCCTCCAGGTGGCAGCAGAGGAACGTCTGTATGTACTACCTAACTCAACTGGGAAGTGGTGGTGGGTAGGATCTGAATACACAGTTGGAGAGGTTTGAAACTATAGCCCCTAAAACAAACACAATGATGTCAACCAACGGTGCCTCCGAAACATAATCGTGGGAGGAGAAGGGGGAAAATGTTATTGAAGTGCCAAAGTCCAAACACTATGTTAGAAGAAAGCTTTTAATCTGACTGCAGAGATGCAGAAAATTGATGGGCAGCATCTCCTATAGAGCTTACCACATTACTGAAGCTTAGTAAGGGTTTTGTTTAGAAACATGTACCCAAAGCCCTAAGAGCTGGGTATGTGGGGAAGATGAAGCCAATAAGAAAGGGAAGGGAACCAGAACCCAAGTTTTAACAGATGCCATCAAATATGACGAGAATCACGAACATTTTTATTTTGCCATTTGCAAGGTCTTCCTTTAAGGCCATTTCAGAGAATGTGTTTTTTTTTTTTTTTAAATAACAGTGTTTTAGCTTTTCTTTCTATATTTTTCTTAAAATGAAAGTTATTCAGTAAATATTTTTTAAAAACTAAATAGTCTAGGGCCTTCCTGTTGGCACAGGGGTTAAATCTCAGCACTATGAAGCTATCACCAGCTACTTCAGCAAAAGTTCAATACCCGGCCAGGGAGCTGCACCACATGGCCCAGAAACCTCTCCTGTCCTGCCCGCTGCTCCCCTCAGCAGTGTATTTTAGTCAATTTGCCTGTTCTGCTCCCCACTCTGTCTCTGGTGAACCCTCTCAACCCCACACCTCTGGCCTACAGCCCAGTTCTTGTATGCATAAATAAAGAAATCTTTTTAAAAAAAAAAAACAAAACAGTCTAACTATATGCCTGATTATAAAATAAAATGTTGACATTTACTTAGTTAATGTACTTCTTTGTTTTTATTCAATTAAATTCACTTTGACCTTACAACTCAAAAAATGATTTTAAAGCAGAATAATTCTTTTGGTGGTGGCTAATTTTTATTGAAGAGTTTAAATAAAGGGATCATTTGCCTCTTTATTTTATGTTGCCCCTACCTTTGCTAGTTTTGTATTTTACTTAATCATATTGTCTGCACAAGAAGAACCAATATTTATCTTTCATTCTGACTTGATTGAATTCCCTTGAATTCCTTCCATTTTGTTATAAATGGCAACATTTTGTCTTTCCCTGTGACTTAATAGTATTTCATAGTGTAGAGAGACAATATATTCTTGATCCTTCTTCTCTTGATGCGCATTAAAGTTACTTCCATGTCCTAGCTATTGTAAATAGTGCTACAATAAACATTGTAGAACATGTGACTTGAGTAGATGATTTCACATTTTTCAGATGCCCATGAGTGGAACTGCTAAGTGATAAAGTATTTCATTTTTAGTGTTTCAAGGAAAACCTAGATCATTTTCAAAAATGGGTTTCAGAATGCATTCCCACCAACAGCATAATGGGGTTCCTCCTCTCCTACATATTATCACTTTTTTTCCCAATATATGCCATTTTCATAGATGTGAGACCATGTCTCTGTGCATTTTCCTTATTAAAAGCCATAGGCATTTTTCTCCATAACTACTGACCTTCTGGATGTCCTCTGTGGTGAATTATCTATCCAGGTCTGCTGCACATTTATTAGTTGGTTTGTTTTGTTGCATACTATAAGTTTTTTTATATATCTTGGATATTAACCACTTATTGGCTGTGTAATATATAAATATTATCTCCCATTCAGAAGGATGTGTTTAATATACTTGTCTTTTTTTCCCTATGAAAAAGCTTTCTAGTTGACAGTAATCCCAACTGCTAATTTTTGCTTCCTATCTCTTGCTATAAGGGTCAAGTCTGTAACAACTCTGCAAAAAAACTCTGCATTTCTAAAGAATTCTGTACCTCCAGCATTGATACTGAAAAATAGTGCATATTTTATTCCAGCTGGCTAAGGGAGACGCCTATATCATCTGGTAATGAAATTTGCAATAACAATGGATGTGTTCAGTCCTTGCAGTTAGGCTTAGATTCTAGCTTCCTGCCCCTCTGGAAAAGCTAGTCATCATATGTTGTTATTCTATAATTTTCCTTATAATCTAATGCAATTTTGTTTCATTTTTAAACAAATACCTTAGGCTATATTAAAACAGACAAGTATTTATTTTTTTAAATAAATTTCAATTGTATAAAACCTCTATTCTAAAATCATGAAAAATATTTGAGACAGTGTATGAATTCAGGGTAATTATCTAGGATTATACAGAACTGTATCTCAGAACTTTTAAAGAATTTGGCATTCATTCTGGTAGAGTTTAATTAAATTGCTCCAGGAGAGTTTCTGCTAAATTACTAGGATCCTTTTACACTCACCCACCTGTACCGCCAATGGCACAGTGCAATCAAACCACCCATTGCTATAGCAACCTTCAGCAGATAATGATATCAGTAACTCTGTGCTATTTCCTTTTTAAAGGTCTATTAATCTTACCTACAAGGCCCATCCGGCAGTAAGGATTACTCCCCTCTAAATCAGACTGACCAAACTTATTAAACTACAATAGAACATGAAGTAACTTTAATATTCATGTTTACTCAGTGACAATCAGCAAATTATTTTCAACCCACTAAGTATTAATAGTCATGAGATTAACACTATATCCCGCTAACAGAGTCTCCCCAAAGATCTGACGTTGTGTACATTTTGCTGTCTCTTTTTCTATAAAGGGAGGGACCACAGAAGTGAGAGTGAAGCAAAGAAAATATATTAAAGATAAACACAGTTGGAGAGAGAGGGGGAGAGCTGAAGGGGACCAGTAGGGGAATACAGGTCATAAAAAAATAAAATTACAGGTTTCTGGGTATTCTCCTTTCAACAACCATTTGCAGGCCATGTGATGCCTCCTCCAGGAAGGAGGCAAGAAGAATTATAGTGATAATGATCAAAGCAGCCCGTGCCTGCTGCTTCAGCCCTACCCTCATGTTCTGCTAGCCACTCTCAAATTCACTGGGTAAATTTGCAGGGTAGCATCAAGCACAATTGGAAAGTAGGAATCCTATTCTCAGCTTGCCCCACAAATGCCAGAAGGGACTTTATTTCAAACTAGAAGTTGATTTTTTTTTTTTTAAAGAACAATGTGGATAAAGGGCAAGGGTATAAGATACAAAACAGATATGAAACATATATAAAATACATAGAAAAAAACACAGGGGAGTTTGAGAAATATCTTTGAGGATTCATCCCCAGCAGTAAGAAAAACAAGGGGGAATATAAACAACCTGGACTACATCAGAACAAGAAGCTTCTGTACAGTGAAAGAGGCAGTAACCAAAATGAAGAAATACCCTATTGGATGGAAGAAAATATTTACTTACCATGTATCTGACAAAGGACTGTTATCAAAGATCTACAAAGAGTTCATACTCAAAAAGAAAACAAATAACCCAATTAGGAAATGGGAAGAAGAGATAAATAGGCATTTCTCCAAAGAAGACATACAGATGGCCAAAGGGCCTGTGAAAAAATGCTCATCATCACTTATCAGAGAAATACAGATCAAAATCAAAATGAGATACCACCTGACACTTCTAAGCATGGCCCCTATCAAACAGACCAGACACAAGAAGTGCTGGAGAAGATATGGAGCAAAAGGACCCTCCTACACTGTTGGTGGGAATGCAGACTAGTCCAGGCCCTGAGTAACACAGTGTGGAGATTCCTCAAAAGACAAACAATGACTCTGCCGTGTGGTCCGGCAATTCCACCCCAAGGTATCTACCAAAAAAATTCAAAAACTCTAATGAGAAAAGAAACCTGTATCCCTTTGTTCATAACAGCACTATTCACAATGGCCAAGATACAGAAAAATATACGAGTCTAAAAACAAATGAGTGGATCAAGACAAGGTAGTATGAACCCACATGCACACACACATGCGATGGAATGCTACACAGCAATCAAAAAAGATAAGCTCATGCCATTTGCAGCAATACTGGCAGAGCTAGAAGGGATTACACTAAGTGAAATAAGCCAGAAGGAGTAAAATAAATACTGAATTGTATCACTTCCATGTAGAATATACAGAGACCAAACAAAAGGTCAAACAAAGCCAAACTTTAAAATAAATCCTTGAAAACTGGCCTCAGAGCTGAGTTATTTAAGAGGGAAGGGGGAGGGAGAAAGAGATGGGGGGTGAATGGTGGGGAACAGGAGGGTACAAGGGACTGGGGTGAAGGATTGTGTAGACTTTGGTTGGGAGGATGTCAGGAGGGAGGAGAAATTGCTGCCCACAGACAATTCTAAAATGTGCTTTACAATATAAAGTTTCTATTTGTTCTACCATTCTTTTGAAATGAATTTAAGATGTTTTTGAAATACGCAGTTTTTAAAATTCAGTTATTTGAACCACAAAAGTAATTGTTTATGAAAACTTGAAAAGGACTAAGAAAAAATAGTAGTAAAACAGCCACGAACATTTTTAGAGCATACTCTTCCCTTACATATTATCTTCTATAATAGTTTAATAGAGATAAGTTCACATACCATACTAGTCACCCATTTAAAGTGTATGATTTGGTGATTTTTAAATGGGTCAGAGCTGTGTGACCAACACCACAATCAATTTTATAACATTTTTACCACCCAACAAGAAACCTGTACCTCTAAGCACTCTCTACCCACTTCTCCCCATCTGCCCTGTCCCCACTGTAGGCAATGAACACCTATTGTAATGGATTAACCAATTCCAAAAACTTCATATCAATGGAATTACACCATTTATACTCTTGTAGTTGGCTAATTTCATGTGGCATTACATTTTTAACGTTCATTCTTGTTGTAATATATCAGTGCTTCGTTCATTTCTATTGACAAATACTATTCTCCTGTATGGCTAGATCACATTGTATATCCATTCTTCAATAGATGAACTTTTGGACTGCTTCCATATTTGGGCAGTTATGAATATAGTTGCTGTTACCATTTTCATTTTATGGAGATGCAGGTTTTTATTTTTCTTGAGGATGTATCTAGGAATGTAATTGCTGATTCATATAATGACACTATGGCTAAATATGTTTTATAATCTAAATTTTAAAAATATCTGTTATGTGCCTCTGTCCCATAAGCTCTCAAAATATAAAGAATTAAGTCAGTGGGCAGGGGGACATCTTCAATCAAATAATTATAAACTTCTAATTATGAACTAATTAGAAGCTCAATGTCCTTATATTTTACATTAAGGTCAAGACATAATTCTGATTTGATTAATTGCTTGATTAATTAAAATGAGGTGAGACATCTTTTCAAAGACATGAATTAGATTCAGTCTTGTTTTAGAAACCTTTTATGTCCTGAAGACTTCAAACTTAGATTGCATTTCTATTCAGAAAACTCTTTAGCTCTACTTTTAGTTTAAACTTATTTCAACTATATTAGAATTCTTAGTTGAATGTAAAATCTTGTTCTTTCCCCTTGTTTGCTAATATGAACATGCTGGAATAAAATATCCATAGAATTTGTTGGAAGTGAATTCTGGAGAGTCTCTTTCCAACTCAAACTCCTCTAGTTTTTGTGTGAAAAAATGCTATCATAATAACATACAAAAATAAGTTGCATATCAGCTTGATATCCTTCCTTATTTATCCTTAGCCTGTAATGATGAAACTGGTTCTACTTTTCTCTGGGCAAGTGAAGAAACTGGATCAGCAAAACTCAGATACGAAAGAAAGTAATACACAATACTTAAAGAAATAATAGAAAATGATAGATTAAACTACTCTATAAGAGGAAAGAAAATATTACAAGTCAGTTCTTGGGACTACCAAGTAAATTTTCCAGGTTATGGTTTTTTTGAAGTGCCCAAATCCCTGACTTTCAGGTGAGCCACACGGACCATGTCCTTGGAGGGTGCTGCAGGGTTACGGTGGAGCTGTCTTTCCAACTCAGTCACCCCTGCAAAACAGCCTCCCCTACTGCTGTCATCATTGCCCAAAATCTCAGGTCCCAGTCTTCCTGGTTTAAAGGACCTATGTCTTGATCAGTCATTTGAACCATAAGCAATGGTTCTAAAAAGACATCAAGTAAAATATTTAAAATGAAAAATCACGGAGAGGAAATTTTTGCAATAAAAGCCTCCTGTCTTCCCATAACATCTCCAAATAAGGAGAATGCACCATGCAACTCCCTCCTCCTACTTTCACCCATCAATTGCTGCTGCACTTCATCTAAAGAAGGTTTCAGCAGATATTGTATTCACCTCATCACGGTGACACTAGGTTCTCACATGTCCTCATGTCTCAGCACAAACACTAACTCCACGCTAGCCATGTGCTATGATGTGCACTCATAATGAGGGAGCGTTGATTATTCATCCACAGTCAGATACTAGGCAATGTCGAGATGAAATCTGTATTTTCACATTTAAGCCTTACATTAAGTAGGCATTAAATGACACTCCCCCCTCACCACTTTCACAAAAGGAAACACAGCTGAATGACTTGCAAATGTTCAGAAGTCAATTCCTGACAAAGCTGAGGTTTTGAGGAGTCTGCTTATTGCTGCCTGGTATCCTCCAGACATATCTGTGCATACAAGTCACAACTATCCCACCCTAAGATCTCTAGGGGACATGCTGCCATATGGAAGGGAGCTCATTTCAAGGCAATGATGTCATTGCTTGTACCTTTCAATCACACAAATGCTAAAGAGAACTGGACGAGCAGACCAAAAGGTTAACCAGACGGCTACTGTTAAATGAGGGTGGTGGGTAGGTGGTCTGTAATGGAGCGGGCACAGTTAACTATGAATCTGAGTTCTGAATGAGTAGGCAAGCTGTCACCTCTCTGTGCTACCATGTCCTCATGTATGAAATAGGGGAAATTGGGTTCTGACTCCCTAGAATGTCTCTCTCATGACCACTGGACTATGTACTCCGTGACTGGACTCACTTCCTTCAGCTGCTGCAGCAGCCCTAGCACCCAGAGCAGAGCCTGTCATGGGGATACCCAACAAATGCTAGAGTAAGAGGAAATGCGTAACTCCTTGAGAGCAGGGTCTTCTTTTGCCTTGGTTACTCTGCATCATCAGTGCCTACAAGAGTGCTTGCAACAATAGGTGGAGAGAAGGTTGATCCTTCGATAAATATTTACTAAACAGATAAGTAAGTGAAAAGTAAGTGAACCAGCAGGACTCCGGTCTGCCTGTCTACACTATATCCTGCATTTCGCTCCAGGGCCTCTTTCATCTCTCACGGGAGGGTGGGGGGCCAGGGAATCACAAGAAAGAAGATCCTGCAGTCCTCAAGGAAACAGTTTTGACCTCTAAGTCTGGGGGAAACTGTGTCCAATCCAACTCCTTATTGCCCAGTTGATAGGAATGTAGAAAACAATTTATGGGTAGAAGTTCTACTATAAGGTACTAGTGACACAAAAGTCAAGACAGAAAATACACAGGGTGTCTTTTTTTTTTTTAACTAAGAAACAACTTTGAAAGAAAATGAATTCATATAGTCTTCAAGGATGTTGCAACTGTCTTATGGCCTCAAAGACTCTAGGCAGGAAGCAATTTCCCAAACAACATCAAGAATTTAAATGGACTTTGTGGGGAGTTGTGGGTTATCTGAATATTTGAGGGGACCATGAGTCATTTTAAAAGCACCTCTCCTTCTCCTCCCTTCCCCCACCACTTTGTGAGCATTACTGTACTAATACATGGAGAAAACCCATGGATAGTGAAAAGAAGAAATAAAACCCAGATAGGAAATATCCACAGAAGTGAGTTAAAGGAACCATTTCCCAAAGTATCTCCATAGATCACTTCCAGGAAATGCTGGAAGGGGATTCTTCTGTAATTAATTTAGAGGATTATTAAGTAAAACATGGTTACACAGGTTGCTTGATGGGAAGACTTACTAGAATCTATAAAACATTAACCACATTCTGAATCTCCAATGCGGGGAGAAGGGATATATATCATGTTCTACTTATTTGGCCAAATAATCCTTGTGACTGAGTTGGTACTTTGTGTAATGCTCTTTAGGAAATCTTAGGGAAAGAGATCAAAGCAGGACAAAGGTGGAAAGAAATAAAACAATCAGTTGATAGATTAATCAATACTAATAATTACTTATTAATCTGAGTATATTGAAAATGAGATGACCTTTTGGCCATTTAATTCATTTGGAATAACTTCCTATTGTTCTGGGAGTACAATTACAATCATGAAATTAGAGAAACATAATTAGTTCACAGACAATAATAAAACCATTTATCACACTAACAGACAGTACAGTAAATTTCCAGACTAAAGTTGTTACTGTCTTTTAATAAACAACTACTTCATACACAAGTTTAGAGCTCCCCTTCTACCCACTGACCCCAGCAGAACAGAAAACCATGATTTTTAAGAATCTTCTAGTAGACCTGAATGGGAAATTTGACTTTTGGTTTAAAAAAAGCAAGCTCTTATGATCAAAATATTCTAACTTCCAGTTGGGTCTACATTAAGCTCATGAATAGACAAACTTTGTCCATATTAGCCCATATTCTTAATTTCAGTTGAATACTGTCTTCTGCTGTTTCTGGCATGCCCTTGAAGGGTATTCAAACAAGTGCAATGCCTATACATTAATGATTCAGAGTTGGAATATTTCAGTTTCTATTCAATTATTTTGCTTATCAGTTGAGTGACTTAGGTCCAACTGTCAAACATATTAATTTTCTCAACCTGATAAATTCAACCTGTCTAAACCTAAGTAGTTTTCGTTGCTGCTTTTGCTTTTTGAAAATTGTTTTATTTATTTATATTTTACATCATTGCTCATTTTTCCCCCATGTTTGCATTCTTCTTCCAGGTGTAGTCCCCACAGAATTTCCACCACCAGTTCATCCATGAACAATCAGTGATTTTGTCACAATTCTACTCCTACCCAGGGACATGCCAGGAATGGAGGAATTACCCTTCCTCACTTCCTACACCCACCTAGACCTTCAGAGCGTTACCCAACTGTCCCTCTCTCTCCTGCCTCTGCACACTGTAGAGTGTGTGCATCCTCTTTTGTATTACTATAAAGAGCCCCCTGGGCACTCCAACTCATTCTCCAGACTCAAAGAGGGACCTTCCTAAAATAATCATCTAACTTGCTTAAAAAAGCTCCCAGGGGAGCTCCAGTTCCTTGCCTTGTATAAAAGCCCCCCAACTAACGAACTCACTCTCTCCCCCCACCACCCCCCATATCCTCCTCTACTCTAGGACTATAAAATGACCTTCAGCATCTCTCCCACCCACCTTTCACTATGAAGGTACCTCTCTTTTGCTCCTTTTCCTAATAAACCTGTCCTTTTAAAGTGTAAAAAATAAGAAGTAAAATGACCTGCAGTTATCTGTATGAGTACATCCTCCAGGTCAGGTCTCTGTGTTAGATCTATTTCCTCTGTGCCTCGAATGCTTTTCACCTCATGGCATCACAGCTCCAGAGCCATGTCTTTCACAGGCTTTGCCCCGACCAGGCCACCACTACACTCTGTAATATTCCCACAGTGCTCTTGGCATGTGACTCCTGTAATCACAGAGCACGCTGGGAGGGCTTATTGTTCTGACCCCACACACACAAATGTCAGTCTCTCAAAAGCAACAACTTGAAAGTCTAAATTAGTTCTAATTTAGTTTGTTCTACTTTAGTTCAAAGGTAGATTACAAGGAAGGAAAAATATACAGGATGATAAAGTAAAAATCAGAAGCTGGTTTATTAAAAAAAAAAGAGGTAAAGGTTTAAATTAAAAATTATTATAAAAGTACAGTCAGCAATACCCTAGACATTTGCAATAGAAAGGTCAGGATCTTAGCTTCAAGTATTTTATCAGCCAACCAGAAGTAAGAAACCTGAACAGTTACACTTTTAACAGTAAAATCCAGCCAAAGGCTCAGGGGAAGCCAGAAATCCTGACACATGACCAGAAAGAGGTTCCACCTACAGGTTTTGAAGAAGAAAATGTAAAGTAACCCTCCACCTTGTTGGGCAGGCAGGGGAGAATGCAGCTCCCTCACACTGCCCATACAGCACCCACGGGGCAGCACCTCCCGAGGGCCACAGAGGTGAGGGTTGGGGACATAGTTCAGCTGTAAGAATTAATCCAGGTGTGTCTGTGCTGCGGGAGGACACACAGCCTCCCAACAGTGCCGTAAACCATCCCTCTCCAAGAACACTTTCTAACAAACATAGGCAAAGAGTTCAAGATTTTACAACCTGACGAATAGCTGCAATGCAGCTATTCTAGGTTACCAATTAAAAGTAGAATCAATGATACTAAACAGATGTCAACTCTGGTGGCTTAAGAACAAGGGTCTATGTTTTCTCTGTAACCCCAGCATTTAGTACAGTGGCTCTCAGCCCTGTCAAACATCTGTTCTTTTATATTAATAGATAACTTATAAGAACTCCTCCTATCCTGAAATGAAATGCACAGACAGCATAACTGTCCCCAGCTTACATAATCCTATCCTCACATATAATTTTTGAATGAAAATACTCTAAAATATAAAGCCAAAGGAAAGTAATTGATAAGAAGATAATATGTATTTCAAAACATAAAAGCTTTACCCTTAATTACCTTAAAAAACATAGCAAAACTATGGGTTCTTCTAAGTACTGAGTTTGGGTAAAAGAAGAAAATCAGAATCCATTTCAGAAGAAAAGTATAGGAATATTCAAGAACAGAGGTAAGAATGTTCCCTAGAAGAAAAACTCTCATTCACTACTTGGACTTCTAACAATAGATCAGACTTATTAGTGTATAGAAAGGCAGGGGAGCAGGGGGTTGTACAGAACCTGAACTAAAGTAGAGCTTGTATGGCCTTATAGATAAAGTGCCAAGTTGGACAGGAGAAGGAAGTACCATGCTCTTACAAACGGGCTGGGCTTCGGTACATGAACTCAGCATGACTGCAGAGCTACAGCCTAGAACACGGTGGAGTGAGTGACAAAGTTATGGAAACAGACTGCACCTCCAGGAGATACCTTCAGTCTCTAAAACTTCATCAGGACTGTGGACAGCTGCGTTCACAGCCTGGGCTGGCAAGACTCTATAGCTGACATCTAGACACCCCAACCTTCACCTCAATGAACGTCTAGTACGCCCCAGACTACCAAAGGTATCCACCTTTGCCAACAGAGTCGGTTCCACAGAGGTGGATCAAACTAAAAGCCAAGTGACTGATAAAGGGCTGAATGGAATGAACAAACTGAACTTGAGAATGAAAATAATATCTGAGCCAAGAAAGTGTCCTGAGATCAGGAATGGGGGAACATCTGGCTCAACGCTGGAAGGCCTGGCAAAGGGCACCCAGTCATACTAGTTGAACAACAGTGAAAACAATGTGGTTCAATGAGACCTCAGAGTATCCCAAAACCTCGATCTTGCCTCTCAGCTCTTTTTTTCTGCTCTGCTTCACCACATACTTCAACTACTAACTGATAGATTAACTAGTCAGTTCTGAGTATCTTCTGGGTTCCCCAAGTAAGGAACAAACATATGTAGGTACCTTCCTCGGTTTCTGCAGCACTGGAGGGCATATCTGGTATTTCCTCTGGCTTGGCTTCTTGTCCTTCAAGAGCCTAAGGAAAGGACGAGAAAAAAGAAATCACTGAAAACCATTGGCAGCTTCAGACATGCAACAAAGCGATTAAAATTACAAGCAAAAGATGAAAATTACCCTGTCTCTGAGACAAGTGAGAGACAGGGTCTGGGGAGGTTAGGAAAGGAGATGTGCTAAAGCTGCTGGAAGAACACACAGACTGTGCCCCAGGATAACATAGGCGACAGCAGAGGAGCCCACGGACATGGGCCAAAACTGAATCAGCCACCACTTTCCCATACCGTGGTCAACAGAAAGTTGCCAGGAACCAAAGAAAAGGACAGACAGGAAATCTTGAAACTGAAAGAAGGTGCACCTGCCCACTTGGACAAACCCAAGCCTCACCCTGAGACAACTTAAGGGCTCTTGGGACCAAGGTGATGAGGGCAGGGAGACCCAGAGAACGCAGGGGTCACAAGTGTGCCTCAGCCTTGAGGGGGCGCTGGCTGGTAGGTTGTCCCTGACTTGACCTAGAGAGGAGGTGCCCTGCCTGGAGCTTTCTGTATTTTCAAATTGATTCTTTACAAACAGTAAAAATGTACAGACACAGAATTATGTGTTTACTTGTCCAATGGTAAAAACAGCCAGGATCATAGCAGCCCATGTTCCAAAACCAATTAGTAGCTCAATGTGGGCTGGAAACTGACAGACTCCCCATTCCCTTGGGCAGGTTGTAAGGTTCAGTGTGTCAAGGGCCTTGTTCCCGATGATTTCTGAGCATCCTGAGGCCAGAGCAAAAAGCGCATGAAAATACACACAACACAAAGCCACAAAGGGAGGGGAACAAGAAGTGCCCTGTCACCTACCCCCCCATGACTGAACCCCCTCTTCTACCCTAGGGCAGTGTTCTCTCCCCCAGAGCTCCCATGGAACTGAGGGATGGACATGAGTAGACCTGTATCAGGAGATGCCGAGGAGAGGGCAAAACAGGGTCTGGAAGAGGAGTCACAATCAGGTTTCAAGGTCAGAGACAACCAGCAACCCACATATATACTTATGGGGTTAGTCTTAACCCCAAATCCTAGTCCCTCAGTGAGGATAACTGCCAAAGCTATGTGAAAAGAGGATCAGGCCATGCTGGTTTCTGATTTCAAAAAAGAGTTGAAATAAGGAAAGACCTTTTTTTGGTAAGGGAAGTGTATTAAAGCTTACACTTTATTCCCCTAATTTTGGCTGTAACTTTAGAACACTTAAATTAGCCAAATTCTAGAAGTAAATTATCAGCATGCTCATTAACAGAAAAGGTTTTGTTATGAGAAGCTAACTAAAGTGCGATAACAGCTAAAACTGAGATTATTTACTAATATCTGATATTACAACGTGGATACTGAGCACAAACCTGTCCTTTCTAAATATTTAGCATTTATCACAAATTATCAGTCCATCAGTAACAGCTGCAGTGGTAATAACATTAATCCTTTGCAAATGAATAAGTATAGCTTCTGAATGGAGTCATTTAAACATCTCTGTTATGTGGTAAAGCAAACTCTGGCTTCTGTGCGAGGTTTCACTGTTGTTCTAGAAGGCTGCAGGTCACTGAAAAATGACTCTAGCTGCCTCCTTGACAAGACTGAGGGTGGGCAGTGCTTTGGTGAGAACAAGTAATCTCTCACGTTAAAGTCCTTGTCTATAACCGTTCTAGACTGGTAACCTTTTAACAAGTAAGATTTCATCAAGCACTTTATGCATAATCTCATATCTGTTATTCCAAATTACAAACTTTCAGTTGGATAATCTATAATAATAATTGCCAACTGATCACATTCAAAATATCATCTAACCAAATGAGAAGTACTGCCAAAAAACTTAACGTCAAGAATACCATAGAAATATCTTCCAGGGCAGGCATCAATTAATGACTCTGGATTTCCTGAAGAATCTCAGGCCTTATTCCCTTTCTAATCTCCCTGCTTACTCCCCAGTCACACAACTTGGGGTAGGAAGAAACAGGAGTGTTGCCGAAACACTGCAACACTGTGGAATACAGCTTTTTTCCATTTTAACCCATTCCAATCTAATAGTTACTTTTATCAAGTTCTTTTCATAGAATGAAAACCTCTGAGGTACTAGAAGCAAGCTCCACTCGGACTGTTACTGTCAAGTCCACTACAAAAAAATCATTGGAACATCTAGATGGATTCATCCAAGTTCCTCCCCAAGGTCATCAGTACTACTTCAAATTTGTTAGAGAATTCACACATCCAACCTAACAAGCTGGAAGGCTTCACAATGCAGTAAATGTTCAATAATGTCTGCTGCACACAGCATGCTCTGCCCTCTTGAGGAGTTTTGTCACCAGCTGCCAGGCTGGTGCTTGAGTCCCTTCTCAGGACACGAGTTGCTGTGCCACACCCTGAGGGAGCTGCAGGAATGGGGTGCACCACATTTAAGGTTTTCCGCCAGGTCAAGCCTCTGCCCAAATATCTCCCCAAGGGCCTGGTGGGGAAACCATAGAGATGACGAAAGCTTTAGCATCATTAAATAATAAGCAACCTTAAGGAAAATGAGGACACGGTGAGTGCCAGGAAAGGAAGCATGAAATTTCCTAAAGCCCATGAAAAGATAATCAACAGGGCCCTCCCTGGTGGTGCAGCGGGCTAGGATGCAGCACTGCAAGCTAGCCACTTCAGTGCGAGTTCGAACCTCGAGGTGATCCACATGGCGTGGCAGACCTCTCCTGACCCGCCCGCTGCTCGTCTCAGCAGTGTACCTCGTTGATCTGCCTGTTCTGTTCCCCACTCTGTCTCTGGTGAATCCTTTCATACCCCTGCACCTCTGGCCTGTACCCCAGTTCTGGATGCATAAAATAAATAAATCTTAAAAAAAAATCAACAATTATCTTTATTCCATACATAATATTTTCATTATCTTAACCTTAATTAGATGAAGTAAACATTTTACAAAAGCCAAAGCTGGGATAAATGTCAATGTCAGCTGTCTAGAAAGCCTCACAGTCATGAACCTGTGTCTTTCTAACAGGTGTGCTGGAGAACAGCAGGTCACAGGACCAGTGAGTGAAACCTTATGCCCCTGAGCCCTGTCAGCAAAACTGACTCAAGCCTTTCTACACAAAATAACATTTTGCTCAATATTGAAAGAAAATTTTGAAATTTCCATTCTAAAATTTTCTTTATGCTCTTCCAATTCTAAAAAAATAAATAATAGAACAGTGGTGAAGAAACATTTAAAGCCCAATATGGGGAGACTCAAGCCTTTCTACATAACATTTTGCTCAACAGTGAAAGAGAAGTTTGAAATTTCCATTCTAAAATTTTTCTTTATGTTCTTCCAATTCTAAAATAAATAAATAAATAATAGAACAGTGATGAAGAAACATTTAAAGCCCCGTATGGGGAGACCATGTTACCACTCAGAGCTGGTGTCTGACTCATGGTGGAAGAGGGGGAAACCTCTCTGAAAAGGAACTGGCTTCAAATGCCCAGTCTATGTCCCAGAAGACTGAACTCGAGCAAAGCCTTAATTAGCATTTAAACTGGAAGAAGCCCAGAAGTACCTGTGAAATTACTAAATACAACTGCTTTATAAAATTTATAATCCAGTCAGAAAATCGAAGGAACATCTCCAGTATTAGAAGATTAAGACCCCACCACAGTAGAACTGATTCTCAAGAAGTATAGGAAACAAGGTCCTACACATTACGGTTTGATACTGCCACATATTTTATAATAATCTTCGCGCTACTAATGTGACACTTTCAGATCTACGTCCCCCAAAGTTCCACCAGAAAACAAAGTGCTACTACCCTAAATGATTCCTGAAACAATGAGAGGCTGCTGTACCACCAAGGATCATGAAGCTTTTCTCCACCCAGAATGAGCACAAACCTTGACAAGAAAGGCTCTGTCCCAAAAGTATTTCCTGAAGAGTTTAATATCTGCCTCCAACAGATGCACCGCCGTGTGGTTCAAGGTCAGGGTCAGCGTCTCCGACGAATGAGTATACTGCAGGAAGGCGTCATCACTAAGCTGGACCCGGGAGAAGCCGGGGGATCGCCTGCTCTGGAAACTGAAATGGCACAAATAAAACTCACTCACAGCCTCAGACACCTGCCCTAAGATCCCAGGCCCCTCAATGCCCAATATTTACTCAGATCCAACCAGACAAATGCTCTCTTGAAAGCCACTTACTGACAAATATATTTAAGATCATGTAAACAAAACCTAATGAAGCCTTCTTTCTTTTCACCTAGAGATGTCAACTGCAAAAGCCACTCGCATATATTACGTATCTTAAAGATTTATATAACTAATAAAACATAATAGTTCATTCTCCTTTTAGTCTGAAAAGATGCCGCTTGCTTTAACGTGGCCAAATGCAGTAGAATAAATTATCTGGCTACCAACGGTTAATTAGGTGATTATTAGGAAAACAGATATGATCTCTAGGGAGTGTGGTAAGGGTTGGTTATTATAAACAAGTGAGATATTCAAAACACTGATCCAAAACACACTGATCCACTGCTGTAAAACATTTTCTCATGCAGATTAAAACACGCATAAAATCAATTGTTGAATATACTTATGAACAAAGGAACCACATCCCCAAGCCAAATTCTAGAAGAAAAGCTTATTTTCCGTGCTATTTTGGCTAAAAACAAATGCACATGTACTAGCAATATGTAGACTTCCTGGTTAGCATCACAATACTGTGGATGAATTATAAAATCATAATAACAACAGTAAAGAAGCCTTGGGAGGACAATGTTAGTGCTGCCAGAAAACAGCCCACCAAGGCATGTGTCACTTCTCCCCAGTCTGCTCCCAGATACCTCCCTTCACAGAACTAGCTCTCGGCCTCGCTCTTCTTCGTCCATGACCTCATTTGGTTAATAAATATATTATACTTCAAATTGAATAAACGTTATCTCCATCATACGGAGTGATAAAAGGATAGCCATAAACAGCATTTGTATGCTAAGATTTGCAGCATCTCCTCAAAGTCTCGACACTACTTACTAGCAAGGGCTCCAGAATCTTTCAGAACTCCCAATGCCAATGAAAATCACTGCATCTAATCAATATTACCATTGTTACTCATTTAGAGAACGGAAGCTCATGCATTCAATCAGAATACGGCATAGAGTCCTCGTCTAATGCCACCTATGAATGGGTGTAGTGAGCATCAAACTTTGAAAGCTGGCCATCCCTGGTGGCACAACAGGTTAGGACATAGCACTGCAAGCTGGCTGCAGCCGCTTCAGTGCAAGTTCGATTCCCAGCCCAGGAGGTGCCCACATGATATGGCAGATCTCTCCTGACCTGCCTGCTGCTCCCCTTCAGCAGTGTACTTCCTTGATCTGCCTGTTCTGCTCCCCACTCAGCAAGAGCCACAAAACTATCCAAGATAAAGAAGTCACCCTTCAGGATCTCATTGTCACACTGAGCTTTCACATGAGAACGAATGATAAAACATAATATTAACTGGTGGTGAGGATATTTCAATCTTCCCATAAGTGCTTGGATCAGATGCTAGAAACAGGTAAAGAGAGAAATGATGAAACTCACTTGGTGATGTCTTCTACCAGCTTGGAGTGCCCACAGTACACAGCTAAATCCAGTGGGGTGGCACCCTCTTCATTGGGTAAAGCCAAGGCCTCCACTCCCCCAGGGAGACACAAGAGGAACTGGGAAAGCTTGGCAAGGCCCCATCTCACAGCCAGGTGTAGAAGAGATTCTCTGTGTAAAGATACTGGAAAGAAAGGAAAATGGATGTGAGTTCCTCCATTTACAACAAAATCTGCCTCATACATTTTTTAAGTCAGAAATCATGTATTTAGATGTAACATCAGTGGAATCAGCAGAAGCACCTAAGCCAAACATCTCAACATCTCATTTAATTGATGAGGAAGCATGTGACCTGCCCAAGGCCAGCTGCTGCAGGTGCTGGAGCCAGGCCCATCACCACTGGTTAATGTGCTTTCCCGCTCCCCCACAGAGCAGACTCACATCACCTTTATTACACTCAGGTACAGTAAGTCAACCAGTGAAAACAGGGCCAGGAACAGCTCATCCCCTAGAAATAGATGCCACTGCCCCTCCAACAAGGCAGCCCTCAGGGCCCACGCCTGTGAAGGTGGCAGTTTCCACCCTGGATCCTCAGGGCTGCTCTCCTGAAGAAGGGCTGGGACGAAACTGAACTTGGTAAGTCCAAGATACGTAAGCTGGCTTGTGTGGGCCTTTCCTAGAGGTCTCCCAGCAGTACCTGGGCAATGTGTTGACCCCCTACCTCCTGCGTGTGGTCTACAGGCTCCAACGTGCCCCTCAGCAGGTTGATGTGTGAGACATCATTTCCCAATGCTTTTGGCTAGTCCAGGTCTGCTCCTCCTTTCTGGCTCCACCCTCAGCCCCTCTCCAGGGGCAGAAGACAGCAAACTGAACTGAATGTGGGACTGAACCCCTCATTGTTGACACTCTCCTGTCCTCATTGGCTCAGAATCTAACAGCCTACTGGGGAGATGGGAAAGAGGAAAAGAAAGGCTCTTCTGATGTTTGAAGAAAAGAAAAAGCTGCCTAAAAAGTTTTGAGAGAGCTTTCTTGTGCAGTGTGAAATTTCAGAGAAGAAAATAAGGCTAACAGTTTGAAACAGAAAACATTGTGACATATATAAATAAGTCTGCTCATTATAGAGTTTCAGATTCTCAACTGTAGTCAGGAAAACAAATTGTGGGAAAGGGTGATACAGTTTGGCAGAGGTGGGGGTGTTTAATTAAAATGAAATCTTTTTTTCTAACCAGATAAATATGTCTCTTCTTTGGTACTAGGAATGATTTGAACTAACAATAGTATTATTAATAATCACTCTAATAGCAAACATTAGAGATGTGACCTGTAAAATCCAAGGAGCAAGATCACCCAGACATAAGAAAAAGACATGAACAGGCTGTGTGGTTCAATCAACATTCCCAGCACAGAACAAAGGGAGACTCATTAGCCCCAGAGAGGGAAAGAGGCTCAAAGCCAGTGTCTCTCACCCCAGGCCAGGCTTCTTTGCCTGTGAAGTAAGGCACTCACATGAAGGACCCCCAGCTTCCTGCTCTTTTTGGTGACAAAGGATAAGTGAAAGGCAGCACATGTCAGGAGGCCTTCCAGAACATCGGAGGCCTGAGAGTTTGGGTTGTTCCTAAGTAGTGATTTTTATTTACTATTTAATCCAAATTCAGCACCATTATGAGAGATACATAAGGTCTGGTTGTGCCTTCAAATTAGCCGAAAGCTTGTGTTGGAAGGATGAAAAATAACTTAATCCCCAGGGAACACATAGTCACTGCTAGAAGAAGTGTTTTTAAGTTGGTACAACCAATGTGAAAAACACAGTGGCACCATCTAATACATTTAAAGAAACTAATGTCCATTCCTACATATAAGCCCTAGTGAGAGCTACATTCTCCATCGACCCCTCACCACCTACATGATACAAAATGATCATAGAAGTAATCTTAAAACCTATCAACAAAAGAATACATTCTATTATAACCTATCTACTGAAATGACACAAATGAATTCCAGATTCACATTCAAGAAACTAAGAAATATAGAGTGTAAAAGTCACAAAATACACAAAATGTTTCAATTAGTAGGAAGTTTCTTTATATATAAATAAATAAATACACACACACACATGAAATTTTTAAAAAGTGAAAACTCAACCATATTATTTTGGGATACAGAGGTAGAAAAACTACAAAGAAAAGCCAAAAAGTGGTTACTGTGCAAGTCAACTATCTACCCCGAGGAATGTGACTGGAAAGCATGAGGGCTGTCGGAGTCCACAGTTAATCTCGATGCCCTCCCGCTTTTCTTCCCCATGTGGCCCCGACAGCTAGATCACAGGTCTTCCCAAGAACAATTAAAACAGAATTTTTAAATATTCCCAAGTGATTCTAATGCAATGTCAGCCATTGCAAATATAAAGACATGCACAAGGAGGCCACGGAGCACATAGCAACATGACTGGACCATAAAACCCAGAGAGAGAAGAGGAGCAGAGCAAGTATCATGGCACAGGTTCTAGCTCCCTAGAAAATTTTTCCTGCCTCTGACACTCTGATGACAAAGCCTCACCGGAATCATCTAGAAAAACCACACACACACACACACGCACATTTGTTCTAGAAAATTTCCATTGCACTATAAAAATACTAGAATAAACCATTGATTCTGCATCTCATCTAGGCAGATTATAATTTATCTTACCTTATGGAACTAATAATCAGTTGGAAGACTAAAAAGCCTTAATCAAAACTCAAAGATGACAATCTAATTTTTGACAATCTGGTGATATTTCTAGGCAATTATCAATTTCCACTTCAATACAAGATATTAAAAAATCTAGACACACCATTGTACTGTGCAAAAGATGACAGATGAAAGGATTGAAAGATCTGGATTTGAGCAGTGACAGAGTTGTAGCTGAGGACAGATCACTTAATTGTCAGGTTCCAGTGGCTTGACGAGGGGTTACTATCCAGCCCAGCCTACCACCCAGGAAGTAGGTAAGGAAAAGAAAACAGCTCATGGGACAGGGTTCTCAAGAACTGTAAAGCTAGTATTGGGGAACTCTTTAAGCCAGTATATAGGATCTGTTTCAGACAGAAAAAGTACAAGTAAAAGCCACTCATTAGATATACGGTACGCATTTGGAAACAGTTTTTCTGGTTATAATTTAAAAGCGTAACTTCAGGGAACAAGCTGATAGCTCAGGAGGCACTATAACTGCATCCGTGTAAGACAGCAGATGTGCCATTAAGACGGATGTGCTAATCCCATGCCCCAGGCAGCAGGAGGTCACTAGATACCACCAGCAGCAATTACGTCATACTCCTTTTCCAGCCTGAGCAATAGCCTTGTTTCATTTGTTAACATTTCATCAAGACCATGATTCACAACCACATGCATGCACTCGTATCTGCTGACAACGGATGATGCGCAGGGTTTTCTTCTGCTCACCCCTCACACCCCAGGCAAGCCTGTGGAATTCCCAGGCACCCTCCCAATCTACCCTCCAGGAACGCTATTCTATTTGGGAGACAAACAAAAATACATTGCTGCTTAATTTTATTACCAACAAACAGAGCAAATGTAGACTCATCATGTCTTAGAAATCGCCTGTTGAAGTCCGCACTGGAAACTTGAACTCAAGTACAATGGGGAAGCTTGGTTCTCGGCTGTGGCCAAGCCAGGGCCTCTTGCTGCACTTTACTAGAAGCCAGAGCCCCTGTCCACATGCCCAGACTGAGTAACAGTGCACTCTGGATTAAAGGGCAATCTCCTGCTTTGGCATTTGGGGCACACTCATTAAGAAATATTCTGGTGGATAAATGGAAGATAATGGGATAAACCACACAGGAAACACCATTATAGATGGTGCTGCCATCTGGGATGAGGGCAGGGAGGCTGGAAAGTGGTAATTAGAAATCCAGTTGGGCAGCTGTTAAGTATGAATGCAGGCAGAGAAGTGAACCCCCAAAACCACGTTTACTTCATCTTACACAAGAATCGCATTGCTTATTTCTGTCTAACATTCATCAAGTAATTTACATGCATTAATCCTGAATAAAATAGCCACTCTAGAAGCTAGAGTCTATTATTATCCCTATTTCATAGGGGCAAGAACTGACACTGACACAGTTATGCAACTGCACAGGCCATAAGAAGTAAATGGAGCATCATATTTTCAGATCCATATTTTTCTACCTCCAAACTCAAATTCTTAACCATTATTCACCGCATCTCCTATTATGCAAAGTATGAGCTGGGTTAGCCTTGACTGCAGTGATATAGTCCATGTATTTGTTAAGGAAAAAATATCTTAAAGCCAACAACAAAAATTTTAGTTTGTGAAAATTAAAATGTTTCATTAGGAAATTTTGTCTCCTAAGAGTTTGAGGCTTATTTTTTTTTTTAATCAAGGGTTGATGCATGCAATACTCCACTTACACCTCCTACTACAGATGCAAATCTGAAGACAAGAGTTGTGGAATCCAAAATAGATTTTTAAAAGATAATTAGGAAAGAGAAGACACAAAGCAAGAAGCAGAGGGGGACAGAAAAGAAAGCATTAGAATAAAGCAACAAGCTACCAGTGAAGAAAAAGCAAGAGGGCTCAGATGTCAGCCTGATACGTCATTACACACATACTTGTGTACACGCACACCTGCTCTTTCTCATGACAATTCTGCAAAACAAAAGCTGCTATAGTTATAAACTTGGAGAAGAGAACGTAAGTGTATGGAATCATAATTAACAAAAAGCTATGGTAGGCTTATGAAAGATTTTGCTATCTCTGCATACAGAGCTTCATGTCCACACTAAGGCCCACATTTGAAAACGTCAGGAAATGCCAGTGGAGCTGCATGGAGCATACAGACATCTCCCTAAGAACAGACCCTCACCTCTGGTGCCCAGCAGCCCCCTCTTCACCTCCCTGGGTCTACACTCTCCTACTTCTTTAGACACCAGCTTTTAACTTCTAAGCACTGGTAGTTTTAAAACCAATGTTTTGTTGATTTTTCAATAAAGTAATACAAAGCCAGCTTTCAGGTTTCAAATCCTATCAGATCTACAAAAACAGCAAAAGCAACTTTTTCATCCTCAAGGTAAGTATTAAGAGTATCCCTGGCTATTGTCATTTTCAAATTCTGCTGTAGTGGTCTATGTACAAACACTTCCACATGCACTGTGCTGTGGTATTTGAAGGGTTTCCAAAGGAGAGAAACAGGGATGGAACATGGAGAACCAGAGGTAAATTTCAAAGCCTTTCCCGGTCCTGAATCCTTTGGGAAGCACATTAGGGCAGGGTGTTTGAAAATAAAAGATTCCACTAACATTCTTTTCTTTGAAAGTTATGAGAGGAGAAAGCAATTTAAATACAAATCGATCATCTATTTCCCAAATATGAGAGCAAACTGTATTCTCTATTCCATTCTTAGGGCCATAATTAACAGGCAAAAGTTAAAAGTGTGTTTTAAAAGAACAAGTTAAGGCTGCATTTTCTTTTTTAAAGCATAGTACCTTCACCTGGGGCCTCCCTGGTGGTACAGGAGTTGGAACACAGCACTATGAAGCAATCCACAGCCACTGCAGCACAAGTTCGATCCCCAGCCAGGGAGCTGACCCACATGGCACAACACCCTGCTACTCCCCTCAGCAGTGTATTTCAGTCAATCTGCCTGTTCCACTACCCACTCCATTTCTGGTGAAACCGCTCACTACCTCTGCATCTCTGGCCTGTACCCCAGTTCTAGTATGCACAAATAATCTAAAAACAAAAACAAAAACAAAAACAAAAAAACAACCATAGTACCTTAACCAGAGATGGCACTCAAGAAGAGTTTACTGACTTAACTGAAAACTAAGTGCAAGTGGTTTCAATGGAGGTGGGCTAAATTCTTTTCCTAAGAGTTCAATTCTGTTAAATTCTTAACTGCCAAAAAACATTTTTTAAAGTGGAAAGCTGAAAAGGGATGAAACAGAGAAAGCTTTTAGTATCCTAAAACTTTTAAAAATAAGGATATAAAACTTCAGAAATGGGGCCCTCCCTGGTAGTGCAGCAGGTTAAACCATAGCTCTAAGAAGCTAAAGCCACTTCAGCATGAGTTCAATCCTCACCCACCCCCTGGGGTGACCCACATGACATGGCAGACCCCTCCTGACCTGCCCGCTGCTCTCCTTAACAGTGTACTTTGTTGATCTGCCTGTTCTGCTCCGCACTCTGTCTCTGGTGGCTCCTCTCACTCTCCGCATCTCTGGCCTGTACCCCAGTTCTGTATGAATAAATCTTTAAAAAATAATAATAAAAAATTAAAAAAAAACCCTTCAGAAATGAGGCATAATGTATATTTGTGTGTGTGCACATGACTGAGAACTATGAAACTTTACCAGTTCACCACAGGACCTATTTTAAAGAACATTCTCTCTACCACTAGCATTCATCTAGTGGGTTACCTTAGCAACTAATGGAATGTAACACTAGCTTAAAATGTCAGAAATTAAAGTGTGGCAATGTTTTCCCACTAGATGCTATCAAAAGTAACGCAGGATAGAAAGTAATATTGAGTGTGTATACAACTGGTTGAAAAATGTCAGGATTTTAAAAAAGACATACAAAACCCTAGAGCCTGTTGATACCCATAAGGTATAAATTTCAAAACTCAAGAAAATTTTTTAAGAACGAAAACTTGCATTTTATAAGAAATCCACAGGGAGGATGTGCTGATATAAATTTCAAGCTTTGTCCAGTACAAAGCTTTGGGACATAAGAAACAACGCTGACATTTCGCATAGTGTGTGGACCTACAAGCAGGTCTGAATAGCTCAACATGTCATCTGGTTAATGACACCTGGAACACAATGAAATCAGAGTCAAGCAGACCCACGGCCCTCAGCCATGTTCTAGCTTCCTTCTAGTCTACAGCCAGCAAATTGCATCCAAGGATAAAAACAAAGCCAAGCTCCATTTCAAGTGTTAAATAAATCTTGTTTCTTTACTGGTTTCAGATCTCTTTCCTCTATTCAAAGAAAGATAAACAGATATTTTATGCTGTCAAACACTGCTGGCCCACACATTCCCTTCTTCTGTTGCCTAGAAAAAAGGGTGATGGTTCCGGTTCTGTGGCTTGAAGCAAGATGTAGAAGTCACAGAAAGTTGGCAGCTCCTACTGGGTCTTTCATAATGAACTGTTAAGTCTCACTTAATGGCTTTTCCTACAGATAAGAAGCAATATTAAAACTATTCTTTAAACTCCTTAAGAGAACAATGAACAATGAAGGCACATTTTACATTTGCTGAATAAACCCTAGTCGTACAAACTTTCTTCTGAAGTCTTTCTGACCCTCAGCATTGCTTTTGCTTTCCCTTCATTAGCTGTAAAAGGAAGAAAGGAAGAAAGAAAGAAAGAAAGAAAAAACAAGCATTCTCCTTCGAAGGGAAGAAACATCTAAAGACTTCTTCCATTCATAGAATTATAGACAGGAGGGAAGTATAACTTTTTCAACATGATAAAGCTATAAACTAACAGATAAAATTTTATTCATTTTATTAAGTCTTTAAATATGCTTGCCCTGCAGATTTAATCCAAAGTAACACCTTACTGCAATGTTCTCACCACAAAAAAAGAAAAAACAGTTGGGTGTTGGGGCAGAGGTGTTAGCGAATGCTATGGTAACATCATTTTACAGTATACAAATGTTATCAAGCAAAGCAGAACATACCCTCTATCTACACACTGTTCTACGTTAATTACAGTCAAATGGGGAAACATGGCTACATTTTTACAATTATAATAGTAAACTCTTTCACAAAACAGAACCTCTGCCTATAAGGAAATTTTTTAACACACAAACTACATTTACTTGGACCACTGCAGAGATGTCCAAATTCATTTTTAACAATTGTAATTTGCTTTGGAAAAAACTATCTTGAATCTGCAATCTGTTGTTACTTACTAGTCTGTAAGTGTAAATACATGGAAGGCAATCTTTACATAATTTTAATAATATTTTTCTTAAATCAGGAAACACAGCCATGCTAAGTTCTAGCTGTCCCACAGGTGGGGAGCCACCTGTCCCCAGGGATGGCCTCAGACCTCTAAGATGGCCTCTGGAGCCCAGGAGGCTCTTTAGTGTAAGGCAGTCTCCTAAAGGTGATGACAAGCTTGGTGTTTGCCAGATATGTCAGACTCCTGGAAACAAAAGCAATTGTAATAAAGTAAAAATGAAAAACAACAGACAACTATAAACCAGAGACATTCTACTTGGGTGGAGAGGGGAACAGGATCAAAACTGGGTCTGGAAGAGCATCGGGACTATGGTGATGCCACATGGGTGAATTGGTGGTGGGAAGTCCACAGGGATTACAACCAAGATGAAAAAATGCACAAAATGAAGAATGATGTCAAATAAATAAGGCAAAAGAAGTCATTTGGATGGGCAGGAAGGATAGACTAACTCAAAAATCTAAGTGTCAACAAAACAGTGTTTTTTCCCAGTTAACCTAATTGTCAATATACCAATATCTGAGAGTTTCTGTCCAGAAAAAAAAACCTAAAAGCAAAGATTAATTGTGAAATTTTATGATGACTTATTACCAAAGTTTTGCTGCAAATTTGAGGTTCTGAGACCCTGCAAAATCTCTACTATAGAAACTATTTCACAGAAGGAATGGTCTTAACTTTATGAAATAGGAATCCAATTTTATTTATGGCATAAAATTAAATAAAATCTGGGATGTTTCCTTCCCTTGGACATAACAAAGTTGCACTGTGAATAATGATAGGGAAGATGCAGGACTGAGCGAAGGCTCTGCTTTTCTTTATGAGACACAACACTCTGCTCAGACTCTGAGACTTCTCCAGGATCAGGCCCTCCTGACAATCTCCATGACTGAAAGGGGAAAATGTGGAAGCCATTACAAAAAGTAAGGAACTACAGTAATGCTTTACAATAAGACTTCAATTAGACTCATTCACAACAAAGTCCTTACAGAAATCAGCTCATTCAGGAAACTATATTCCAAAAAAGCATAAATAAATAATTTTAGTAAATGAACAACAAAACTTTAAGTGGCTTCCAAATAGGTGTTAGGAGATGCAAATTAAAACCACAATGAGATACCACCTCACCCCAAATAGGTGTTAGGAGAAATAATTAAGGAATTTTTCTACTTATGATGCTATAGTTACCACTAACACATAAAAACCTCCAGTGAATCCCATGCCTCTGTTGATTTCTTGCTTTGTAATTTTATCTACCTCAAATGCAGGTACCAATAATAAAATATGCACAAGAGGAAAAGACATATGGAACTTTAAGATTCAAAACTGTTTAGATTAAACTTCTACTGAACTGAATAAGAGTGAAAAAGATGGCTTATGAAAGACTCCAAAATTCCCTCCTTTCCAAGAAGCACCATATGTACAGTTCCATAGGGAGTAATTCCCTGCGAAACCCAAAGACTAACTCAATGATTCCAACACAAGGGTAAAACAGGAAAATACGCATATGGAAATGAGTTAAACAGGCTGAGAAAAACTCACCACAAACTCCACCCCAGATCAGCACCACACCATCAGGAGAGAACCCACAATTTCCAACTTACAGTTGAAAAGCAAGGGATTTATACCAAACCTCTAGCACCTCTAGCACTAAGGTTCACACTGCAAGGGAATGACACCTCCCCAAACACCTAACTGAAAACTAAAGGGGCTTGTACCCACAATACTACAAACAGAAAGGGCATTCTTTTTTTTTTTTAATTTATTTATTTATTCATAAAGAACTGGGGTATAGGCCAGAGATGCGGAGGGTGAGAGGATTCACCAGGGACAGAGCAGGGAGCAGAACAGGCAGATCAATGAAGTACACTGCTGAGGGGAGCAGCGGGCGGGTCAGGAGAGGTCTGCCACGCCATGTGGAGCTCCTCCAGGGCAGGCGGGAATCGAACTAATGCGGAAGTAGCTTTTGATTCTTAGTACAGTGCTTTAACCCACTGTGCCACCAGGGAGGGCCAGAAAAGGCATTCTTAAGGAGCACAGAAGCACTTAATGTGTCTATCCTCCCCAACCATCAGGATTCAGCATAGAGGAAAAGGGTAGAATAATCATCTCCTATTCTTTCCCTGGAAGGAGGTTTGACTGAACACTTGGTAAGTAACTACCTGAGTGCTGGCAGCACCTAGTTGCTGACTATGCTCCTCCCCAAGGCATGCCCTCAACTATTGTACCTCACTAAGAACAAAGATGATACCTTGGCTAGTTACAAACATTTGAGAGAAAACCAGGGACACTGGCTGAGCTGATTAATGAGGTTCATTTTCTACACAAGACCTGTCAAGATGAGGAGAGTGCTGTTTTATATAATAAACAGAAATCAACACAGTCAAGGAAAATGAAGAAAAATAGAAGAATGTATTTCAAACAAAAGAACTAGTTACATCTCCAAAAACAGATCTCAATAAAATGGAGATAAATGATATATCCAATTGAAAGCTCAAAATAATGATCACAAAGATGTGCCTGGAGGTTAGGAGAGCAGTGCATGACTAAAGTGAGGATTCTAACAAAAGACAGAACATATTTAAAAGTACCAAACAGAAAACACAGCACAGCAGGATATAATCAATGGACTGAAAATTTCAATCAAGTGGTTGAAAAGCAAATGAGATCAAGTGGAGGAAAGGATCAGTGTAGTCAAAGATAGCAGTGGAACACTTCCAATCAGAGAAGAAAAAGAAAGAATTAAGTTAGAGTAGAAATAGCTTAAGAGACTTATAGGACATAATAAGTGGATCAATATTCACATGTAGGGGCTCCAAAGAAGAGAGAGATAATGGAGCAGAAAGCTTATTCAAACAAATAATGGCTGAGTATATATACCACATCTTCTTGATCCAATAGTCTATTTTTGGGCATTTGGGTTGTTTCCATGTTTTACCTGTTGCAATTGGTGCTACAATAAATATAGGGATACAGGTATCCTTTTGAATTAATCTTTTTGTGTCCTTTGACACAATGGAATACTACTCAGCAAACAAAAAAAGATAAGTTCATGCCATTCAAAGCAACATGGATAGAACTAAAAGGATCATGCTCAGTGAAACAAGTCAGAAGGAAAAAGAAAAATATTAGATGGTTTCACTTATAGGAGGAATATAGGAAAACCAAATAAGACATAGGGGGAAAATAATAAAAATAATCACAATACAAAACAAAACAGAAACAGACAATTATAAACCAGAGACATCCTGCAGGGGATGAGGAGGGAGAGGGGTCAGAAGGAGGGAGGGATCACAGGGTACTGTGGTGATGGTACACAGGTGAATGGGGGGTGGGGTGCGAAACTTTATGGGGCCTACACCTGAGGAAGGGGGAGTAAACATTGTTTAAAAATGAACAATGATGCAAAATATATATAAGTATATAAATTTTAAAAAGTAATAGTGGCTGAAAACTTCCCTAACTTGGGGAAAGAAATAGACTCAAGTCCTACAATATAGTATTCCAAACAGGTGGAATCTAAAGGCATTCACACTGAAACACATTATAATTAAATTGTCAAAAGTTAAAGACAGTAGAGAATCTTTAAAACAGCAAGAGAAAAGCAACTTGTCATGTACACGGAACCCTCATAAGACTACGAGCAGATTTTTTTAGTAAAAACTTTTCAGACCAGAAGGGAGTGGGATGATATATTCAACTGCTTTAAAGAGAAGAAAAAGCCAACCAAGAATCTTCCATCCAGCCAAGTTATCCCTCAAAAATGAAATCAAGTCTCCCAGAGAAACAAAATCTGAATGAGTTCATCAGTACTAGACCAGGCTGACAAGAAATGCTGAGGAGAACTCATCAATCTGAAATGAAAGGACACTAATTAGTAACAGGAAAGCATGAAATTCACTGGGTAAGTATATAAATTCAGAATATGCTACTATTCTAATGGCAGTCGGTAAATCACTTATAACTCTACTATAAAGGTTGAAATACAAGTGCTTAAAAATAGCTACACAACAGTATTACACACATACTGTTATGAAAAAACTGACATCAAAAACAAGAGTGAAAAAGTAGACATTTTATATGCACTTAAGTAATCGGTTATAATTAGACGATAATAGCCATACGTTTTATGTAAGCTGCATGGTAACCATGAAGCAAAACCCTAGAGTAGATACACAAAAGGTTAAGAGAAAGGAATGAAAATATGCCACTGCAGAAAACCATTACATCCCAAAAGGTGCTAAGTGAAATAAACCAGACAGGAAAAAGAAACTCTGCATAGTGTCACTTTTATGTAAAATCAAAAAAAAAAAAAAAAAAGACAAACCCAAAGAGAAGAATGGTGGTTACGAGGGGCTGGGGGTGGAAGAAATAGAGCCTGATGAAAAAGTACACATTATCAGTTATAAGATGAATAAGATCTGAGGGGACAATGTATAATATTGTGACTATCATCAATAATACATTATGTAACTGAAATTTGCTAATAGAGTAGAACATAAGTGTTCTTACTCAAAAATTAATGCAATTGTAGAAATCTTCTTATGATGTATATATGAACACCAAACTATCACATTGTACTCCCTAAATATAACTTGTTAATTATACCTCAGTAAAGCTGAAAAAATAAACCAGGCAGTTATAATCAGGGGGTGGGGAGAACCATTAAATTAAGGATTCAGTTAAACAAAAAAATCCAAAATAGTTCGAAGTTAGCAGAATCCCCCCAAAGAGATTTAAATAGACAGTGAGTCAAAATACATCCCCTAAAGTCCACTCTCAAAATCTAACAGATCCCAGTTGACCTAGGACACTGATGCCAACCCTTCACTAAATAAACTTGTCTGTGTCCAACTGCAAAATGATTAGTTTATGTTCAATTGTTTTGACTTATCAAGACAATGAAAATATGTAGGCTTCCCAGAATGTAATACAATTTCTGGAATAAACTAAAATTTATGTAGAAAAAGCTATAGTTGAATTTACTCATCTAACTGCCCAATTTGTTTTAAACAGCTAGACAAATTTTGGCAAAAGTACCATTAGAAAGGCATCTGTAAAGTGTACCAATTTTAAATTAGCTATTATCCACAGCATACATATGGAACAGCACTATGGTCTTAAAAGTGAATATCAAGATTAAACACATGGAAAGAAACAAATTCCCAAAGTTGATGACTTTCACAGTAAAACATGGGTGTTGGCTCTACCTTTAACACAAGACTATCATCTGAACTGGAGGTAACATTATCTCACCTAGCATAAACTGTTCTTATAGAAAGTCCAGAAAATTCCTAGACATTTCCAAGGAATTATTTACAGTACCCAGAATATTATCCTTTGTCTGTAAGTTATTTTGCCTGTCCTCATATGTACATGCAATATACTCTCTATACATGGGAATCATTTTTGTTGCATTCAACAAAATAAGGATAATCTCTGTATTTCCAATTAAATTACATAGCTTGTAATCAACATCAGAAACACCTATTCAACAAGTTAGCCTGATGTCTAGGACAGACTTTTATACAACAACTATATCTCTGTTAATACACATGTTCCAAATGGTTGTAATAAGACTAGCCAGCCTACTCAGTCTTTTAGTAAACAGGAGACATTTGGAGACAACTCCAAAAATTAGTACCAACATAAAATGAATGCTCTCAGTAATGCTGACACTTTTAAAGATGTCAACACATTGGTTCCATTTCCTGCACAATCACATTTCTTTGGAGTGTTCCAGAGTTGGTGAACTTGTTTTTCCTTGCCTGAAACACACAGCAATACCCCTTTCTCACAGTGAGAAAATGTGCCAAAGTTAATGGAACCGCAGCCCCAAACAGCTGGTTCAAAAGCTGGCCACAAAGAAACAGCCCATCTGTCCTGCAGCGAAGCTCTTCACCTCCAGAAGCAAGGTAGCACAAGCAGCCCAAAGACTAGTGAAAGCCTCGGCAAAACAGAGCCAGGTTTGGGTCAGAAGTAGGCAAGAAAACCTACCCAGGAAAGCAGAAAGTAAATTATAAGGCACACTGAGATGGAAAAATGCACAAAAATATGTAAAAATAAACTAATTTTAAAAAAAATTATAAGGCACATTCTGAATTTACAGACCCACCTTCAAGTGAAGAATTTCCCAAAACAGTCCATCCAAGAGGCAACTCCAGATGGGTCAGAGCCAGCACGAGTTCCTCATCCAAGGCAGGCAACGCCCCCACCGTCAGGGCAAATGGAGTCAGCAGTGTCTGATGGCTGCCAGCTGTGAGGCGATCAGCCTGGGTCACCAGCAGACGAGCCAGCCTGCAAGCCATATTGTCCACGTAGGTCACTGAGCTGGAGCCCATGGTCACTGGGGAGTAACCTTCTGAGCAGAGGCACACGGACACTGTCACCGTCTCCTGGAGCCCATGGCCTGGATGACAAGACAGTGAACAGGTCACCGGAGTAGCAGGACATGGCCTCACCGTGTCCAAAGTTATCAGTCTCACTGCACCGTCTAAGCAGCCCTCACACTTCAGGACAGCGAGGCAGAAAGAAAATGCAGCTGGTTGGAAATGCTGCCAAGCCCATGGGACCAAATTAAAGCTGACTCCATCTTTTTCCAGTGACTCCCGATTTTAAAACTAATCCTTCCAAGCTGGGAGCGTTTCAGCATCTATTCACCTATCATTGCCAACCATGTGCACTGGTACAGTTTTAGCTTTCATTTCTATCCCAGTCCCTAAATTCAAGTTGTTATTGTAAAGGCTTAAGTGCTTCTCCACTCTGCCACTCCTCCTGAGTCATATCTGTATTTATTAGGCAATCATTTTATAAAGTAATACCACAAAATTACACAAGTTCACTCTACTGCCACAGAAAATCTGAGTGTGAGTTAGGCTAGGTAAAATAACTCTGCAGAAATAGTTACATGCATGTCCTTGCCACTTCTGAGAGTGGCTTCTCCCTGTCTGAAGGTGCTCTTAATATTGTGATAGAAGTCACCGGGATCCTGTTGTCCGCCCCTCTTCCTTACACTTCTTTAATTTTGCAAAGGTCAGTGTACTCCAGGCACATGGGCCTGAGCAGAATTTCCAGAAACTGGTACCACAAAACCTCTGTGATTATAATGATGATGGGACTAGAAAAGAACTGACATTCAGCCACCACTGGACCCCAAATCCATGGCTAATGGGTCCAAGTCCTGCTTTGTTTCATTCCCCAAAAGCTTTGCTGCCCAGGCTTCAGATACAAAAGCACCCCATGTTCACTAAGAAGGATGGCGATTCTTACATCACCTCTTCAAAAGACGTCCAATGACCGAGGCACAAAGCACAGCCCCTCACCCCAGACTACACATGTCCAGGAAACAGCAGGAGCTGCTCTGCATATTTCTGAAAGGCTACCTGATCAAGCTGCAACCCAGGGAAATTTAAGGCTCAGTAAAGGATGTCACAACTTTTAAGACAGGTGAGAATCCTGTCTTAAAAGTAGACTACAAAATAATCAAAACCATTTTCTTTGACATGTAGGGAACACACCCTCTCCCACATGGGAGTAAAGAGAAAAGAAAACACAAGATCCGGTATTAGGAGTGGCACTGTACTTAACGATTTTCTACACTTGATCTTATCCAAAAGGCCAAGAAGTGATTATACTATTTTCTACTTCTTTTTCATAAGCAGTTTGATAAAAAAAGAAAACCAAAATAAAGAAGCAGGAAAGGCTTAAATGTAAGATGAAAACAAAAGGGTAGATGTAAAATATGTGCAACCAAAAAAAGCCTGTACTCTTCATGAGACCTGGTTGTTTTTCTTAAAAGGATGGGACTTAATGGCCAGAATGACATGCCTAAAGTTGTCCACATTCTCCGTAACAACCATTCTCAGTAACCAGATGAAGGCTAATTCACTGACCAAACCCACATAGGGTGGGAAGTTCTCCTTGTGTCTAAACAGCCCTCACCATGTCTATGTTGTTTGCATATTTACTGTCTACCTTCTCTCTGCATGGACTAGATACACTACAGAAGCAGTTCAAAACACTTTCCATCTAAAAATGTGACCGATATTACCTATGAGAAAAATCAAAGTTCTCCCATAAAATATAATTGAAGAGATCTTGAAAAGAACCTACAACTAGGAAAACTGATCAATCAACAATGAATACCAAAACCCTCCCTGGAAAGTAGGTAAGGACATATTAATCACACTTTCAGCTAGAGTTTGGTGTTTCAGATGAACAACCCTCAGTGAAAATACCAGAGGAGGTATTTTATATCTGAGAAGAGCAATTTACTTATAGCAACACTTTTACATGATACATTAACTTATCATCCATCACCATGGTCACTGAAAAAGACATGGGAGAGTTACAAGTTTCTAAATGTGAACCTTTTAGTAGAGGGAAAAGAAAGTTTTGGAGAGGC
>NW_004567108.1:37847285-37872398 GCF_000260355.1 Condylura cristata
GGCTGACTCCAGGAGAATGAGGGAGAGTGAACATGAACACTCCATGCCTCACTTCTACCTGAGTCACCCCAACACAGTAACCACGAGAGCCAGTGTCTCCCCTGGATGGTACACACAGCAGCCAAGCGCTGAGAGTGGGGTTGCAGACAAGGCTGCCTAGCAGACCTACCAAAAAGCCCAGCCAGGAGACAGCCCAGCACAAGTGCTTTCCCTACCGTGACCTTCCTCCCTGTCACTGCAGTACTTGCCCTTTCTCCTGGCCCTCTCCCTGTTAAGGGGAAGGATGTCCTAATTCTGCAGTTTTGTGGACTCCACCCCTACTCCAGCGATTGGAAACTACAACTCCCAGCAGTACCAGGGAGAGAACTGCGAGGACCCAAGGGTGGAGCTAAGCAGGGATTCTGGGACTTTGGGGGATAAATAGGGAGTGATTTTCAAAGGCTGGGGCTTGGGCAACTGCTCTCCCTGACCATGTGATTGGGGCTATCAATTTGTTACTAGAGCTCCAAGTCAGCAGAGCTGGTAAGATATTCTAGTTACCTTGTATCTCTCGCTCTCTTTCCCTGGGTTGTTCCTTTTACCTTCCCCTTTTGTAAATAAACCCATTATCGACCCCTTTGTGTGTGCCTGCAGTACAATTAAATTTTAAGCGCATGGGTGAGGCCCCACAGACAGGCAGCCCAGTTCACACTGGGGTGCCCTGTAACATTCCCAGACTGTGTCCCTGGGAGAAGATGCTCACAGACAGTTGCCCCATTGCACACTACAGAGCACGCCTCACCTGGAATGCTGGACTGGAGCACATTGTCCTCTGCACGTTCTGCCATCACGATGTGTCTCTGATGAGCTCCATTATAAATAAAGTAAAACTCAGCATCTTTAGGAAGGTATACATTGCTGCCAAACTTCGCATATACCGTCATCTGCCCCTGAAAGATGAGTAGGTCAGCATCGTCACATTGCCTTGTCCATGTTGTAAGAAAGCACAGTGAAAGGGGAGGGGGAGCCCCAAAACCACATTGCTTGTTAGGATCATTGCATGTGGCTGAGTTCAAATAATGAAGGTGCCTTTCCAGTGATATTTCTGACAACAGGGAGATACACTGATATATTAAGTGTCTTGTCAAAGCTGGTGCGTCCTGTTTTACAGTTGAAGAATCGATCAGATGGAAGAGCTGTTTTTATTTTTAATTGAGTAGAGGTATATATTTGATACTTAGTTGTTTTTTACTTCAATTCTTAATTCTTACATTATTTTTTCCCGCATCGGAGATCCCACCATAGTCCAAAGGTTCAAAATCATTTTTCTCTCTGCACATACCCCATAGTAGAGTGCAGTTCATTGTAAGAATCTTAAATATTCACAAATACTGCCAAATGCATAGTACCATGTGCTCCCACACTTGCTATGCCATTTCCAACTGCTATCTGTCTTCTCTAAGGGATTTGCAAATCCTCTTTCTCATCTGGCTTGACTTCACACTTTCTCTTGAAAACTTCTGGTGGGCAAAAAGCCCCACAAAGTGCCCTGATCCCGAGGAAAAGAGGCCACCTTGGGCCATGAGGCATGCTCTGAGACAGAAAGAACTTGAGGCAGCAGGCAGCAGGCTGGTGTCTCAAAGAAATCCCCACCCAGGGGCTGAGTAAGGGGCTATGTCAGCAGTGCAAACAGCAGCCCTGAACAGCAGCCACAGAAGAGCCTGCCAGATCATCTTGGAACCCCAAGGACTCTAAAACTGGGTACACACCCTAGCCTGGAACACAAAAAGGCAACAGAAAGAGGGCACACAGGGAGGGGCAGCATTCTGCCCAGCCTCTGGGAGTGGCAGGGAACTGAAAACCAGAAGGTGGACAGGGTCACCCTCTGGGGACACCTTCAGAGCTCCCTACAACACAGAAAAGCAGCTGGACTCTCCTGTGCATGCCCAACAAAACAAACCTGCTCACTGACATTTCCCTACCCTGGGACAGGGAAGAAAAGTGAACAGGGAAACAACTACATAGTCCCATTAACACTTGCTTGCCCTTGATACTAGCACAGAGTTTCATAAGTTATCTAGAGGTAGGCCATCAGTAACAATAACAAAATCAGTGCAGAACTCCTCTTTCCAGTAACCAGATGGTTATTTCATCTGGTTAAAAAAGACTTTATTTTCCTAGGGGTGTTGCAATCCATCATACACACACGAAGCTATCTTAAGTCATGAGCTGGTATAAACACAAGTTTATAAACACAAGTTTATACCAGCTCATGAGTTTCAAAAAAAAAATCCCAATGGCCAATTTAGAATTGTCCTCTCTCTGCATGTCAGCACGCACATATGCACACACAGAACCAACAGAAAGTAACATGCCAAGAAAAATCTGCCATACAATAGCGTTTTTTAAACGTTCAGGAAGAGGATCTGAAAAGCCAAAAAACAATAACAAATGTCTGACATGACTGAGAGAGGAAACTTAGATGAAATTCCATTTCCTAAAAAAGGAAGAACAGCTTGTTTTAGTCATGTTCCTGGTTGTTAAAGGGACTGCTCCTTATCCAGGGACAGAATCCGATCTGACCTGCTAGAGATTTTGTTTTTTAATAGAAAACAAATTGTATAAAGAGATCAAAGTTTTTTTTACAGATCCCAAGGATATCTAATCTGTATCTACTCAAAACAACGATCATATTACTATTTTATTTGGTTAAGTGAACAGGGCTACAATCTATAAAGGAGTTTAATGGCAACCCTCCCCAATGAAATAGAACCCCAAACAGTACAGCTTTATAATTCAATTATGTCTCCCTTTCAAGACCTTTACAAGCTTTCCAGTGTTCAAAGAAAATAAACAAGAGGCAGGTCAAAAATAAAAGGTGTCCATTCAAGAGAGATGCCCAGAAGTCATAGCACTAAGCATAATATTCAATAAAAGCAGCCCCTTATACTTGCTTACCAAAAACTGATGAGAAAGACACTGAGAGATATTGCAGGAGAAAGGTGGAGGTGGGCAGGAAGATGAAGGAACCAACACAGAGCTCAGTGACATACAAGTGGACAAGGTCTAGGAGGTTGGAGAAGAAGAAAGAACGTATGAATATGAAAGAAAAAGAGTATTTTCACTCAAAAAAGTTAGCTAAAGCTAAATAGAGAACAGCAGAAAGAATGGGCTTCTGAAAATAGGCTGGAGAACAAGCATAGCATGAATAAACAGCCACAAGAGACCATTTTTGGCTAAGAGTCTAGACTAACTACTGTGACCACTGAAAATCTCCTACTCCTCTTCATTTTATTAATGGCAAAATAAATTCCAAATAATTTATAAAATTCCAATATGTGTTTATCATTTTCCCATTTGGATTCAATTGCATACTTTGTTTTAAGGCAATTGACAACTATAAACTTTCCCATGTGAATTTGTTGGCATAGATAACAGAATCACTGCACTTCTAGGCAGACCTATCACCTTTCTGTCAATCTATTATATCTCAAATATTTCACTAAAACTTCTGGAAACAATCAGAGGCATCATGGGCAAAATTATCTGCCCACAACAGACTCTATAAAGTTGACTCTACTCAAAACCAAACTGAATTTTTTTCAAATGAATCTCAAGCTTTTTCTAAAGTTGATCTGGAATAATAAATACACAAATACAAATGAAAATTTTGGAAAAAAGAAAGACACGTGAGCTATAGAAGGAAAGGTCAGCACTTGCCAACCACATAAGAAAACAGAGTAAGAAAATGGGAATGTATAAATAGTGTTGTGACAGCACAGTGATAGGCCACAAAGCACAAACTCCAAAAACAAACACATTGAAATTAATAAAGGAATCATTTTAAATCAGTGAGAAGGACAGACTGAAATAAGTTGTCTTGGAATAACTTTCCATTAGGAACAAAGTAATGCCTTCTACCAAATAAGTGCATTGCTAATTTATTTGATATTTAACACAGAACTGATAAGTGCAAAAAAAAATAATTTTATATTGAATAAAGTGACAGCAATTAAAGATAACAAACTTTCATTTATATTGACATGACCCTAATATATCAATTTTAATTTTTCCTATTTCCTCCCAGTCTTTGATCAATGCACAGCAAGTTATTGGACAGCTATACTTGTGGCACAAATACACCTATCCTCCTGCTTTTCCATCTTCTATCAAAAGCATTTTCCATGTCATTATGAACTTTGTCATTACATCAAGTTTTTGATGTTCCATAATTGACTTAGCATCACTCTATTCTATATTGACTATTTCTAACTTAACAGTATAAACATTTTCATGATTATATTTTATGTCTTAAAGTACTCTAGAATATTTAAAAAGTGGGCCTAAAAATGTGAATAATTGTCAAAAATTGACAAACTGCTTTCCAAAAATGTCCTTCAATTTTCATTACCCTCTGTGTCATTTTCATCCCAACTTTGTCAAGACAGATATAAACAGTTCATTAATTAACTCTTATTTTCACTGTCACTGAAATGCATTGTTCACTTTTATCGATTACTAAATGTTGTCAACATTGTTAGTGCACTGATTGAATTTTAAGAACACTACTCTGCTATTTCTATTTACATCTGAATTCACTTTCAACTTTAGACAGGGCAAACTCACTTTCCCAAATAAACTTATTGAAATCAATAACAAAATTATTCCTTTCCCCCTGATTATTAAGTTTGTACCTTGTACTCAATAAATAGCACTTATTTCCAAAGGTCAGCTAAAATGGGAATAACAAATGTAAAGTAGAAAGTGTGAACTATAATCACACTAAATCACCTCATTATAAACACATGTAAAAAATGTAAATTAAACCTACATTTTTGTTTTTACCATCAAACTTTCTCTTAGATAAAAGTCTTCTTGTAAAACTCATGGGTAATTCTTAAGACTAACCCTTCTGCTGAAATCTGAATGTATGGATTTATTCTCAAAGAACCAAAAAGCTATTAAATATGTTTGATACATTATATCATCTAACTCTATTATTCTTAAATGGCATTTAAGATAGATATGATCAACACTAATGACAGTTCTAAATACTTTTTCATTTACCTATTTCTCTAATACTATGAAAAGCTTGGTGGATGTTTTATATAAATCACTGGTTATTTTTGTATTAATGTTCTCCCTCCCATTCTCTCCTCTTTCAACCTCTGTAGACAGTGCATCTGTATATAATTATACCTTGCCAGTAACAATATCATTTGCTTAACAACAACTTTATCAAGTTTCTGAAATATCTGGCATGAGTGGGCAATAAACTGACACTGTATTTTTAAATTATGACAATGAGAACAATGTGTGTGACTTTTTACATGGATTTTCCTAATCTGGGACCATCTATACATAGATTCCTGGGGGGGATAGGAAGCCCTTAAATAATTAGAAAACTGGTTTGTATGTGTACATGTGTTCTAATATTCATATTCTCAAAATACATCAAAATATTAAAGAAATTTCATGAGAAATTAACAAAAGTGCTGTTAGCTTTTATGTAGGTGTTAATTGATATGTTGTGTTATAATGAAAACCATTGTGCTAATATAAAAAAATGGTCTATGTGAACTATCAAATTTAATTCTGCCTTAAATATTTAAATTTCTGTATAAAATATATACTCTTTACAATAACCCCCTATACATGTGTGTGTATATATATATATATATACATATATATATATAAGCACATATACATGAATTTTCTACACTAAGCCTTCACAGAGCACAGTATGTTAAATGTTGAGATCCCTGAGAAATTCATTAAAATGTAGTATCTGTAAAATTAATATTTAAGTGATTAGAAATACAGGTACTAACTAGCACTAGTACTAGTACTAACAACATTGAGTTCTTTGATTTCACCCCAACCTCCAAGTTACAGTTATCCTTATTACATTCCTCAAGCACAATTCCAAAGAAAGTACTATGGTCACATAGTCTTATTTCAAATTACTGTTAAACAGAATTCTTGAAAGCAAAGTGTGAAGTACATAGGCAAATTGGTGGTGGGAATTCTGTGGGGATAACTAAGAGAAGAAACCAAATGTACAAAAATGAACAATGATGTAAAAAAATACATACATACATACATACATACATATAAATTATATATTAAAAAACAAAGTGAAAATGCAAAATAAATTCCCTATTTGTATACATATTATAGATATGTGCCTATCTATATACAGACATGTATTATTTATATCTACAGTACAACTCATAATTTATAAAGTGCTTTACGTATTTTCTAATCTTATTTTCACAATCATACCTGGGAAGCATTATTATGATCTTAGACATGAGAAAACTGAAAATATCAGAACTGAACCTCCTGTTCAAGGTATAACTCACTTTCTACCCAGCGTGGTATTGTATAAACAGCAGGTGCTCAAGTTTATATTTAATATTCATTGTATGCACCTAATACAGGGAGTTAGGTACAGACTGGAGACAGATATGATCATCACCATGGGTAGATACAGATGGAGAGGGGAAGGCAAGAAAGTGTTACCTACTCCCTCTGAAGACACATACAAAGTTTTAAGCATTCATCAGGAAAGCATCTGCTTTTAATCAAAGATGATTAGAATGGTACAAAAAAAGACTCAAAAGTTTAAGAATCACTTGTTTAAAGCATTAGTATTGATTTATTCCCAAATTATGTTCATTGAAGTAAAGTAAGTTTACATATTTATATCTGCTCCAGAAGCTATAGGTTAAAGCCTCTAGAAATGTAGACTTTCACACTCTGCTTACCACCTGTACCCCACCATGTTTCACTGTGTCCCTTCTCTCCCCCATTTCTCTTTACCACCCTCCTTACTAATACATCAGCTTTACAGTCAGATATTAAGTGTTTAGTATGGGTTTGGTTTTAATTGGCCCTAGTATGTTTCTCTATGTTCCACATTAAACGAGACCATCTCATATTTATTTTTAAATTCTTTTTTTTTTTAAAGATTTTTGTTTATTTATGCATACAGAACTGGGGTACAGCCCAGAAGTGCAGGAGCAGTGAGATGCTTCACCAGAGACAGAGTAGGGAGCAGGAAAGGCAGATAAAAGCACACTGCTGAGGGGAGCAGTGGACGAAACAGGAGAGGTCTGCAGCACCATGTGGATCACCTCCAGGGTCGGAGATCCAACTTGCACTGAAGCAACTGCTGCTAACTTGCAATGTTGCATCTTAACCTGTTGTGCCAACAGGGAGAGCCCGACCACCTCATATTTAAAGCAACTTTTGTATTGCATAAAGTACCTATATCATTCAAGTTTATTATCCTAACTTAAAACTGGGTTAATAAGATACAAGTGAATGTAAGGTTAATGTAAGTTGATTAGATTCAAAGGGAAATATGAAAACTTTAAGGAAAATAAACTAAAATTATTTAAGAAATTTATAAGAAATGACCTTAGAGGTAGGAAAGGCTTCAATTTCCAGGAAGGATGAAATAAGAGTACATTAGGCCAACATTCCTGTTGATAAAACTAGAAAATACAAACTGGAAAAATTAAAAGGTCATATTCATAAAGATAGCTGAGAACTATGGAAATGGGGGGGTAAAAATAAAAGTTCTCAAGGAAGAGAAATACTCAAGAATGTTATGGAAACCAGAAGACAATCGAATGAGATAAGCAATTAGTAGAAGTAACTGATTATCTAAAATTCCATGTAATAAAAGTTATAAAAAATGTTCTCTAGAAATGAAAGTGAACTTAAAATGTTTAAGACAAATGCTGAGAGAATTCATTGCCAGCAGGCCAACACTATCAGAAATACCAGAGGTAATTATTCAAGCAGAAATAAAATGACCTTCAACAGAAGCATAGAAATGCAAGAGACAATGAAAAACAGTGAAATGAGTAAATATAATGACATCTAAAGTATGAAATAAAAAAATAATGTCATGAGTTTAAAATATATTCAGAATTGCAATGCCTGACACAACAATGTAAATGGTAATAGAACTGCAGTATCCGGCAGTTTTGAGAAGGTTAAAATAACAGCTTACAACAATTATAACATGTTTTAAGTTGAGGGCCACCACAAACTGAATGAAGACTGTACAATATAGAAAGAAAAATGAAAACTATATTAATCAAAAAACAAAAGGTAAGAAAGACAAAGAACATCAACGTGTGTAAAATAGAGCTGTACAACAGATATAATCCAACTTTATCAACAATTATATTAGCCATAAAATGACTAACCCAAACACAATTTACTCAAAAAGCAATAACAATTACCTATAGGCTACCTACAAGGAACACACTTCAAAATAACACAGAAAGTCTAAATGAAAGAAGATATACTACATATTACTAGCCAGAAGGAAGCTAGTATAGTCAAAATAATATCAAGGTAACTTTTAAAGCAATACAGTACTAGAGAAAAGAGAAGCCTTTTAGCATATAAAGAATCAGTTGAACAAAATGATATGATTAATTGAAGCAGTATGTACCTAACAACATAGCTTCAAAAGATAAAAAAGAAAAATTAACAAGTCCAAAAGGTAAATAAGCATGCCTATAAGCCTAATGGGAGACTTCAGCATTCTTTTCTCAATAGCTAATAGAATAAGCATTCAAGGCAATTTTAAGGATATAAAAGATCTGAATTATATAATTAACCAGATTACTTCTCAAAAGGATTACCATAAGTTAAAGGTATATATCAATTTTTAAAATGCATCTACTATTCAAACCTCTGCTGTAAACTCAATTAAATGTAAACAAATAAATTCTCAATGACTTTCACACCTCTATAAGACTGAAAAAAGCTTCCACTTCTGTAATACACTGTATTGACTTAAAAAACAATTCATGACTCATTAATTGTTGACTCATGACAAGTAAATGATTCCAGATTTCTCACAAGACTAGAAGTAGACTTTTAAAAGCTCCTCGCTTGTTTCCTTTTAAAATCACTAACTTCCAGAGTTCACAAAAATATAAAACTCCTAGAAACTGAAAACAAAAATCTGACTCTAAGCAGCAGTTCATAGTAAGATGTGTACTGGGCTGGGTATGAGAAGATTTAAATTACATTATCTATTCTTGTCCCATTATTTCTTAAGGAATAAAAGCCTTGCAACTGGTTCCAAAGTAATCAAAGAATAAAGCAAAATGAAGTTGAACAGTTGGTTACCAGTTGCAATTTTAGTCTGCAATCATCTAAGTCATCACTCAGACAAGCACCCAAAAAGTACCAATTCTGCCTTCGTCTGCTTTGATAAAAATCTAACAACTCCTTAAGAATGGGTACGGTCCATTTCTTCTCTATACCTGTCAGGCATACCTGGTCCGTGAGACACTTGCATAAAAATATAGACAAAACTGACAGTATATTAATGGAAAAATGACAAGGGTGAAGAAGGGATTCAAAAACCATGTTGTTGTATGAGGAACAATTGAAGGAACTGGGACTATTTTGCCAAAGAAGAAAAGACTCACGGGTAAATGGACACTGTTGCAAATATCTGAGGGTCTATCATATAGATAAGGGGTTAGGCATGTTCTGCAGGTCTCCAGGGGAAAGCATCAAACAATGGAGGGAAGGACAGGGCAGAGTTCAGTTCTACAGGGAAAACCTTCTAAGGATCAGCGATGTTCAAAGATGACAGGGATTGCTTCAATTTAGGAGAAAGATAATACTTTTGTTTTCTGTATTTGTTTTGTTTATAAACGTGTTTGTTCTAAGAGAAATGGAGGTAAAAAACTTAAAAGTATAGAATCTTTGCTACCTGGTTTATCGTTGTAGCTTATCAGCTTCCATATGAAAAAGTGGGTGTACTTGATTAAGTTTTTAAATAATATCTCCATTATACTTTCCTTTTGATTTCTGTTTTACCTCCTCGAGTTGATTATTTTCTCTGCATTAGTAGTTTTCAAACTGACATCAGGGAACGCTCAGTTCTAATAGGGAAATGTTAAGGGCTCACAAACATTTTACTTAATTTCATTGCATAAAGTATGTTTCCACTTTTTTTTAAATTTATTTATTTATTCATACAGAACTGGGGTACAGGCCAGAGATGCGGAGGGTGAGAGGATTCACCAGGGACAGAGTGGGGAGCAGAACAGGCAGATCGATGAAGTACACTGCTGAGGGGAGCCGCAGGCGGGTAAGGAGAGGTCTGCCTCGCCATGTGGATCACCTCTAGGGCAGGGATTGAACTCATGCTGAAGTGGCTTTAGCCTCTTAGTGCTATGCTTAAACCCCCTGCACCACCAGGAAGGGCCCTCCACTTATTTTTAATCTAAAAAGATTACATTTGCTTAACTGTATTATTTATCAAACTTTAATACACTGAATATAATAGAGCCTTTTGTATAATAATTTACATTGCGAAGCTTTCAGAAATATAAAGTTTTTATGAAGTAGACTATTAAATAAAAACACACCACCACAATGGAGAAGGACAGGTCCCAAGCTAAGCAATCTTTCTCACTGACTCAAAAAAAAAATGCAGTAAACTTAAATTAGAATAATATATTTATAGAAATAAAAGTTTTTATCCAGTTCCCTTAATACTTTGTTAATAGGCAAAAAGTTTCTCCTTTAAAATAAGTTTCAACCCTCCCTGTGGCACAGCAGGTTAAAGCACAGCTCTATGAAGCTAAAGCTACTTCAGAATGAGTTCAATTCCTGGCCAGGGAGATGACCCACAAGGTGTGGCAGACCTCTCCTGACCCGCCCACTGCTCCCTTCAGCAGTATACTTCATGGATCTGCCTATTCTGCTCCCACTCTGTCTCTAGTGAATTCCCGCCCCTGTACATCTGGCCTATATCCCAGTTCTGTATGCATAAATAAATATTTTTAAAAATAATAAGTTTCAACACATCTGCTTACGGTCTATAAAGCCACTGTGAGCCTACATACCCTCTGCCAGTCTATCAGTGACCAAAGTCCCTAGTTACTAATGATCTAAGGGAATATTCTCCCGAGCACATTATATATCGAGTGTAAACAAATTTCCATTGGCAACACAGTAAACACTACAGTGTTGAAGATTTGGGTTGAACCCATACCGACAGTAATCTCACATGGTGGTTATTCAGCAGTTGAGGTCTATGGATTTGTGTCAAAGCAAGTGTCACGGGAAGGTCAGTTTCATTCACGGACAGCACTGAAGGTGCCAAACCCAAACCAACACTATCAGCTGCACAAAGAACTCTGGCTCCATGAATTGATCACTCCTAACAAAGAACACAACTAGCTGTACTCTTATTTCAGGATAGATCACATAACTCGTGCACGCCACAGGAAGTCCCTGTTAGGAAAGTACAAGAGAAGGGAGCAGTGACCTTTGTTCCTCTCATCTGACCAGCATCTGTGCCAGAATATCTCCTCCACCTCTATTGCCAAGGCACACATGCACACGTGTACAGAGACACACACACACGCACGCACATGTGCACACACACATACACATGGCAGCAGACAGGCCATTCTTAAATAAGAGCACCAAAGAGCCTGCCAAATTATACCCCGTGCGAGATAAAATAAATATATATATATATATATATATATCAGACAATCCTTACTAAGAGAAACATAGATTCCAAAATACACAAAACATAGGACTAAAAGAAACCTCAGAGTTCATATCTAAATCCTTGCTGAATAGGTAGGGAAGCTGACACCCAACGGCTGCTGAGTCTCATCACACAGCGGACACAGGCTAGCATCCAGGTGTTCACCCTCCAAACAAAGCTCTTCCCACTCCTGCAAAGTACTGTCTGAAATAACTATCATCTCTGACCTCAAAAAACCCTGCTGCTTCACTGAAAAGACCTCTATGGGAACAGGGTCAGAATCAACCAACTCTCCACTCTCCCCAAGTTTCTCAATATCCATGTGGGTCCCCCAACATCCATATCCCTGTACCTCCTTGCCCCTTCTGTTCTTAGTCTCCCGTCACCTTTGTTAAACTAGAGAGCACGAGATCAGCTGTTCTTCTCCTGATTCTTTTCCCTCTCAAATCAGAGCACATCCAGGTAAAAATCAGAACGTGGAATACAAGGAGCCACAGAAATGAGAGAAGTACAATAATGAAGAAAAAGCATCCAGAAACACAACTCAGCTCCAGATCCCCAAGAGTGTATGGGAGCATCTGGGAAGCCAGCAATGAAAAAGACAAGGATGAGAGCTCAATGGGGAGGGTAAGAGGAGGAAGTGACAGCAGCAGTGGACTACACAGTAATGACAAGGCAAAAGGAAAATGGACTAGAAAGATGAAGCAACACAGAATTCAACTGCAATGCAAAAAGGGATAGAAAGATGGAAAATAAGTAGATAAGTGAAAATAAGAAATCTCTACCACCAAAAACAATCTGGAAACACTTTTGTAAGAAGGAAGGGTGGGGGAGGAAAAGGAGCTGAATTTTGATGCCAACAAAGAATATTCTCATCTGTTCAAAATCAAGAGCTAAGAGCAAAATCAAGAGCTAAGGGCAAAAGATAACATATGGAATGTTGTCTTTCAATGACACATCATAAGGGGGGTGCTTTTTCAAAATACTCACATCCAGCAAATTGTCATACCCACCCACCCCCAATTTAGTAAGTCTGTCTTTCTGATCCACACACAATAGTGCAGGAGGAGGAGAGGGCACAGGTAAGAGAGTCCTTGCTTATTCTCGGTCCCACTTTTAAATCAGCAATGGCTATTGAATTCAGGAGCCCATTTTTCTATATTTGTCCCCTTTTTGCCCCTTACTTAGATCTTCAGACCAATTGTTCAGGGCTCTCAACCAGCAAAAAAAACAGGACTCACTGAGAGCAGCCAAACGCTCATTTCACCAGAGGTATCATTCATCCAAAAGTCCCTCTTCCTAATTCTGCGCAAAGTCCACAACACAAGAACAACATTGGTGCACAAAAACAGAGAACCAATCCCTAAAGTCTGAGCATAAAATGAATCTTAAAATACCTTCGATTTCATAAGTGTTTCACTATTCATGAGGCTCTTCTGTGTATTCTATCCCATTTGCACCTCATAACTCCCCCAACACCCCAAAGACACAGAGAGATTGGCCCACAGTCCACCACATGGCCAGAGCCAGTCCCTAAGTCATATATTCTTTCATTCTTTCATTCCAGGTAGGCAGTGGTTATTGACTATTTTACTAATGGCTCAAACAAGCTCCCTGACCTTCCTATCATTCTAATGGAGAGAAAATAAACAAATATTAAGTGCCTGCTATGTAAGGAATTCATAACAGCTGATGAGAATCAGCTGAGCAGTGAGGAGAGCAACATTTTAGACAAACTTGCAGAGAAAAGCCTTTAAGAAGTAATATTCCAAAAGAGACCTGAATAAAGAATAGACCGAGCCATGTGGATATGCAAGAACTTTAGAGGCTGACAGACCAGCAAGTGCAAACCCTGGTGTGACCTAGGCTTAAAGTGCACGAGAAACAGAGGACACCTGTTGGCTGGAGCAAAAGAGACAAAAACAGGTAGGGTCAGAGTAAGGTCATTGTAAGGATGTGGTGTTAAATGCAGTGGGAAGCCACTGCACAGCTTGGAGCAGAAAAGTGTCAAAATCTGGACTTCGATTTCAAGGGATCACCCTTGCTGCACTGGTGAGATTCCTCCGTGATAGAACAGGGTGGAAATAGAGAGCCTAAAAGCAGAAACCCAAGTGAGAGCCATTTAACTAGAGGTCAATCCTTGCCAGTTGAAGTGGCATTTAGATGAGCTTCAAATTATCCAAGTCTTTCTGCAGTTTCCTGATTTTCTGCTCATCTTGAATCTGCTTCCTTGACTATGCCTTGAGCGATAATAGAACTAATATATTAATGCCAGGGCCCATTTTAAAACCAGCACCATCACTCGTTTTTCTTGGTGCAAGTTCACTTGCCTTGGTCAACTATCCTGTGTCAAAACTGCTCCTTTAGAACGCGTAATAAATGGTGGGAAGAGCAGTCACTTAAAGCAGAACACACGTCATCCAGAGTCACTTGGCCGGTCACTCATTGACTAACTTCAGCAGGGTTACCTGATAGAACCTTCTGCTTGAATGCACAGTACTGTACATCCCATGCAGGATGAACACTGGCTCCCTGTGACTGAGAATTCCTTAGCATTCTGAACAACTTGCTTTAACTCAGTGTTTTAAGTTCAAAGAGCATATTGTTACATTAATTTCTGCACTGTACTATTTTTTAAAATAAGTTTAAAATAACTTATTTTTATTATAAACTTATTTTTAAAATAAGTTTAAACCTCTTCAATTAGCAGTGCTCAGTTTTCTGTGAGTGTGTGTGTATATATATTATATATATAATATATGTAATATCTGATTTGAAGATAATTGAATTTTCAAACTTTCAAAGGTGCTGATGCAAAATCTGCAGCAGTACTACAAAAGGAAGCCAATAGTGACCCATAATTCAGTCAGCCACTAGCCGAACTACTGCACTACTACACTGAAATAAAACAAAGAAGTAACTGTTTTAAGGACAAGGAGACTTTCCAAGAAACAAGCAGGAGTCCATCCTGTTCTACTTGTTTAGTAAAGGCTTCAATGAAGGCACAGATGCCCTTATCAAACTTACAAATATCAAAAGCAAAGTTGGGAGTGTCAATTATTATAAAAAAGATTCGAAGAGAACTTTAACAAAGCCAGCACTTCCCAGATGGACTTCTTGACTATCAATGAAGCACTGTACTTCAAGAAAACTTCAAAGTGCGGACTAGTGAAACACCATTGACATGGTAGGGATTTCGGAGAGCAGTGGCCTCAGGATGGTCAACTGTGAGAACAGCTATCAAAGTGAACGAAGGCACCACCCCCTTCCTGCGACTGCAGCTCGTATTCAGAACAAGGAAGGGACCCGTTCCACTGTCCTCTAAATCGGGTATAGTTCACCACTCTCCTATCCAATTAGGCCCACCATGGCTTGGCTGGACAGTGAAAGACCTATGGGAGATAACAGCTGTCAAGTCCACACCATGTTAAGGAAGACTGTGGGAGCTGGGTGTCTGTACTCTATCAAAAACAACACTTTTGAAGAATTATGATCAAGAGCCAAACTAAAACCAATGAAGAAAATTACCAGAGACAGATTTTAGACCACAATTTTAAAAATTTGTATTAAAACTGTGCCACTACAGATTTCCTTCCTTATGGAATGAAAGGTTTCTTTCCACCACTAGAAGTGTTTAAGAAGTAGGGGACCATGTGTTCCTACTGCCAGAGCCCATTCCTACATATAAGATGAAAACGGTTCACACTAGGCTTGTAGAACTTTTCCCCTTTGCTGATATTCAGACAACCAAATGCACAAAGTAAAAACTGGTCATGAAAATTCGCTTCATGCACTTCCTTTAATTTGGGGCAGAGAGACCAACTGATTCACAAAGATAACTTCAAAATTACTCTTTATATGCCAAGACGAGATTTCCTACCTTCTTAGTGTTCCTATAGCCCTGGCCTTTCAGAAAGTTCTTCCTGATTATCTAACCTGAATTTTTTGCTGCTCCAATTATACCAATTCACATGGATTCCAAAATGGGTGTGTACTGTCCATGACAGAAGAACAACTGACAGACATAGAATAAAGGAAAATATTTGCAAAGAAAATATATTACATGATGAGTTTTAAAATACCAAATGTCGTTCAACTGTTCTAAAAATCAATGCAAGACTAGTTTACATATTTTCACTTGAGTGCAAACACTAACCTCCTTGTAAAAGAGTCCTGCTTTCTTTTCAGAACCAGTTTTCTATCTCTATGCAGAAAGAACAAGACTGAAACTTAACGTGTTTAGATTAAAATGACTCAAAACTAAGGAGAAACAGTTGGACAACAGGAACACAGAACAGCTTTAAAATAGTAGTTTCAACATGAAATATTTAAAAATGCCCCTTTCACTTAAAAGGTTACCAAAATACAAGTTAGATGTGTCAATCTCTCATTTATTTAGGAACTAAAAACGCTGCCTAAATACAAAGCCACCTTGAAACACTACTTAGGCATGGAATTCTGACTGGCCAGATTCCTAGCACTTTACACTGTGTTTAGTAAATTGATCACATACAAAAATTTACCTACAGGGTACAAACTAATTTGCCTACAAGTAAACCATTTTTAAACTAAAACTCTTCATTTCACAATTAACTTGAAAGCATATTGTAGATTTTAAAGGTCCTAATAAGACTAAAACCAGAGTCAAGTTTTAAAAAGGTTCTTTTTAAAGTAATTATCCTTATTAGCTGGGTTTTAGATAACATGTCTGTAAACAAGATAATAAACTATATAACTTGAATTTTGTTTAAAAGTTAGCTAGCCATACCTAGCAGGCAGGCTAGTATTAAGCTAGTATTTTAAGCCAAATTTATTTAGCTGAAGCAAACTTTTACAAAGTGAAGAATGACATATTGGTACAATCACCATTTAAAGCAATGTCAAGAGCTGTTGAGATCACTGAAGGAAAAAATTGTGGGTGGACCAAAATTCTAGCCATACCTTTAAGCTTCAAATCTAAAGGACATATACACACAGAGGCAATTTGCCAGAGTAACTAACTATTCCAAAATGTTTTCACATATTATACAGCTATGCAAATGGGATTTAGCATGTACAGAAAGCTACAAGCAAAGAATTCTATGTTCCTCTATATAAAATAGCGACTTTATCAATCTGTCATAGGTTGATAAAACATTTATCATTTACTTTTTGTGTGAAGTTATTAAAATATTGGTTAAATAATATTTAATGATAATGAAAGTATCTGAAGCAAAAACAATAAATATCAACCATTTTTGTTAATGTGCATATGCATATACCTAAATCAGAATCAAAAATATACTGGGTAAGGGTATTTTTTTCTTACCTTTTTTTTTACCTTTTTTATTTTTTACAACAGAAATGCATTACTTTTTTAATTAAAAGGAAACTAATAAAATACATGATAAATTGAAAATCATACTTTGATAAACGTAAACACATCAACCAGCAACTCAACTCCTAGGAATTTATCTAGACATTATATAAACTACAGTCACACAAAACTTATGCATAAGTGGGTATAGCAGCTCTACTCATAATTACTAAAATCTAGAAACATCCCAGATATCCTTGGGTGGAAGGAAAGGTTGACTGGAGTAACCTCCCAACTATGGAATGCTACTCAGTGAACAAAGATTTATAACAAATGGATGGATTTTAAATGCTTCATGGTGAATGGCAAGCACCAGACTTGAATGGCTACATAGTGTATGTGGTTTATAAGGCATTGTGGAAATGGCAAAACTCAGAAAGCAGTTGCTAGAGATTGGGATTTAGAAGAGGCATTGCTTTGGTCACAAAAAAGCAGCAGCCCAGGGAATTTGAAGGGTGATGGAAATGTTCCATATCTGGATTGTGGTGCTGATTACAGGATGAGTATTACTATGCACCTTATGTCTTAATGAACCTAACAGAACTGGATGTCTACTCATGTCCTGATTATATTTTGTTGTGTGCAGTTCTTTCTTAAAAGAGAAAGTGTGTCGGTTTCCTTATGGGGGTCAGGGAAGGGTTAAAATTATATACTCATCACCTACTAGGCACAGAATTTAGAAGGTCTGAGATACAAAAATAAAAATTTTTTATAGGGATGAGTAGATTAAGTAAGATTCAGTACAGGCCCTCCCAGGTGACGCAAAGGGTTAAGACACAGTGCTGCAAGCTGGCCACAGCCACTTCAATGTGAGTTTGATCTCCCTCCACAGAGGTGACCCACATGGCTCAGCAGACCTTCCCTGACCTGCCCACTGCTCCCCTCAGCAGTGTATTTCATCCATCTGCCTGTTCTGCTCCCTACTGTCTCTAGTGAATCCTCTCACCACCCCTGCAGCTCTGGCCTATATCTCAGTTCTATATGTATAAATAAATAAACCATAATAACAACAACAAAGATTTAGTACAATATTGTGATAACTCTGCAGGCCCAAGTCAAGGTATCTCTACAGGCCAGTGAACAACAATCAATAAATCCTATAGAAATAGAAAAGCTACTTAAAAAGATAACATTTTCCAGTTTTTCAGTGAGGTTGGCTGAATGCAAACTCTAGAGTCCATTCCTAAGAGGCAGATCTTTGATTATAGTGGAGCATTTCTAATTTCCCTCATGTCCATGCCAGAACCATTTCTAGACCAATTAATGCATGACTAAGCAGTCGCCAGACCAATTCGGTTTGCTCAATTTAGGGCTTAAAATGCCCTCCACGCATCTGTGATATTAGAAAGTGCCTCAGAGAGGTGAAGGAGGAGATTTAGAATGGCTTATCCTCCTAAAAGGATTTGAGAACAAGGAACTTTCTCTTGAGCTTAAAGAGGAAACTGGTTGTTTTGTGTGGTTTTTTTTTTCTCTTGTTCTTTTTTTTTTTTTTTAACTTGGAAGAGCATATGAATAAGCTTTAACTGATCCTTGTCCTAAGTTTGAAAGGGTGTAATTAGCCCAGAAACGTGAAAACTAGTTTTCACAAAATAGGAAACTGTTTCTCCTAAGAGACATTCTTTTTCTCCAAATGGAAGAAAATAACACCCATTTTTCTTCTCTGTGAAGAAAAAAGTAGCATAGCATAGGTACAGAAATAACTACTGGTCAAACTACTGGTTACCTTACTTTCTCCCCTAGATACTCTGAAAATTATGTAAACCTTTTTTAAGTTGGAATGTGGATTGAAATACATTGTTATATTATATAAGAAAGGGTGACCAGCAAGTTAATGTTCTTGAAAGGGAATGATTTAGCTAATTGTTTTTAAAGCCTTAAAAAAAAAAGACTATTTTTTAAAAAAGATTTATTTATTTGTACATACAGAATTGGGGTACAGGCCAGAGGCTCAGGGGCAGCGAGATGCTCCATGAGAGACAGAGTGGGGAGCAGAACAGGCAGATCTACGAAGTACACTGCTGAGGGGAGCAGCGGGCGGGCCAGGAGAGGTCCACCACACCATGTGGTCACCTCCTGGGCAGGCGGGAATCGAACTCATGTGGAAGTGCCCCAGCTTCCTAATGCAATGCTTTAACCCGCTGCGCCACCAGGGAGAGCCCAAAAAAAAAAAAAAAAAAAAGACTTTTTTTTTTTAAAAATGATCTTAATCTGCCAAAGCCTGGTTATTTAATATATACATATATACGAGTGTTTAAGAATATATGTAATTATATGCAAGTGTGTTTACATACATACATAATGACATAGATGTATATGCAACCATATACCCACATATATCTGTCTCCTTTGCCTCTGAAATTCTGAACAAACAAGGATTTATCATAGAATAGATAACCAGCTGTCTCATTGCTGCTCCCTGGGACTTTCCTGCAAATCAAAGTCATTTCAGGAGTAGCACTGTTAGCTTTAAATCAAATGTCCACATGTCCACAAATAAGTTGTTCACAAATAAATGGAAGCAAGAAAATTCACATTATAACTTTGAGGTCCAACTCAAAGCCAAGGGGGTCTTCCTAATACATAAACAAAAGAATTATTATTATGAAAAATACATAGATGAAATGCAAACTGGTAATGCAGTAACTTGCTTGAGCTGCAGGCTGCGAGAGCTATGCCATGCTGCTCTGCTCATTCATTCCACAACCATAATGTGGTCCTTCCAAGTCGACAGTCAGGATAGCCATCAAATAGCTGTGCAACTCTGAAGTCATCATGTATTAACCTCTGAACCTTATTAGGGAAAAACCATATTTAGCCACACGAGTTAAAAGGTATACTGAACAATATCTATTCTGAAGTAGATATTAGCTCTGAAGAATATTAGCTCCTTTCCTCTCCCCCTTCCTTTCTGAAAGACTTTCATACTATTTCTTAAACTTTTTGCTTAATCCACTAAAGAGTCTAGCAGAGGAAGGTTTTCCTATCTCTAAGTCCACATATGTTGAAGATATTTCTGTGTTCTTATTTTCCAATTAGCAGTAAACAGCAGCAAAGGACCAGAATTTACAGTTTCCCAAATACAATTATTAGATGTTGACTGTGTGCCTAGATCTGCAGACTTCTCCACGATTGATATGGCTGGCATAACAGAACTGCTACTAAACCCTTTTTTATACCAAGTACATCTAAGATAAAGGGAATACATAGAGATGGAAGCAACATCCCTCAGCAGTTTCTATGCAAAAGACACAGGAATTGACTGGTCAAGAAAACAAAGACATCAAATTAGAAAAAGTAAATAAAATTTATAAATACGGTACTTCTAAATCAAAAGCAGCTAACCTGATAAGCCAGGTGATAAAGGCTTCAATAGTGCACAAACAGTGGCAGCTTTGGAAGAAAATATACTTAATGCCAGGAACCAATAAAACAAAACCCTACATACTATTGATACTTTGAAGTTTTCCCTCTTTCACATTCAACTGAACCTAACCAAGATTTTTACTTCATTTCTCAAGGATTTCATCAACTAGTTTTGAAGTTTCCAAGAATGAGTTGCTATAACAAAAATGGACAGTTGGAGAAGGAGGTCTTTGGCTGAAGTAGGAGCTCATGGCAGAGTCCCCACAAACACCTATGCCAAGGAATATGCCTCAGTTTTTCTACCTCCCTCCCAACACGGAGAACAGCCTGTGTGGCTTCCCTTTTCTTTCAGAGGCAAAGAGGGAAAGGAAAGAGAAGTTCATATTCAAGAGTTTTCTGTTCTCTGAGTCCTTGAAAGACATTAGTGAAAATTAAAAATGAAATGTGCCAATCTCTATTTTAAGGCTAACTATTAATATAATGAGTTTGAGTCTCTTTTGTTATGAGGAAACTTGAGAATCTCATGTTGTATAAAGCTATTTTTGACAGGCATGGGCCTTTCAAACTCCCCAAAATTTCTTTAACTGTTAAGGTAATCAGTAAAAAGATGAAAGATGTTCCTTGAGTTTTGTCATACTTAGCATCTTAGCTTGGAAGTGAACTTTAAAATAGAAATTTATTTATGTGTCATTTGTAAGAAGCAGTTGGTAAAGAGGATGAACACTGAATGGAATCTGAAGACTTGAATTCAACCTATGGTCCAGCCCATGACTCTGGTTTACACCTGACTGCAAGCCTTAGAGGAGGAATTTCTCTTCAAGTGCCATCTGTGTGTTTGGTTCCAATTTGTTGGGCTTTTACCATTCCACTCATTATTCCCCATCCATCTGTAGCATTCCAACCCCTCATTTTTAAGTGGCACTGAGATAGGATTATCAACATGTCCAAGTCCAATGCCATTTAGAGGCAAATTCTTCCCCTGTCTTGTTTCCTCTCACTACTTCTTTTCATCAAGTTCAGCATCCCTGTCTCCCTTACTAGCACACAGAAGTCCAACTGACTAATATTACTCAGCAAACATGCCTTTTGAGGCAACATGGATGGAGCTGGAAGGGATCATACTTAGTGAAATAAGCCACAGGGACCACCCTGGTGGCACAGCGGGTTAAACCACAGCACTAAGAAGCTTACACCACGATCATGAGTTCGATCCCCGCCTTCCCTGAGGAGATCCACATGGCGAGGCAGACCTCTCCAGGCCCGCCTGCCGCTCCCCTCAGGAGTGTACTTTGTAGATCTGCCTGTTCTGCTCCCCTCTCTGTCTCTGGTGAATCCTCTCACCCTCTGCAACTCTGGCCTGTACCCCAGTTCTATATGAATAAATAAATAAATCTTTGAAAAAAAAAAAAAAAAAGAAGGAAAGAAGCCACAAAGAAAGAGAAAAACACCGAATGGTTTCACTCATAGCAGGAGCATAAGGGATCAGAAAAGAAAATTAAAAATGAAAATCAACAAACAACAAAATAAAAATCAACAAACAACGTTGGAGATATTCTACAGAGGTGGAAAGGGGAATGTGATCAAAACTGGGGCAGGAAAAGCACACAGGACTGTGGTGATGGCACATGGGTGAAGGGGTGGTAGGAAGTACATGGGGATTACAACTGAGATGAAAAAATGTACAAAATGAAAAATGATGTAAATATATACATATATAATTTTTAAAAGAAATATATATGAAAAATAAAATGGTTAACATTTGTATATTTGAAAAAAACACTAAAACCCTTCAAAAAAAAGAAAAGAAAAAGAAAAATCCAGCTGACATCCTTCCATACCTGAGACCCCTTGAGAAGAACCCACCATTGACATCTTAATAGTCAAATGCAATCTCACCTAATCTCCCTTTGCTAATTTTAATAATGATCTTTTTTCTTGAAATTTTTCCCTGCCCTGCCTTCTAATCCACTTTCCCTTCTTCCATCTTCTTTTTTAACTGCCTCTAGAGTTTTTCAAGGCTCTATCATTAATTCACAGATTCAGTCATTAAAAAAAAAAAAAAAGATATGTTGCCTCCAGAGTCTATTCATATGGTCATTTACTCTTCTTGTCAGAAAAATATAATCATTATTAAATGATCTCTATAATTAAAAGTGACAACAGAAATTACATTACTTGCAATATTCACATATAACATGAATGTTATTCATATATAAGATTTAAGGTTATTGACATTGTCAAAATACTAATATACATTAACTCATGTTTTACAACTACATGCTTTTATTGTTACCCATTTGCCTGTGAGGCAAATCTTCATCCAATCAGGATTAATATTAGGAATCAGTATCTGTCCACCCTGTGGCCATCACTTTCTCCCAACTACATGTCAGCACAGGGTCAGGACAAATCATTCTCACAAAGTGAGGAAACCAGCTTTCATCTGCATGGCATACCTGCATATACCTTGAAGAGATCTAAACTCTTCCTAGTTAGCATTGAAGTGAAATACAGTACTTTCAGTATCACTATATAGATGAATTAATAATTAATAAATACTATTTCAGTATAACAGCATCATTTTCATGACCAATGACAGTTCTTCACTATTCTGATACAACAATAAATCTGTAAATGAGAGTCTTTGATAGGCTTGCACACTGTCAGTATAGTTTACCTTTTTTCTACCCATGTCCAAAAACTATGTGTCCTTTTCTTTTTGTATTTACAGCACTTAGGGCAGTATCTGACATCCAATAAACTTTTACTGAATATGAAGCAATGAGCAAACAGTAGTAAAAATATGATCACTGTTAAAGCAGCATCAGAATCAGTGGTGTGATTATATTGCATGCAACCTAAATTACTATTATCATTCCAGTTTTCCCAAGTAGCATGTTCATATTCTAAATAAAAGATTTCCTAGAAAGAATGAAAGAGTGACAGCTACAGGGAAGAGAATGAAGAAATTAACTGCAATGTAAACAGGACAAGGTTAAAGAGAAGAGAGAAATAAAAATGTTTACAATCCAACATGGGTTATTTAAAGAGGCAAATTCCCAGGAAAACCCGGCCAGGAAAGGAGGTGAGAGGGGCTCTCCCTGTGGCAAATCAAACATACTAAATAATTTGTCATGTTAGTGTCCCAGCAGTCCTGCATTTACAAAGTTGGGTATAAATATATACTGGTGATGGAATTACGGGTTTCACTAAGTTCATTCAAGTACCTGATCATCTGCTTATATAGAAACCTTTCGGGATTTTTTTTTACCTCATTCTAGATCCTGTAGAAAATATCTAGGTTGACCAGATATTCAAATGAAGAATATATTTTACTCTATGTATATAAGTAGGTTATTTGTACCACTGATATGCTTTTGATAGTGGACACATTTAGAAATTCTGAGCACAGGAATCAGAGCACCTTTCTGTAATGAGACTGACTTCCTCCATGTGAGCTTAATAAAATATACAGACTTAGAATTCACATTTCTCCCCATAGTATTAATATTTTAGCCAAATTCATTTAGCTTAACATTTTCTCATATATTTTCTCCAAGCCATCAAGTTAAGACAATTTCAAATTACCTTCATCATGAAGCACTGGTGTCCCTATGGACAATATTGAAAAATATACTCAAAGAAGTCTGAAGATGGTAACTAAGAACCTGCAACAGCTGGAGTTGGCTGGAAACAGTGGAGTTTCCATAACAAAGCAAACAGAAACAAACAAGGCCCATTCTCAGACTCAGGAGGAGAGGACAGCCCTAGACCACAGAGCTGTCCAGCAAAACCCTGGGTGAATGGGACACCAGGACAGCACCAGCAATCAACATATCTTCCAAAACAAAGGCAAGCAAAACCCAGGTGAGAACAGCTCAGGTAATGCATGTAGAATCCTATCACAGACAAATAACATGGGTGAAAAAATATCAGACCTCAAAACAGGCCATGGGTACTCAGATCATTGTCTACCCAAAGGACCACCAAGAAGAACCACCATCTAATTCTCAAGACTTGCCATCAAAACACAATGCAATAACTCTCTGGTAAGGAAGTAATGACTGGCTAGGTGATGACACTGATTTAAGAAGTAAAGTAGCTGGTGCATCAGTTTCTATTAAAAACTAAAAACAGGCCCTCCCTGGTGGTGCAGCGGGTTAAAGCGCAGCATTAAGAAACAAAAGCCACTTCAGCATGAGTTCGATCTCCACCTGCCCTGGAGGTGATCCACGTGGTGCAGCAGACCTCTCCTGACCCGCCTACTGCTCCCCTCAGCAGTGTACTTCGACCATCTGCCTGTTCTGCTCTCCACACTCTCTAGTGAAACCTCTCACCACTCCTGCACCTCTGGCCTATTCCCCAGTTCTGTATGAATAAACAAATCTTTAAAAAAAAAAAAAACTAAACCAGATATTCGCATTGACAGCAATTATTAGCTCCTTAAGGATGAGTGAATCATATTCAGATTGGTCTTCATTACAAAATTAAGCCTATAGGGCCTCCCTGATGGCCTAGGGTTTAAGTCTCAATGCCACCAGCAGGACAGCCTGAGTTGGATCCCCAGCCAGGGATCATGGTGCAGCAGACCTCTCCAGTCTTGCCCACTGCTCCCCTCAGCGATGTATTTCAGTTGGTCTGCCAATTCTGCTTCCCACTGTCTCTGGTGAATCCTCTCACCCCCTGCACCTCTGTCCTGTACCCTAGTTCTTCTACACAAAACTAAATAAATTCTTTTTAAAAATCAAGCCTATAAATTCTCCTCCCTATGTAGGAAACTAATTTGGTGACATACCAGCTTTGCTGGTGTGTCTACTGGGCTCTGATAGCTGATATACAAGTATTTGAAGAGAGAGCTATG
>NW_004567108.1:37872498-37878918 GCF_000260355.1 Condylura cristata
AAAAAAAAAAAAAACTAAACCAGATATTCGCATTGACAGCAATTATTAGCTCCTTAAGGATGAGTGAATCATATTCAGATTGGTCTTCATTACAAAATTAAGCCTATAGGGCCTCCCTGATGGCCTAGGGTTTAAGTCTCAATGCCACCAGCAGGACAGCCTGAGTTGGATCCCCAGCCAGGGATCATGGTGCAGCAGACCTCTCCAGTCTTGCCCACTGCTCCCCTCAGCGATGTATTTCAGTTGGTCTGCCAATTCTGCTTCCCACTGTCTCTGGTGAATCCTCTCACCCCCTGCACCTCTGTCCTGTACCCTAGTTCTTCTACACAAAACTAAATAAATTCTTTTTAAAAATCAAGCCTATAAATTCTCCTCCCTATGTAGGAAACTAATTTGGTGACATACCAGCTTTGCTGGTGTGTCTACTGGGCTCTGATAGCTGATATACAAGTATTTGAAGAGAGAGCTATGCTTAGCATGTCATCACTCAGTTACAGGAAAAGAGGAGCCTTCACATCAAGGCAAACTATTTTTGTAAAAGATATTAACAGATATGTCTTCTAAATAATTTTATTTGAAAAAATGCATAAATAAGTTATCCAGGCCCCACGCCTGGGACAAGACTCCCCACACAGGTGAGCAGCTTATTACAACAGCAGTACTCTGTCCTGAAGACACGTTATCTGCTATAAAACACACTGTCAAACAGTAACCTGAGGTCAAAATCTAACTTTAGAGCAAATAACAGCTTTAAAATAACTGTTGAAATTTAGAAAGAAACCTGTATGTGCCGTGGACATTTTTGTTTTCATGTTGTTCCTTTTTTGTCTGAACAGCATCCAAACCTCTTCCTATTTTTAGGGAATCATCCATTGTGTGAACAGTGGTAGCAAGCAAGACCCTACCTCACAACACGGAAATGGACATTTCCTCTGCTGGCCCTGGGCAGTCACACGAGCTCAGATCAGCTTACATGTCCCATTCCGGGCTCAGACCTTACAGTGACTGACGCAAAGGCAGAGATCACAGCTCTTTCACAGCAGTAACAGTGGCGACTGAGAGTCAGTCACATGGTGCAGCAGAGGCAGTGACACCATGACAAACAACATTGGGGACAGGATAAGACAGAGACTGAGGTTCCTGTCTCTTTGCTGAATGTGGGTTTCCAGCCCTCCTTCAATGTTATTGTATTCTGCCTCTATAAGATGTCTGTAGCTTGCGACTAAGGGGTGATTCACACAATGGGAGTGGACAAGAAAACAAATTAACCTCATTCATTAACTCTTAGCATTCACTTTGTATAAGGAGTGATAATAGAGTTGTTCGTAAAGATATTAGATGCTGATAAAGAAATCGGAGCTCTCACTTTTTTTTTTTTGTATCTAAGCTAAGCATTTGTGTGTGTTGTTTAAGTTTTACTTCCTCAACACTAACATGTTGCTGCATGAACACGCACAAGCACTGGGAGATATGCTAGGAATATATTGGTATAAGTATATACCAATATATATATATTGGTGTGTGCATACACACATGTGCCTGTGTGAATACGGTGGGAGGTGTATGTGTGAGTGCACAATGTGTATATATACACATATGATATGGCTGGTGATGATGATACAAATTTACATGACTCTTAAGAATTGTGCACATGATTTCATTTGAGTTTACCTAATACAGTGTCATAGGGACATGAGGCTCAGAATAAGATACGTTGATATAGACATCATATGGATGAAGTTAAATGCAAAGGATGTCCTCCAAATAAAATGCACTTATGCACTCTCTCCTTTAGCTTTGGACTTTCCCAGCGTTCTACTGAGACAACAGAAGAATGGCCACTGCACGCACTTCAGGGCCCCAAGATACTCTTCAGTGCATCCTGGAGATGGACAGGTTTCACCTCTAGTTCCATCATTTTGGTTTCATCTCTCTTCACACTTTCAACGTCTTAATCTAAAATCTCAGTGTGGTTCCAATTTAAGTCCTACATTGTCCACCTCACTGTATCACAACTACACTGACACCTCTCTAAATATCAATTCACAAACCTAGAGACTGATTTTCTTAACTCCACTCATGTGCTTCCTTTTCTTGTCAAGTGACCCTGATTATTATCTGCTCTCAGTGATGACAATGGTGATAATTAACCGCACACAGTCACTGATGCAGGCAGGAACTATTACATCCCTCACTCTGCACATGAGGAAACTGAGGCAGGCAGAGGTTAAGTGCTAGGACAGGAGCCCAGCTTGATCTGCATCTGCTACTCAGATCTAAAATCCAGATTTGCTCAGCTTCTTCCTTTCCCACCTTTCCCCCAGTAGTGAACTAGTGATTTCTCTTTTAAAAAATGTCCATTTGCTGGGTAGAAGAGCTAAAAAGACACTTCTCCAAAAAGGAAATGCAGATGGCAACAAGCATATGAAAAAAAAATATATTTGCATCACTTGTAATAAAGGAGATGCAAATTAAAACCACAATGAGATACCACCTCACCCCAGTGAGAATGGCACATCTTAAAACAACTAGAAACAACAAATGTTGGCGAGGATGTGGAGAAAAAGAACTCTTCTGCACTGCTAGTGGGAATGCAAACAAGTACAACCACTAGGAGAAAATGTTTGGGGGTTCCTCAAACCACAAAACATGGAGCTTCCATATGATCCAGCAATCCCACTCCTAGTTATCTACCCAAAGGACACAAAAACAGATTCAAAAAGATACCTGCACCCTCATGATTATTGCTGCCTTATTTACAACTGGAAAGACATGGAAACAGCCCAAATGCCCAAAAGTGGATTACTGGATTAAAAAGATGTGGTACATGTACACAATGGAATACTACTCAGCAACCAAAAAAATAAACACATGCCTTTTGCAGCAACATGGGTGGAGCTTAGTGAAATAAGCCAGAAAGAAAAGGAAAAATACCAGATAGTTTCACTCATAGCAAGAGTATAATGGACCAGGCAAGAAAATAATAATGAACAGCTATATACCAGAAACATTTTATGGGGGTAGAGTGGGGAATGGGGTCAAAAACAGTAGGGGGAGGGAAATGCACTGGGCTATGCTGATGGCACATGGGTGATTTGGTGATGGAAAGCCCACGGGGATTACAACTGAGATGAAAAAAATGCACAAAATGACGTAAAAATAAACTATTATATTATTTTTTTTAATGTCCATTTGCTATTTCAAATTTTGCAAACACACAGGCACTCAAGGAAAAATAAATAATGGCATATAAAAGGGGAAGGAATAGTGTTCTGTATTGCTTCAAGATAAGGACTAAAAGTATTTAAACTGGACGTGAAGTTTTCTATAGTTATTTTCAAGTTACAAAAGCTTATCTTATAGGCAAATATTATACAGTCAGAATGGTCAGATCCTCCCTTCTCCTCCAGAAATGGAATATCTGAATGGTATGATGTTCACCACCATATCAAGATCACATCTCATATATTTCTGCCAGAAACTTCATTGATTCAGAATTGAAGGCAATAAGTCTGAGTAGACACAATTAGCCTGATTAACTTTACTCATTCAGAATTGAAGGCAATAAGTCTGGGAATATATTACTAGCCTGATTTCCTCTTTCTGTGATCTTACTTACCATTCCCTGGCCCAAGTCAACTCTCACTCATACAAAGAGGCAAAGGTAAGTTGTTTCAGGCAGAAAACTACAGTATCCAGGATTTGGCATTTAGCCCTTGATCTTTAATACCAGGTCAACAAGCCAACAAAGACACAGAATGAAAACAAAGAATATTAATAAGCTATCAAGAAAAAAGCAAGATAGAAAGACTGGAAGATCCTGGGAGAATAATTGGATGCATTTAAGAACATATGTTGCACTTGATTCCCTAGGATTTGCTTGAGCAATGGGTTTTATTGGTCTGGCCCCTTGGAAATCTATTTTCCACATTGATTTAAAGAAGCCTATGTGGAGTGGTTACAAACTTTTTTGCAATAATAACTACTTCACCAAATGCTGCAATCTCATAAAATTTGGCTTTCAAACAGTCATTTTATTTAATTTTCTTAAGACTATTGAATTTTCATCTGCAGGTGAAAGAGGAAGGAGACAGAATATTTGATGAAACCATAATAAATGGTTTCTCTCACCAAATGATCACTGTATTATTTAATTATACTTAATAGATCAATGAGGTAATTATCTCCAATCCCAGAATAAAGTTTATATTATACAACTTATTTATTTCCTTCCATTTTTTCCTCTGAAAGAGATTAAAGAGAAGGGCCCTTCATGAACTAGGTTAAGGGCTTGGCCTGCAAGCACTGGGGATTTGCCTCTGTCCTCTTACTTTAATGAGGGCTTTTCCATTGTTCTGCATATAATAGAAGCATAGCAATAATTTCCAGGGAAAAGTTCACTGGACTTTGTGCCCATTCCAAATACTTATTTCTCATTTTCCCCTACTGATTAATAGGCATGCAAAACTCTACGCAAATTGGAAGGCTTGTTAGAATTCCAGACACTGCCCTTTAGAAAAGCCTGTCCTGTGTGGCCCTGAGTAAGATAAGACATGGTTACTTACAGTATGTCAAAGTGTCACCAGGAGCAAAGGACTTCCCTAACAACTTCCTTCATTCATGCCCTCTCCCACCTTCTCCCTCACCTTTCTCTACCCTCCCTGCATCTGCCTTAAGATCAACAAGTGTGATCATCTGGGGATTCATATAAGTAATGTAACTTTAGCCAATAACCTGAAAGGACTTAGGTGAGTAGGGGTGTGTTTTCAGATTGGTAGCCCTGACTCTGACTCTATGATCTATGATGACTGCTCTCTGTAGAGTGGGGGGGGGGGTGGCTGCTGTTTCAGTTTTCACCTGGAGCTTGAGTGCTTGAGTACTCCATAGAGAATAATGATGTGGAATAGGTATGTTTATGATGTGATCGAATACTACTCAGCTGTGAAAAAAGCAATTAATTCTTGTGACAACGTGGATGGAACTACAGGAGATTACACCAAATGAACTGATTCAAAGGGTGAAAGACAAATACTGGATGATTTCACTCATGCGGACAATAGAGAAATAAGACAAAAGAACTAACAAAATAAAACCTAGAAACACAACTCCAAAATTGCAGCTAATGAGGGGAGAGAAGGACAGGAACTAAGGGTGGAGGGAGCCTAACAGCTTATGGTAACATGAAATAGGTGCCCTGGGTCTGAATATACATCTGAGGAGGAATGAACCTATCCCCCTGAGTCACATGCTGCACTGTAAACCAATGTCATCTCAGTAATAAAAATATTTTTTAATTAAAAAAATTAAAAATAAGTGTTTTCTGCATATAAAGCAATTCATAGGGTTAACTGCAACCTATGAAAAGAAGTAACAGAAAGTAGAAGTAGCTCAGATCTGAAATGTCTAAGTACCTCATCACCCAAAATTTTAAATCCTTCAAGGCATCTGTGAATATGTTCCACCTACTTGGCCCAAGTTGCACACATGAGTCTCCTGTCATCATGCTTTTGTTGAATATTAACAATGGCAATGCACAAACCACAAGATACCATGACCTATCAGGAAAACAGCCAGTGAACCAAGCTGCTGGCACAGCAGGCTCATCTGGAGTTCTTTTACCAGACATGGTGACCCCGGGATAGCCACTAAAGAAATAGCCAGTCCTAAGTCTTAACCTGAGAGCTGTATTGAGGCCTTCCTGGAGACAGAGAAAACTGCCTTCACTTAGGGGCAGCAAATTCTAACAGCAGACTTATTGAGCAAAGAGCTTACTGAGAGGAACAAAGGTGAAGCAAAATCAAATTGTCTCATGCAATAAATCTCCTGCTTAGTCAGGCCCCACATCCTGGCAAGTGAAGGTGCTCAAACAGCCAGGATAAAAAGACGACAACCTGCTTAAAGAACAATAGAAGGGTCATGAAAGAAACGGAGAAGTAAAAATCACTGGTAACACTGGAACTAAGGAAAGGTGACTACCCACAATCAGTTTTGGAAGGAGTCAAGGTCACAGTGACCTTCACAGCAGACCCTCCTCCCAGACCTCCATGCCTCTCTTATCACACCATCAACTGCTGCTTGAAAATAACCTACAGTTTCTATTTTCCTAACCATCGAACACTTGTAAAGGTACTCTGGCATTTGTAACCCTGTGCAGTTGCTGGCTCTCAGGATTTGGGGTTTGTTGTTACATCACTTTTATGTTCCCCAATTAAGTTTGCTCCCATAGTTACACTAAGTTATTTTCACAACCAACTTTTCAGTTTAAAGTTTTTCAATTTTCTTCCAAGCCAAAAAAAAAAAAAAAACCTCTGTCTACCCATCCCAAAATCAAGGAGTGACTAATTGTCCTGCCAATTATCCCAGCTTCCCCTGAAAGTACAATGGCAGCTGTCCACAGAAATTTCACTGACAACTTGTCAT
>NW_004567108.1:37880014-37905082 GCF_000260355.1 Condylura cristata
CAGCGGGCGGGTCAGGAGAGGTCTGCCACGCCATGTGGTCACCTCTGGGACAGGCGGGAATCGAGCTCATGCAGAAATGGCTTTAGCTTCTCAGTGCTGTGCTTTAACCCTCTGCACCACCAGGGAGGGCCAACACAACCTGCTCTTTTTAAATTCCAAGTTGGTACAAAGTCCTTGGAAATTTTTGAAGTTAAACTTAGTCTTTGACATGGTTTATGTAGGCAGGTGATTCTAAACTAGACTCTAAACTGTTTCATGAGTTTCCCCTCTAAATTTCTTCCAGTGCTTCCCTTTCCTTATTACTGATCTTCACACAAGAAGTCATAAAGACAAGACCTTGAGAGACATGGCTCTCTAATAGTTGCACACTCTCAGAGCGATTCCTCATCTGTGCTACTTGCTCTAGGTGTTAAATTATTATTGTTACTGAGCAACTCCCCCTCTACCCCTTACCAGACAGAACTCTAGGGGAGGAACTCAGCCTTCCAAGGTTGATGGTCTTACTCTCTAAATTTAGAGGAAAAGAGTTTGCACAATTAAGTATGAGGACATGGAGAGAGCTTGGCCCACCTTAGAACATGGAAAGCAAGCAGTCAGAGAACGAGGTTTCAATGCCCGCGTTGCCCTTCCTAGAGAGGTGATGCACCTTCCATCCCATGCCTACCATCTCTCCACTGGTAAATGGCTCCACGGGCTCACGCACCCTCTCTCAGCAAACACCCTCACACCTGGCTAACATCACTCACCCTTCTGAATCCAGGCTCCTCCAAGAAGCACTCCTGAGCCCTTCAGAAGTTGAGGAGTACCCTCAGCTTTTCTTTATGCAACATTTACCACAACAATCACGAATCATTTTCTGGCATGATGCAACTGCCTGGCTGAGCAATTTGTACATACTGTACCCAGCAGCAGACTTACCATAAAGCTCAGGAAGCTTAAGCTTCAGGGTTCTCTTTCAAAAAGCCCTGGGAGGACCCTAAGCACTATACAGCTGTTTTGTAATCTGCAATAGATACTTTTTAAAATGGGGCAGAGCTTGATGGCACAGCCTGGGGTAGTCACCAGGACCATCAGAGGAAAATAGCATGGGTTACTGGGAAATTAGCTGGGGTCTGGTGTTTATCCAAAGTGTGTTGGGTGAAATATTATAGAAAAATAAGTAAGTAAAATGACCAATATTCTGTGCTGAAGGCTGGGGGAGAGACTGTAATTGCACATAGGAACACTGTGATTCCAGTCAATTTCCCCTCAGACACAATTTTCCTTCCTGGTGGGCAGCACAAGGGTGTCTGAGCACATTTTCAGGATCTGGCTAAGAGGAAGCTGGATTGTGAATAATTCTGTTTATAGAGTTTACCAGCTTTTGAAACATTTTGCAATTTCTTATAGTCATTTTACATAATTTTATATTTATTATTTTAACATTCCTTAACTGAAAAAGAGCCCTTCAGACTACATGTTTTAGGCCCCACAAAGCCTATACCTCACTTAGAACTTGACATAGAAAGCTGGTCACATAGATGCATGTACAGATGTGCCCAGGGTAGGTCATTTAATGTCTCTAAGTTCCCCTTCCTAAGATCAGGTAGTTCTAATAAAATAGTGGTATGGAAACACTTTGCAGGTACATACTGCAAGGTGTTCTGAACAGGTAGGGGGAAAGCATGATTTTTTCCCCCCAATATATGAAACATAATAGAGTACTGAAGATACTGGGAAAGAACAGCAAAAAAAAGAGGTTAAATAAATTTTAAAAAGGGCTTGTGTGACATGATCAGAGATCATCTGAGTTAAAAAACTCTTCAGGCAAGCCCTCCCTGATGGCACAGTGGGTGAAAGTGCAGCACTACGAAGCTGGCCCACAGCCACTTCAGTGAGTTTGATCCTAGCCCTGGAGCTGACCCACATGGCGCGGCAGACCTCTCCTGGCCTGCCCGCTGCTCCCCTCAGCAGTGTGCTTCATTGATCTGCCTGTTCTGCTCCCACTCTGCCTCAGGTGAATCCTCTCACCCCCTGCACCTCTGGCCTGTACCCCAGTTCTGTATGTATAAAATAAATAAATCTTGAAGAAAAAAAAATAAAACTATTCAGGAATCTTGTTAAGAAGGTAAAATTTTTCATTTCCCACTATTTTGTCAGTGCTTCCTCATCGTTAAATTCCAATTCTTAACTGTCTATGGCACAAAGACATTCTTCATTTGTACTGCATGTTACATAGAGTGTCTCCAAAACTGAGGTAAGAACACTCAAACTCTAGGGCTGATGCCCCAGACTTCCCAACCCTCACCATTTGATAATAGTGCCTCCTGCTTCAACCGTACTCTGATCCTTCGTGCAGCTGGAGTACAAGAAACTAACGTGGTTTTCCCCATTCCAAAATAGCAGTGGCCACAGACCTGAGGATGGGGGTCTGTTGTACATAGAAATAAGCCAACAAAACTAGAGTGCTTCCAGCATGAACATCAACCACTGTTACTGACTAGAGCTAAGCTCAAACCATGTATCCATCAACAAATATTTACTGAATGCAGTACTAAACTAACTACACTAGAAAAATCAGTATAAAACTGCTTATTTAAGTCTTTACTGTCCTGGTATTTACATTTAAAAATGATAACCTCTGCCCCCCAAAAATGTAGTGTCAACAAAATTTTATCAATGGTATGACATTTAGCTGAAACCTACAGAGTTAAGAATGTAATCACAGCCTTCCCTGGTGGCGCAGCAGGTTAAGCACAGCACTAAGAAACTGAAGCCACTTCTGCATGAGTTCGATCCCCACATGTCCCAGAGATGACCATATGGTGCAGCAGACCTCTCCTGACCCACCCACTGCTCCCCTCAGCAGTGTACTTGGTCAGTCGGCCTATACTGCTCCCTGTTTTGTCTCTGGTGAATCCTCTCACCGCCCCTGCACCTCTGGCCTGTACCCCAGTTCTGTATGTATAAATAAATAAATCTTTAAAAAAGAAGATTGTAATCACACAAAGTTAGATGGTGCAGGGGTATGCCACGCAGAGGCACATACAAAAATCTACGGTGAAAATCCAAGTTCTACTATAATTCTCCTGAGTGATCAGGTCTGTGCCAGTCACAGATCCTGGCCCAAGCAAATGCTGATAAAGGAACAATCCTACCTCACTGAACCTCGGTTTTCAATCTCAGTTGTCTTATTTGTAAACTGAGGATAGTTCCTACCCTCACAGAGTATTTGTAAAAATTCAGTGCAAGTTCATTAAAGAACATGCTGGACAGTGTTTGGCATATAAAAGATATGTTTTTAAGCTATTTCACTGGACCCAGTGTCTATTTTGCTCCAAATAATTTGCCCTAATTAAATGTGAATGCCAGTATTATTTAAAGGCATTTTAACTTTTCTAATTCTCTTTTCTAAAGCAGGAAGTTATTCTCTTTGAACTGGTCTTGCCTTTGGCCACATGTTACATCAAGGGCACACAGGCTAGCAACATATCTTAGTGGTTGCCACAGTCACCAGGAGGTAAGCACCTTCTTCGAAAATGGTGACCTAACCCAATGAAAACACATCTTCACAAACTGTCAGTAAAATACCAAATGCACAACTTCCCAGTTTTATAACTTAGACTAATACCATTCCTGCCTATGGAACTGGAGCATCTTGGGCACAGGTCTACAATAAGAAAATGTGCAAAATGCTAAGTAAAGAGAGGACTGGCTGGTGAGATCAGAGAAGATGTGACTGGAAAGCAAGAGAAGAATGCAGGGAAAGAACAAATATTTGAGGGAAACAATAAAGGGCTTGACAAAAGTCTAAGAAAATGGCAACTCTGAAGAAGCTAATGGCAACCATTCAAAGATTAATTAGGGTCCTAGCAGAAGCCAGAAGAGAGACAGCCACGAACATCAGCACCTCTTGGTGATTGATGAACTAAATAGGATAAAGCAACGAATGAATCAGGAAAACTCAGGTTTAAAGCGTAGGCATTTGGGAGGAATGATAGGAGAACAGGCATCAGAAAGAAAGAAAGGAACTTGGGTGAAAGGAGAACCTGAAAACCTTTTTCTTTTTGTAAATAGAGTGGTCTGAACTTGAAGCCAATACTCGATAACTGAGTAGAAACAGCAAACAGGCTGGCTGGAACATAAAAATCTAGGACAGAAGTCAGGAGGAGGGACCAAAATGTAAAACCTTCAAGGGCTTGCTGTGGGTGAATCAACAAGGAGAGATAAGCTCACCTAGACAGAGGAGGAAGGAGAACAGCCCTGGAGAACAGCCCCATAAGCAGAAAAGAAGGGAGCACAGAAGTCAAAAGAAAATAAGCAAAATTCCCCAGACACCCCCTATACCTGTTTTAAGTCTAAATCAGAGAGGCCACTTCCCCCATTTAGACTGCCCACATACTTCTCTTTCAGTTACTTTGATCATCACTAAAGCTTCTGTATCTTGGGCATATGCTCTTCTCCCACCTCTCCTCCCCCCTCATTGTGAGCTGGTCATACTGGCTCCTGTATCCTTCCAATAAAAAAGTTCACTGCACATTGCAGGCCTTCCCTGGTGGCGCAACAGGTTAGGACTCAGCACTGCAAGCTAGCCGCAGCTACTTCAGTGCAAGTTCGATCCCCAGCCCAGGAGGTGCAGCAGATCTCTCCTGAGCCCCCTGCTGCTCCCTTCAGCAGTATACTTTGTCAATCTACCTGTCCTGCTCCCCACTCTGTCTCTGGCGAATCCTCTCACCACCACCTCTGACTTGTACCCCAATTCTGTATGTATGCATAAATAAATCTTAAAAAAAAAAAAAGTTCACTGCTACTCCAGGGCCTCTTATGTGCTGATTCTCCTACTAGAAAGCTCTCTGGGGATCCTGGTTCCCACGCTCTCTAACAACTGGCACAGCCACTGCATTCTCTGCCACTCATACCACACTGTTACATTACCCCGACATAAACCACTACCTGAAATTCTTAGGTGTTTATTGTTTTATCTACTTTTGATCCATCATTCCATTCTAGCATTGGCTCTAGGAAAGTGAAGTCATAGGACCTGTTTCCCTCCTTGCTATATCTCAGTGCCTGGTGTAGTGCACTGAATAGAGAGTGGGGAAAGAAATACCTTAGGTTAAGCAAGAGCAAAGAGCAAGAGCAAAATCAGTGGCCATCATGTCACCAGTTTCAATAAAAATAACAATGTCTAAGTGATACTGTAAAGTTCTGGGAAGAAAAGGGAGGCAGGAGTTAGAAATATCTTATTCAAATACACACAGATGGAGTGCCTGAGGGGGTGGGGGGAGGCAGGAATTGTGGGTAACGCCATGTCACCATACACCACACTGTTTACAAGCACTGCCTTTGCAGGATGTGTAAACAGGGCATTTTGAAAGTATCACATCTTATTTCCTCTACTGAACATTCTCCAGAAGTAAAAATTCTGACCCACCGTGCTTTAAAATTCCTAAGGTGGTAACAGTTTTCAAAACCAACAGAACAAAAATGTTAATTACTTCAAGTCCTCCCTTAAAGACAAGACTGCACATTACCACAATTTGTGGGGGCTGTCCCTGAAATATGGAAGCGAGACATCAGACTGTAGGAACACTTGGTATTTATTCACTCACAGCCCCCAGTCTATAATTCTCTGAAAATGGGTGCTGGGGCTAATTCTTCCAACCATTTCCTGAAGTTTCACATCTTACCTTTGTACTTTTCCTTAGAAGTCTGTCATCTGAGTGACGGGGCACCACAGAGTGCCAGAGTGCCGAGAGGAAAGGACATAGTTCCTTTTAGGACATGAACAGATAAAACCCGCGGAGGACTTAAAGGACATCCCTCAGTCAAAGGTTTTGCTGAGTCTGAGAAGTGGTCTTTTCCCTTTTGTTCCTGCCGGAACCATCAAGCAATCTCTTACAGCTGCTAAGGAGCTCGAGAGTTCACAGCTCATGAAGTTGACAGCCTATGGCTGCTGGCCAAAAGGGGCAAAAGAGTTACCATGGTCCTCTTGCTCTACAGCTGGAGCGCGTTGCTTTAGAGTTTATTCACCTCTTCATGAAGAAGACAGGAAAAAAGGCAAAATGTGAAAGAACAAGACCAGGGTGAACAGGTAGGGAAAGGTCAGACAGGCAGAGGCAAGAGCCACAAAGAAAGCAGCATCAGCAAGCCAGCTCAAACAACAAAACAGAAAACCACCAACCGGTGGTAGCTAGTTGAGATGCACGTGCTGTGGTTTAAGCTTAGACACAGGTATTGTTAATATAATTTGCTAATTTGCACAAGGTAAGCATTTGATCTAGAAGTTGATTTCAGGCAAAAGGCCTCCCAATTCTAAAAGTCAGAGTTATGTGTGTTGAAGGATACCAGCACCCACAGCTTCTAACACCTGAACTAATGAAATTTCTATTAACTTCAGCACGGGGCAAATAACTATCAATTAATGGCCCAACATTCTGTGAATTTGAAAAGATCAGGGCTTGCCTAAACTTAGTTACAGGGACTATCATCTAGCAGGACAAAAATAATAAAAAAAAAAAAAGAAATGAGACTATGATTGAAGGTACAAAAAAGCAGCACCTGTCTCAATGTGGTAAAGCTCACGGGAGACTGCAGGCTGGAGAGGGTAGACTGGCATCTGAGTCCCAGGCCAAGGGGCAGTGGGGCTATTATGATGTTGCAAGGGGGAAAGGCCTTTTTAATTAGCCAGTGAAGTGGGGAAACACCAGGCTTATTGTAGGACCTATTACTAACAAGTGTTCTGAGAAAAAAAAATTTTGATGTTTTAAAATCCTATGTGTCATATCAGCTGAGTTAACATAAGTCAAAGTGTGAACTGGGCTGCCTGTCTGTGGGTCCTCACCCACGTGCTTAAAATTTAGTTGTACTGCAGGCACACACAAAAGGGTCAATAATGGGTTAATTTACAAAAGGTGAAAGGAAAAGGAACAACCCAGGAAGGAGAGAGGGATACAAGGTAACTAGAATATCTAACCCGCTCTGCTGACTTGGAGCTCTGGTAACAAACTACCTGATAGCACCCAGTCATGTGGTCCCCAGAGCCAATTCCCGAGCCAGAGAGAGAGTTGGACAAAATGGCTCCCTATTTGTCCCCCAAAGTCCCAGAATGCCGTTTTAGCTCCGCCCTTGGGTCCTCACAGTTCTTTCCCTGGTACTGCTGGGAGTTGTAGTTTCCAATCACTGTAGTAGGGGGTGGAGTCCAGAAAGCTGGAGTAGGGAGTGGAGTCCACAAAACTCTGCAGAGTTCCTTTAGGAAATCCTTCCCTTTAACAAAATGAGCCTTACTCGCTCTCAGAATGTGGAAAACAAGGCTGACCCGCAAAGGTAGTCTGTCCTCGGGTGTCTTTACATAATAAGAGTACAACTCGGTGATCAGGAGAGGTCAGTCACAGGCAGCCTGTGGGGGTGCAGAGCCACAGCCAGACAAGGCACAGCATCTGGAGGACAGGATTTCCTTAAACAGGAACCAGAAGCCAGAGGGAATCCACAGGGGTCAGGAAGGAGGCGTCTGCCAGGTGATCACCAAGTCACCTCAATAAGAAACTGCCTCCGTGGAGTAGAAATGGTTCTGCGACTGTCCCAGAGTCCCCCACCCCAGCCCACCCCACTACTAGAACTAAGGGGTGCTTCCATGGCCAAGCATTCAAGGAAGCTATACCTTAGCCCAGAAATAGAAGCAGTTGTTGGGGAAACTTAGCTCAGCAACCTAAAGGGCTGATCAGACCATTAAGCTTCAGATTACATCTTCAATTAATATAGGCCATGAGCCCATAAGCAACCAATATAATTGAGACCAAGCAAGATACTGCAACTCAGAGTAAAATAATAAACATCAAATGCTAAGAGCAGTGGGAAGCTATTTAAACCCAGCTGGCAACAAGCTACTGAAGTGAAAACTCAGCTGCCCAAATGGTTATACAATCTACAAAGAAAGAAATGATGCTCTTCTCAGTCAGCTGTTGCAAGCAATTCGGCTGGAAGAGGGCAGAGAACAAGAGCCCACACGCAAAGGGCCACAGGCACACCCTCTGCAGATGTTATAAAAATCTCCATGGACTCGATGCTCATATTAGCGAGACCAACAAACAGCAGAAATGAAAGAGTGTGGCCAAAAGAGAAAAAAAAAATGTTTTAAGCAAGCAAAGGAATATTTGAACTTTCATAAAATTAAGAACATGCAACATCATGTTACCTTTCCCTGTACAATGAAAACAAGAACATTACTCCCGATTTCTCAATAAATTAAGTCCACTAAATATTTCTGAAAGTTGCTGAACAAAGTGAATTTACATCTCATTTGATAAATAATTCACTAACATTTGAATTATGTTCACCCTTCACCCAGAAACTTCACACTGGGAGTCTACCCCAGCCTCAATATTGAAAGATACAAGGAAAAGGATGTCTAACGAGTAACCATACACAGTTGCCAAGAACTGAAACAAAGTGAATACCCATTTAAGGGGTAATGGCTTGAGCCACACCCACACATTAAAAACAATAATTAGAATTATGTCTGAAGATTTATAGCAATTTGTACAAAGAATTGCTGAGTTGATAAAGCTGTATTCATAATATGACCCAGCAATGTTTGTATATGTACACATGTATAGCATAGTGTGAATACAAAAAAAAATGTGGTAATATATATACTAAGTCAGTGTACATATGATCAAAGTTTATTGCACATTAGAATTACCTGAAGGTTGTTAAAACACAGGGATATCACAGAGAGTGTGATACAGCAGGTCTATGGTGAAGTCTGAGAATTTGTATCTCCCACAGGGGTATACTTGGACTGCAGAAAAGGACTTCAGGTATTAAACAGCATTAAGTGGGAAGAGAAGAGGTGTGAAATAGGGAGGGGTTAATGGAATCTGTTGAAGGTAACAGTTTTCTATATGACTCCTTTTATGGAGGGTGTGTGTGTGTAAACAAATTTTTAGAGGACTGTCACCAAAATACTAATAAAAGTTCTTTCAAAGATAATAAGATTACTTGAAATTCCTCTTGGTGGTTGTGCTTGTTCTATTTTAATAATAAGTGTCAGCTAAAATAAAGTTTTCCTTTTCAAAATTCAAATACCTAGTGAGCGAAATCTCTTCTTTAGAATCTGTGCTTGCATCATTTCCTTTCTCTTTTCATACAACTAATACTAAAAGCAGTGAACTGAAATAAACAAATAAAAACAACTTTATGGCTTCCAATCTAGGTCTTCAAGCTCCCAAGAGGTAAGGTAGAAAATAAGCATTTTAAAATAAAAGTAATTCTAATTTATACTTTTTCAGACTTTCTTACTTCTCTTTAGTGCCATCACTTGGAACAATTCAATGAGCCACTATGGCTCATGTTAAGCAAAATAAGTCAGAAATCAAAAAACACAAAGAATATCGAGAACAAAGGGCCAAATATAGCCACGCTCATAACAAACCCTAGAAAGGTGGTAACAAACCCTAGAACTGTGACAGGGGAAAGGAATCCTGCAGGATTATGGGGATGACTGAGGCTGCTTCGGTGGTGGGTGTGGTATAATAACACTTAAAGGGGTGTGCCTCTACCTCTCAAACATCATGATTTAAACCAACATTAATAAAATTTTTAAAATTAGAATGAGTCTGGGGCTGAGTTTAGGAAAATCCTCACATTCCAATGCTAACTCGCCTTCCTAAGGAAAATAGAAATTAGTCAAAAAATTCAATATCACAAGAGAATAAGAGAATCACTTCTGCTCAAGGAGACTCTGGGAAGAAAAAGAAAAATATTTAAGTTCTTACTTTGTTATCATAATATAACGTTAAGAGAAAAAAAGAAGAGACAAACCAAGATTTGAAAATAGTAGAAGTAATAGAATCTGAATCTGTGTGGCAAACAGAAAAGTTTAAAAAAAAAAAAGGGGGGGACACTGAGAAAATTAAGTAGAAAGTAAAGTTAAAAGAAAAAAATTATAAGTATTGATGTTCTATATGATTAAAGACATCTCTGCCACCATTAGGAAGGATTCTCTTTACTGACCCAAAAATAAAGATAAACATTTAACTATAGAAATGTTACAGGAAATCCTAACCTGTTACAATTAAATAACAAAAAATTCACCTATAGGACTGTCCCGGTACCCTATTTCGAAAGGTGGGTGGAAGTTGGGGGAAAATCTCTACCATTTCCCCTATCTTACTTCTCCATTTGTGTGATTTAATTATCCTTGAAATAAGCCATAATTTTTATGTTGAGTCCTGTCAATCAGATTTTCCAGTCAATAAAATACAATTGTACTTCCTATTATTTTATAATTCTGCGAATCATCTCTCTAGTTATGGACTTATCCAAATATCAGCTTTTGTTGAGCTTGTCTCCTAATTATACAATTGCCTGAGTTGTTTTGTTTTTCTAAAAGAACCGGTCATAACAATTGGAATGGACTGTCAGAAATACATAAAAGTATCTAAAGTAAAAGACCCAATGCAATATAGCACTGTCAAGTTACAAAACCTCATTTAAATAAGGGATAAGGGGCTGTCAATAAAATTAAACACAAACAGAAAACTCTGACAGAATATATACCAAAATGTCAGATTAATGTTTTATCATGATGATGGGATTAAACATGAGGCTTTAATTTTTTTCTTTTTGCTTCTCTTTATGTCATTTTTATGACAAATATGTACATGAAACACAATAAACATAAAACAATTGTTAAGGGTTTCTAAATCATATGGTAGTAAGTTAGGAGAAAATAGAAGACAGAGGGTTAGAGAGAGGGCCTGCTTCAAGTTACAGAAACAAGATGTAGTTCAGTTTTTCTGTCTGCTCTACATGTTACTTATTTAAGACTTTTCATTGTAATATATCTTGCTAACCTCTTACTGCATAGATCCAAACGTTCAAATTGGTTTAGATCAGTTTGCCATAACACTGACTAAAATATTAAGTGAATAAAGCAGATTACAACCATACTGACAGTAAAAGTCATCAGTATGTTTAATAAATGTCATGTATGTCAGCTACAATGGGGCAATAATCAAACATATATTACCATTTAGGCTAAGAGAAAAATTCCCAATAATGATAATACTAGAATTTTAATCTATACTTATTAAAAGAGCTCTTCTAAATGCACACAGATTGTATCATGTATTATGCTGATGTTTCCATATCTTCCTATATGCACAGTAACTTTGCCTTTTAATGCCAACTCATGGTGAAATCATCTTGAAAGTCATTCATGCATGTATTAGCAACAAGGAATATAAGTTATCTGAAGTGGCAACATGAGCCATTATGACCGAGGTCACATGACAAGGTACATCACAACATCTGTCAGGATGGACAGTGAATGTCAGAGCACTCAAATCCAGGGAGGTTAGAAAAGAGGGGGAGCTGTTTTAGAATTGTTCAGATATATTATCTATAGGTGATAAGATCATGAGTGAATTATTGACATTTCTGTTTATCTCATTTTATTCTACTTAGTTGGTATCATGTGAGAATTAGGAGGGGGAAACTTTTTGTTTGGTCTCTGTCTCTTCTCTCCTCAAAGGTACTACTTCTTCCTCAGTGTGGTTGTAATCTATTAAGTATGAGTTCAAATTACCTATGCCCAGATGTTGAATGATTATACAGTTCTTTATCATGACTAGGTTTGTAGATTTCTTTCGATGTAGGGGAGCAGGCTAGAAAAAGAGCAAAGGAGAAAAAGGGCTTTAAAATGAAAGGCTTGGGAGTATTTCAAATTTAGCCTCTGAATATTTTTTTTATCCACAATCACACCTAGGCTGAGGCCAATGTCTCCCCCCCTTTTTTTTTTTAACCTGTAAATCTCAACCTAGAGAAAGTACTGTAGTCCACTGGAGAGTCCCTCAGGCAGCATTTGTGTGATTCTGAAATCCACTTGTTTTCTCATCCTATCAATCTCCAGAGACTAGAGGGGGGTAGGGTGGAGAGGGAGAGCACAGAGGTGGTAAAGCACAATAAGGGGAAATGGAGGTAGATGTTTTAATTGACAGAGGATTCAGACTGAATTTGTTCCAATCCATGATATTTCATTCTACTATGTAGAAATTTGAACTGAGGTGATAGCCTTATTCTAGATCTAGTATTTGCACTCCATGAGTTGATGGGTCAAAGGCCATGTAAAACCACAGTTCTCACACACACATTCATCCTCTTCCAGCTCCCAACTAATACAGTCAGGATGCAAGGAAATACATTTTGCCTTAAGTAAAGGAGGGAAGATGAAGGCATCTGCCCTTTTAGATGTAAAGACAATCAACTTACATCCCTGTTATACCCAGTAACTGCTCACATACTAGACCCTCTCTCAACCCAGAAGGCACACTGAACTAGGACTCTCTCTGGGCAGCTGGCAGCCAATCCCTGACTACCTGATCTGCATCTCAGCACCATTCCTTCTGTATTCCTATTTCATGATTTTAGCTCCCTTAATAGCCAGTGAAACTTCCCCCTGCAAAACATATGCATGGAAAATATTCTTGACTATTATCAGTATACTAGCATTAACTATGTCCAAATATCGTCCATTTCAATGAGTATTTCTGAGTCCAAAAATCACACAGTTAAAGAAGAGTCTTTCAGGGAACTAGAATTAAAACCCAGAATTTGGAGCCAGGAGCCAACCAGTTTTCAAAGACTCCATGCAAATACTTGAACTACACAGTAACACTCAGTATTTTGTTTTTCAAAAGCCTGAATAGTGAGCAAATCATTTCTCCGCACTTCAGTCACATGGGCTAAGTCTAAGAAAGGGCCACTTAGACCTGAAGCGCAATGCTTAGGAACTTACGTAAAGAGGTGCTTCACTGCAGCTCAACTCCATGGCTTCCGCATCTGCAACGAAAATAACAAATGAGAGCAAGTATTGCAGGAGGCTCCATGTAACCACACAGAACTGTACCCTGCCCTTCACTATGAATATCATCAAGGGAGGAGTCAGCTATTTAGGTAAGAAAGCTGCAAAAAAAATTATAAAGACATGGGAGGCTATATCTATAAATCATCCTCCACTTTCTTCTTTCACTTAATTTCCACGTGTGAGGTAAACCTAACACCACTGACACTGGCTGCTGCCTTAGTTGGTTATCCCATCGTAGATCACTGAGGTCAGAATCTACTTTTGGCCAGAAGAGGCAGGAAAGTTTTACTGCCCTCAGGCATCAATCACGGAATGCAATGTCCTGCAAACCCTCATCACCACAGGCAGGCATCCCATTGGTCTCTAGGTATGTCTGTCCCCTTAAAACCTGAAGGGAGCTTCTACTTAGAAAAAAGGAGCCAGCACCATTCAGAATGGATTCCTTGACTGAACACCCAGGGAGGCATTCCAGAGAGGTGAGCAGGAAATGTCTTGGCTCTTGGGGAGCTCACAATTGAACAATCTTTAGGGATTGGGAGAAAGTGAAGAATGAGTTGCACAATTCTGACTGGGGCAGACAGAGAGGATCTCTGCACGCACCCTGCTCATGGGAGACAAGGCAGGCCTCTGCACCAGGTGAGACCTTGCTGTGCTGTCCTGACCACACTCCAGCCACAGCACTTGGGGGACTTCCCTTCTGGTTGTCACATCACAACCTCAGTTGATATCCCAGAGGACATAGTTGACAGAGAGGAAAATACTAAAAATTCTCCTTTTAAATTCTCTCATTCTTAATATGAGTTGTTTGACACCTCACACACATGCTGGCAGCAGCTCCTCCTCCCAGCTACATTCCACAAGTCATCTGGAGAGAAAACTGGGTCCCACTAGGCAGAAGGGGGCATTTTCAACCCACCATGCCCCGTGGCATTTCTGTAGACCCACTTAAAAGGACATGTGGATTCCAATCAATTTTTAATGAAACAATCTGAAATTGGAAGAATGGTTGAAGGCATTCAGGAAATTAAACACTAATAACAAAAATGGCAAAAGTAAAACTCATTCTTAATAGGAATTGTTCACTAACCACACCATGAAATACAAATCAATCCCAAGAGCATGGGATTCATGTTCCAAATTCAAAATTAGCAAGAAGGTATTTAAAACACAAATGTGTATCTGCTAGCACATTGCTGACCTTCATAACCATATTCTGGGCCTCAACAGACTACCACACCGTGAACAATCTCAGTCCCTTACAAACTCATTAATTTGGTGACAGAATTGGAAGAACCTTTGAAGATGACTTAACAGCAAAATCAACACATTCTGTAGTATATGCAGACACGGTAGTTTCTAAAAGCTAAAATAACACAAACTATGAAAAAAACTAAATTATAATACTCAAATTTAAGTATATTACAACAGAGTTAGTCATGTCAAAGGTTTGCCATAAACTTATATGAAGTACAGATGTTTTCCATGACAGCTTGGGGTATGTTACAATTTGGCTGATACACATTTTATCTGATCAAAAAAAAAAAGTCATTTTCAGTGAGAATATAAATACGTATTCTAAAGAGTGAATTGTTTAAAAAATAGTGTTCTATAGGAAAATTCTGCAGATACCACCACTGAGAAGACAACTACTCAGCTAGGACATTCAAGTCGTACCATATTGAATGTCATTCTATCCTCATGGCCTGATACCGCAAATTAAGAGCTTGAGGCAAAAGCACAGGGTTCTATGGGATATCAATCACTGTGATTAATTTCTGAAATAAAACTTTCAAATATACTCAAATTCTTATGATTTCAGTGACAAGACCATAAAAATCTTTACCACTGTGAGATGTGTTATACTGAAGCAAAGTACTTTAAAAAGTTATCAAACATAATACATAATCTTCTCTTACAAAAAAATTAAGAAAATTGTTAAACCAACATTTTCCAAATAAATACACACATTGGTCCCATTACTTAAAAAGGGATCATTAACAAATTTTACTATAAGGTTTACTCTTGATAGCTGTTTTAAATTGGGGGATAGGTCTAAGACTATACACAATCAGAATATACAATGTTAAAATAGACACTCAATGCTGCAGAATACACACTGCATGGTTTATAAATGCATAAGGATATATTCTACCATGTCTTATTTAGTAAGGGTGCATGACACTCTGCAGATCTGCTCCTGTAAAGTAGAGTTCCTCCCCCAACACTCATCAGGTATTTTTCCAGATGCTTTTCCCACCGGCTTAGTAGATGAAGGTAGGAGCTGTGGGGTGTGGCAGGTTCCAGAACCCAGGGGATCCATCTTCATACACAGAGAAGGTACGTGAGCTAGACTGAGGAATCCAACACCCCAGCTTTACAAAGGATCCTGTTTCTCCACTTTTTAGTCAGCACAAAACCAACGTCAAATATCTGCCCCAAATTTGGATTATAATATGAGCTCAGCCAAAAGGTAAAACATCAAGGGCTAGACAACCTGTTATTTACATTTCATCTTAAACTAAATAACCATATAACTCCTGCTATAACTCTACCTTTTCCTATTTTTCAGTGCATTAGTTTAAACACCATTTTAAGCAACAATTATTTTGTTTTTCAGAAAAACTACTTTCACTCCTTGAAAAAATAAACTGAAATCCCCACAGTTCTCAGTCTCAGTCCCAATCTCTCCAAAACTCTTATCAGAATGTCCTAGGTAAGTTATAGAGAAAAGAATTTGGGGCAAATAATTGATAATCAAACTACAAATTGAAAGACTATAGAAAACTATATTCTCCTTTAGATTGTCCCAAAATTAATTTCACTTTCACAGTAAAAACAATAGGCTCGGTGCAGACTTGCAAAAAGCTGCTACGCTAAAACATGCTATACTTCCTTTTATATCAACTCTAATAATAAAACAAGTCTGTATTTGCTAAGTAAGTTACAGCTTCCGAAATCCTTCATGGAGGAACTTTTCACTATATAAATACTATGTTCTGTATTCTTCATTGTATTTCCTAATACTTGAGTTTTCCACCTGTAATTCCAGAATTTTTCAGAATCATGTACTTTTTTTAAAAATCATACTGCATTTGTAGAAAATGCTTCTTGGCAAGATGAAAGTCAAAACATTCTTGTATTGCTGGTATACATCAGGATATGATTTGACACAGTCAGAATTTTTAAGTTCCCAAAGATGTGAGATGGGAAATCGTATGAAAAGAACCAGATACAAAAGATACAATGACTTAGACTATAATATATACTACTCCACTGATTACTAGCTAACTTAAAAGAAAATATTAAATATTTAAGTTAAAATGGGAAAAGAGTGATAGTCAACTTAAACAGAAGAAAAAAAATTGTTCTTGACTTTATGAAACCCTGGGTTTTTCAAGCTTTTGCATGTAAAGTAAGTACTCCAAAACTAATTCAATATAAATCCATAACTCTAATCTTGTCTTTGACATGCTGATCATTTTCTTGTATGACTTTAAAGATTTATTTTAAATCTTTAAAATAAAGATTTAAGTGGGGTGTCGGCCAAAGAAGTGTGAGAGGATTCACCAGAGACAGAGTGGGGAGAAGAAGAGGCAAAATGACTGAAGTACACTGGTTAGGGGAGCAGCGGGTGAGACAGGAGAGGTCTGCTGTCCCGTGTGAGTCAGCTCCCTGGGCAGGATCGAACTTGGTGCTGCAGTGGCTGCTGACAGCTTCACAATACTCATACTTGCATCACCAGAGAGGCCCCTGACTTTTTTCTTTTAACTTATATTTCTTTTTACAAAAACTATTAATTCATGCTCAAAGAATACCTATAGATACTATTAATAACTGCACATGAAAGGTTAAGGATGCATCAGGCAGTGTGTTAAGTATTTGACAAACTCCATCTCAGATAAGCATCACAGCAACCTTGGAGGTGAGTGTAGAGAGTCTTTGTTACCTGAAATCTCCCTTTACAAGTCTCTGCAGTTACAAGGTCACACTCTGAAACAAAAGTTAATTAAATGAACTTATAAAATTACAACTCCTTCCCCCACTGATCCTCCACCACCTTCTCCTGTCTATTCTCCAGTCGTTTCATCTTATACACCAACAAATTTTTCTTCTTGTTGTTTTGGTCTTGGTATGATTACCAGATGTTGTAAATAAAATACAAGTCCATTAAAATTGGCAATGTCCTTTAAAGCAGGTGATACAACTAAATAAAAATGAGATAAGTGTTTTTTGAAGGACTGGTGAATGGCTCACATCATATATGAAATTACTGATCATTGAGATTGGAACAGATAACTATTAGCAATTAAAAAAGAAAAAAATCACAATGAGATAATGGCTGAAAACCTAATATTAAAAGAAACCTTCAATATTAAAAGAAACTTCTCCTCCCTACCTTGTGAAAATAAATGGAGAGGTTCTTGGGTATTTCTAAAAAATGTTACTTTGAAAATCAAATGTGGTAGTGAGATTATCTTGCTTAACTAACTCAGGAAAAGTCACAACGCCCTGACAATTGACTTCACCCTAGCAGAATCGAAAATTAAACTTGTATTAGATCACACAGAACAGGACAGAACTGGTATTCAAGCAGCTGCTGCAAGTTGGTATTCAAGAGCTTGCACTCCTAGTCAGAAAGCTCTGCTGTCTTTAGCTAAGGAAGTAAGGTACACCTTTTACAGAAATTTTGTTTCATTTTTTAAAAAAAATTCAGAGAATCCCAGATAAATGTTTTTCCCCCACCTTTTCCTATGAAATCTTATTCCCCATTTTAAGGAACTTTGCTTTAGGGAGCTTTCCTCGATACCTGCTTACTCCCAACAAGAGGACCTCAACACCCTACTTCAGATACAAGGAAGAAATGCTCAAAGTTGTACCTTCAAGCTGGTGTGAATTCAGCCTGTCTGACCCCAGGGTCCACACTCTCCTTAGACTCAGCACAAAATCTCTGTGTTACATAAATAGGGCTTGAAGACAGAAATTTGCCTGGTTAACAAGCAGCAAAGCCCCTGTGAGAAGTGCAGGCTTAATAACAGCTTGTGTTTGAACACTGACTCTGCCAAGTTCTATCTGTAAGACTCTGGGCTGGTCAAGTCCCTTCATCTCCTTGGGCCAGTTTCTCATCTGTCAGGTAGAACTTATAACACATACCCTGGTAAGATTGTTGTTAGGATTAAGAAATTTGAAAAGTAAAAAAGAGAAAATCTTAAAACCTAATATAAATACTCAATAAATGCTAGATACCAATTGTTACTGCACATTTAGCAGATATAAAGGGTTTTTATGCATTCAAATCTTGTTTCAAATGAAATCACTCAGAACCTCTAACTATGAGACTCATGAAAATGATTCTGCAATAGCTGGGACCAGGCAGGATCAAAATGAGGCTACCCAGCCCAGCCTCACCCTTATAGTCCAGAGAACTCTGTAGGCGTCAGGAATTCTGAAGACCACTGTACCAGATAATTACTGTAAAGCTCCACAGAATTTGATTTGACTCTGTAGCTGAATGTTTCCCCTACATTTTGAAAATTCAAAGGGCAGAGCAATTACTTTCTGGGCAATTCTATTGTCGCCTCAGTTTGAAACCTTCTGTACTTAGAGGGAATGTTGATTCACATGCAAAAGTAGAAGTGCAGCATTATAATTATATTTCACAACTTTTATACTCACCAGAGGAGAAGGAAAGAAGAGTGAGACAACTGGGAAGAAAGACCAGGTCTAAGGGAAAAGCCTTCAGTTCAAGCACAATGGAAATGTATAAGAGCACATTTCAGAAATAAGCCTTCTGCTGAATACACAGCACTTCTACAGACCTGCATCAGCCTCCAGTTACCTGAGTTATGCAGGTCAAAGCAGCTTCAAGTGAAAGACTTGAATTATTTGGTGAACTCAGTGTGGTGAGATGTCTGAAGATTAGAAACAACACAGTAACTATTCAATAGGATCTCATTAATTCAAACTACTGGGGGAGGTGGGGAGGAAAAAGGGAAGCCAGTCAGTCTGAATGGTGCAGCCTAAATTAGAGAATGTTTATAAAGTACAAAGAGGAGCATGAGTTAGCTGCTAACAAAATGTTCAGCCAAACCTGTCACACTCATTTGAATTTCACAGGATATATTTGCACACAGACAAAGTGATTAAGCACTTAAAAAGCTTTTTATAAGTTCATTGAATATATTCTTAACAGCCCTACTTATGCTATTAATCCATGCAGTGTATCCTTCTTACTTAATGTAAATTTGCCACCGTGGGCAAGATACAACCTACCAAGGCATCAACTTCCTCACAAGCAATAGGCCTCCAACGACCCCCTATCACATTCAAGCATCAATTCATGGTCTCTTCGTGAATGCACAGCACCATGCAGGCTCCATCACTAACAATCTCACAGCTCCACAAGATGAGCTATACGTCCATGTAAAGTTTAGTGTTTTAAGGAGCATTTTTCCACTGACCTGGCAGAGTATGAGAGTGTAGGTAAGTATGAAGTGATACATGAGCTGTAGAAGTGAAGTGGGAGCAAGGGGGAATCATCAGCCTGAAGATGGACATGGATACATGTTATTTTTAATAAGTGCTAAGGAGTTGGATAGGTTGAACTAACAATTTAGAAGCCAGAAGGAACAAAGGTGAGCCTGTCACATAATTCATTTCTAACACAAACACACCTGACATCTGTGCCAAAGGCGAGCAACAGAAGATGGGAATATCTTCCTCCAAAGATCTAACACCAACACTCATAATTGCTATCATTGTTTAGTCAGGATTTAACACACAGTACACTATATTTTATCTATCCTACGGTGGTAGAAAGCAAATTAAGTTCAGTAAGTGTCCAACTGATATTGACAATTTCTTGGACAGAAATAATGATCAAATCAAATGTATCAAGCACCTGCTTCTTCAGCATTTCTACTTTATTTTCCATTCATTTATTTATCCATACCATTTATTAAGGTAATAGAGCAGGAAAAAGAATAAATCACAAAGACAAGGGGATCCCACTGTTAAAACTGACATGGCAGGTGTGGAAGCCCCAAGATGGTTCATGAGTTGATGCCTAAAAGTCTGAATTCAATATAAGAAAGATTGTGGGGTTTTGTGGCAAAGCTGCTCAATCTATAAAAGTTTAAATTAGCTATTGAAATGCCTGTAATGTCTCCCAATGTACTGCTGGGAAAGGGGTGTTTGAGTTAGGTCTAGGTCTCAACAAAGTCTACCTAAAAGGCCTGCCCCTATTTTGTAAACTATAGACTTCCCTTTTTTTTTTGCTTTGATGGGGGAAGAACAACTCCTTTTTCATGCGAGATTGCTGTAAATGAATGCAGCAGTAATTAAACCATGATTTAATAAAATATGGTTCATCAGTGGACTTTAGACAGCTTATGAACTGCATTAGATTCAATGAAAAATTTTGTGTGCATGTACATTTTCTAATGAAAGTTAAAGTTTCTATCAGTGTCTCAAGGGATCACTGATCATGAAAAAGGCCAAGAACTTGTTTTTTTTATTTATGATCTTGGAAATCCCACTGTAAAGGGAATGAAAAGTCATATTATAGACTGAAAGAAAATACCCAAAGTACTATTATCCAGAATATATAAAGAGCTCAAAAACAATCCAGTCAGAAGTTGGGCAAAATATGTAAACTTTCTAGGCAAAAAATGGACAAAAGATATTCAGGTATGTCATTGCAATGGCAAATAAACACCTGGGAAGACATTCAACATTGTTAAGCATTAAGAAAACACAAATTAAAACCAAATGGATGTAAACTAGATTTATTGTGATCATCATTTCAAAATACATTTATATATCAAATCGTTATGCTGTATACCTGACACTAATGTATGTCCATTATGTCTCAAAAAAAAAAAAAAAAAACTTGGTTCATCCACATATTGGAATGATATGCCAGAGCTAAAGATAATATAGGGCTATTTATTTAATGACATAGAAAGATGTCCATTACATGTTTAATAAAAAATAAAGGTATAGGGCCCTCCCTGGTGGCGCAGCGGGTTAAAGCACAGCACTGAGAATCTAAAGCCGCTTCCGCATGAGTTCGATTCCCGCCTGCCCTGGAGGTGACCACATGGCGCGGCAGACCTCTCCTGACCTGCCCGCTGCTCCCCTCAGCAGTGTACCTCGTCGATCTGCCTGTTCTGCTCCCCGCTCTGTCTCTGGTGAAGCCTCTCGCCGCCCCTGCACCTCTGGCCTGTACCCCAGTCTGTATGCACAAATAAATAAATCTTTAAAAAAAAATAAAGGTATATTATATATGTACAACTCCATTTTAATATTCAATCTACATATATGCAACAGGTAAACAGAAGACACTGGAACACTTCAAAGCTAAAAAAAAAACCTACAGTGAGCTACCAATACACATCATTCCAGTAGCTAAGAACAAAAAAGCAGTGAATCACCAAACACTGAGAAAGATGAAGAGAATGTAGTTTCCTACAATCACTCATAAATTACCATGGGGATGCAAAAATGATATAGCCACAAGAAAGTCTGGTATTTTCTTCAAAACTAAACACACAATTGCTACCAGCAAGACCATTACTGGATGTTTTCTCCCTGGTGAAATAAAAATTTATGTTCACACAAAACTTCTATATGGTTGTTTATAGCATCTTTATTTTTATTTTTAAGAGCAAAATGCTAGAGTCAGCCCAGTTGGCCTTCAGCAAGTGACGGGTAAATGCTGTATCAACAGGCACACATGCATGCACATCACAGCAATATACACTGCTCAGCAGGAAAGAGGGGTACAATGGACACAAATTAGTAGTAGTAAAAGCTAACCTGAAAGGTTAAAGATTACATAATTCCATTTATATTTTCAATGAAAACAATTATAGAAATGGAGGATGGACTAGTGGTTGCCAGGAGTTAGAAACAGTATTGAAAGGGAAGGAGAGAAGGTGGTTGTGATTATAAAAGGCAACCTAAGAGATCTTTGTGGCTTTGGAATACTTTGGTATTTGGAATTGTTCTTGGGTGAAGCTGTACAAGATGACAAGTAAGTATAGGAATTTAAAATCACACATAGTAATGAGCAAAAGTACAACAGAGAAAGCTGAATGAGGTGGGCATATTGTACTTAAGATGATTGGGATATTATACTACAGTTTTGTAAAATGTTAGCACTGGGGAAAACTAGGCAGAGAATAAAAAGCATCACTGTATATTTTCTTATAACTGAATCTGAATATACATTAGATAAAAAAATTGTCAATGAAATAAAAAGTCATGCTAGGAACATATGGTGATCCTTCTCCCTTGTGGTGGCCACCACAGCAGTGCTCTCCCTCTCCTCCTGTCTGCATTTTCCAGGGATACTGTCATTGCTTAAGATGTTTTTAGAATTTTAGAAATTCTAAAAACATGTTTTGTGGCATTTTTTTATTATTTTTGTATGGTTAAAAGGTCTTCTTCCTAAGAATGAATTTAAATTTTTTAAATAGCAAAAGAAATTCAGCATCACCCTAGGGAAGAAATGTGAGTAGATGAGATAGGAAATATTCTTTAGGAGCAAAACAGAGTAACTGCTCAATCAAGAAGCTGGGTTTTTCTTATGGGAGTTGGGGGGGAGGTGTGGGGGGTGGGCTTCAGGGCTTCAGAGAAAAGTCATATTCTGGTTGAAAAATTCCTTCAGCAGGCCACTAAAGGACCTGAGATGAGGCAGAGCTTACCTAAGGTTGCCTTTTTATGAGCAGACCCAGAGATCACTGATGGACTGGAGAAAGAAGAAAGCAGAGACAGAGTAGTTGGAGAACAGGTACATGGGTACTTTCTTGATACTAGGAGGCGTTTCCAGTCACAAAGGGAACTCAAAAGTCAGTAATCTATCAGAGGAGACAGCCACTACCTGCCCTGTGGCTTCATCGGTATTTCAGGCAATAATTTGTGGCTCTGTGTTTTCCCTTCCCACCTCCCTATCTCCAGCCAGGCTTCTAGTCTTTGCAGAAACAGAAGTACTCTCCAACCCCACAACAGTGAAGACACTCTTAACGTCGAATAGCTAGATTAGTACACCAAATTCTAGACAATGAAATTAGTGAATAAATATGTAAACTTGGATGCTTCTAGAATGATGCTTTAGCATTAGAAATATAACCTTAAAGTAAAGAATAAAAGAAATAAAGCTCAATCTTAGAAATATGACTAGTTTTGAAATATATAATTTAGATCAGCACATTTACTCAGAACTTCCTATGTGCTTAATGTAGGTTTAAAATATATATATATACACATATACATATATGTCTCCCTTCAAGTACCTAACAATCTATTTGAAAAGGACATGCAAATGTAAAATAAGCAATAAGCTGAATAAAGACAACTAAATACTAAGGATAATGTAACTATTTACTTATTTTAGAAATATTTACTGAGACCTTTTATATCATAGGCACTAGGGACAAAAAGATAAATCTCGTCCTACAGAAATCGTGAGTTCAGTGAGAGAAAATAATGAAAACATAAAATACTGTGAAGTTCTGTAAGTGCAGGGAGACAAAATACTCAAATCATCCAGAAGCTGAGGTTTCAAACAGGTAGAGGGAGATGTTGAGGGGGAAGGGACATTTAGCAGTAACAAGTTTGACATGTGATAACTAGTGCCCTGAGCTGGTCAAAAAGCACGGGTCTGGAATGCAAGAAAAAAAAGAGGTCTGGGCTAGAAAGAATGATTTTGATAGTATAGTGCTTAGAACAAACTTGGAGAACTCCAAGAGAAATATCAGGGCTGACATTTGTTAACTGTTACTATGCTAGACAATAAGTCTAGATCATAAAATGAGTGCATTTTAATTCATCTAATCTTCACTACCAGACAGAGCAGGTGACTATAATCCTCACATTACAAATGAGTAAGACACAGAGGTTGAATGCCTGGCTCAAGATTACACAATTAGTAAGTGGGAGACTCAAGAGTCAAATCCAGCCTTGTCTGGTTCCATACCCCACACCCCAACATATGACTATATCACAATGTCAGAAATTTAGAGCAGGAGTAAGATGGAAAAAGCCAAAAGAAATGGACAAGGAGGAAAATTCTGTGAATCTAAATGAAGCAAGGCAAGATAAGCACTAAGAAGGACCCACTAAAGCCAAGGTTTGAGAGGTGGCTGATCCCGTTGGCCAAAGCCTGATAAGAATGGGTGGAGATAACCATGTGGTAAGTGGGTTAGAAGTGGCAGCAACTATGTTAAACAGTAAATACTGAAAGAATTCAGAAAGAAGCTTTATGGCTTAAGTAATCAGAAAACACTTCACTGGGAAAAGACATTATAAATTGTGTATTAGAAAAGAGGAGCAAAGAACTGACATTCAAATAGTTTCACTGGTGAAAGCAGCATCAAGAATTTCCTTTGTTACTGTGATTGACGTGCAGCCATACTCTGCACTACTGCAACCTGAGTAAAGGTGACAAAAAATAATAAGCCAAATTTTTTTTATCACATGTGAAATTCAGCATTTGGGATTCAAGATTAAAACAAACAACAACAACAAAAAAAAAAACTCTCCAAAAGGATCAATATTATAATATGGCAATGAGTACCTAGAAATCTTCAGCTAACAAATATGTATTAAAAAACATGGTTCTAAAAAAAAAAAAATGGTCCTGATGAAAAAGGGCATAAAATATAAGCCTTGCCTTTGAGAAGCTTACAGAAAGACAAGTCCAAACATGAACAGTCCAGAAACAATTCAACAGCTTAAGTAATATAGTTCAATAATAACACACTATGCTTAGAGTCTACAAAGGAATGCGTGAGGTCAGGGCAACTGAGTACTCAGGAGGAGCCGTGGACTTTGGAAATGAAAAAAGCTACTGGTGGCCAGTTTGCATGCTATAGAGAGAAGTAATGGGCACTTTTGTTTTATGTCTGTCCTTGTTAGTGAGGAATTTGTTAGCTTTCAAGGGTAGGGGAAAAATACGAAGACGTCAAAGTAGTGGGGGGACATATCCTGGCACATGGAACCTACTGGACATGGGTATTAAATGCCCTATTATTAGGATAGTCCTGTACACTAAAAAAATGTCCCAAGTCCAGGCCCTCCCTGGTGGCACAGTACGTTAAAGCACAGCACTAAGAAGCTAATGCCACTTCCGCATGAGTTCGATACCCGCCTGCCCCAGGGGTGACCACATGGCGCAGCAGACCTCTCCTGACCCGCCCGCTGCTCCCCTCAGCAGTGTA
>NW_004567108.1:37905552-37915502 GCF_000260355.1 Condylura cristata
AAAAAAAAATCTACCATTAAAATTTCTAATAATTTTGGAGCTACTCAACTCATTTGTTGAAAGAAAAAGGTATAGTATTTGCAACTTCATTGAACAGATTAAATTTTCAAAGAAAGAAAAGTAAGTAGATCACCAGTACAGTAGAATTTGGACCATAAGAAATTTCCTGAGTATAGCACAAAGCTGTAAAGAAGGTGAAAAATATGAAAGGTGTTTAGAAACAAACTATCGAATTGAAAATACCTAACATAGTTTTTATAGAAGTTCCTGATAAAAAGAAAAAGAGATAACAGAGGAAGAGATCATTTTGGAGAATTTCCATGACTTGATAAAACTCTCAGAATCTGAAATCCAAGAAATCCATATCCAGAATCATCATAGGGAAAGTACAGAATGCAAACACAATGATCTTTAAAAGGTATTTTGCAAGAATCATGTCTAAAATGTGACTTTAAAGTGATTTAATAAAAAGTATGTATTTTTTTAATAATATGCATTTTTTATGCTCATGGGTAAAAATATAGAAAAATGTCAACCAATAAGTCAACTGGTTGTTTTACAATGTGGAATTGCAGAGAGTGATGGAGAAGAGTGAGTGAAAAGGAGAGTAAGAAAAGATGAGGGCAGAAAAAAAAATGGAGGACCTGGTCAGATAAGGGTTTGTAGGTTCTCATGTGCAGTTTTGGTTTTCTTCTGAGTATGAAGAGGATCTACCTGAGGGTTCTGAGCTGAGGAGTGACAGCTTCCAACACTTTTATTAACAGCATCATTCAACTGCCCTGCAGCTGGCTGGCTGTAAGTGGTCAAAGGCAGAACAGGGGGGTGTCTGGAAGGCACTACAATACAAGAGGTGATGGTGGCCAAGACCAGGGTGACTGAGCAAGGAAATCCGTGAGCCCTAACTGGATTCTGGACATTTTCTGAAGATAGAGCTGATAGGATTTCCTGGCAAATCAAAAGTGGGATATGACAGACGAAGGAGACCTCCGAAGTTTGAAGCCTGTGCAAAGGATGTAACTGCCATTAACAGAGATGGGGAGTAGGTTGTAGAGATGTGTGAACAGAAGCCAGGAAGTCACTTTTGGAAACAATAAGTTTAAGACGCACACACGTGGAAAGATATCACGTAGGCGCTGAGACACAAGTCTGCAATTTATTCTGCCCACCAAGTCCTTTTCCTGATCTGCTCTCAACAGAGCACTGGTGGAAAGATGAAAAAAGGTTAAAAGGAAGAGTAGAGGCTGTTCCCTGCTCTGGAGGTCTGGAAATCTAAGAACAGAGAGCGAAAGCCTTTTCTGCACACTACTCCCAAGCCTAGGCTGGGTCAGCAGACGCCACTGATAATCTGCTAGCACTTGGAAAGGTAGCAACAGGGAAGTGAGATCTGTATATCCAGCAAATGGCTGTAGAAACTAAAACATGCCACCACGCTGACTGTCTGGGTTCCGACTGCAACAGGCAAAATTGCATGGCAAGAGGACAAGAAAAGCACAGCAATCCCTTGGGGAGAAAACCACCCCAAACTCTTCCCTCTTACAGTTCTGTTTGCAGGTAGAAACTGGCCTGTGGGGTTGTTTTCCTTGGAGATCATCATTATTTTCCAAAAAAAACTGAGTTCAGATTTTCTTGTGGTCAAGGTAGAAAAGTAGACTGAGCGAGGGACAGCCCAAGTCACCTCTGGCTCCCTTCCACAGGCCCTGCCTTTCCCTGATGACTTGGTTTCTCAATGTGTAAATAATGCAGCAGGGAAAAAATATTTTCCACTGCCTACACACAGAGCTTTTGTGAGGATTAATGAATTAATGTGTATAAAACACTATGAGCTACTCAAAGAGACAAAGAATCTCTATTTGTAAGTTTTGAGGCCCAAGCTGAGCAATCTTAACTCTTTTCTTACAAAGCCCGCCAAAAGTTAGCCTACGATAGCAGACATTATCCTAAATGGGCCTGAAGAGACAAAATAAGATTATATGTGAAAGCTCTTTGCAAAGTATAGTCTCCATGTCATGACTCCTAGAAATAATTGAGAGTTTTAAAATGCAATATGCAACAGCTAAAAAATCATTTAAAAACTAGCAAAAAGCTGTGAATCTACACAGGGGTTAAAATATGTTGACCTGTGAACCAGAGTGAAGCTGAACCTCACTAAGTTGTTGTGCATGCTACAAAGCCTGACAGGACCCAGGGAGAAAATATGGACTTTTGTCTACAAGTCATAGAGTCAAGCACATGGGAAGAGCTGTCCATGAAAAGGGCTTTGTTGAAAGCATTTTCCCTTCACTTCCACGTGCTGCCCAACCCCACTCAAATGGTCACAATTAACATTGACGTGAATAGAGCACTGTATAGCTTCCGTTCATAATCCGAGCGGATGGTTTTCTCGGCCCACTGTGACTTTACATCAGTATTCAAACCACCTTCTGGCTCAGAACGTGCCCGAAGCCAGATGAATAAACCGTCTGGAGGTGAAATTTTTCCCCCACAAAGTGAGGATGTGCCTGGATTACCACGAACATTCAATTTTCGCACACCTCAACTTTTAATTTCAGAAACAGAAAAGTGAAGGGTGGCTAGAAAATGATCAGGCATAGAAAGAGGAGAAACAAGTTACATGCTAAAGATGACACCATGACAAACCTGAATCTCCGCCAAAGGTTTTGACGGCTTAATCCCGCTGGTGTTTCCCAAGTGGGCCAGCATCATTACCCACTGTGGACACCTGAGGCCAGGAAAGTCCGAGAACTTGTTCAAGGTCAAGTTCTAATTCCTTAGCTACAATGACTCATGGTAAATTCCAGATTTCCAGTTCTGTGTTTACTGTACACTGACACTAATCTCCCAACTGGTCTCCCCACTTTCAGCCCCAGCTCTCTCCAGTCCATCTGGTCTATGACCCAAAGATTCCACTTCTTAAAGACTGACAGAGGTGCTTACAGCAGGCAAAGGGGTGTAAGCCTCGGTGTACCCATGCCCTTGAGAGCAAGGTTGGCTTCAGTACCTGCCTTTTCAGGCTGCTGTGAGAAGCCCCTCCCAGCATCTCATGTAACATTTCCTTCCTTTCCTTTAAGCAGTATTTGTGGGGTTCTGGTTGTCTGGCATCCTTCCCTTTTTTTGTTAGCACCTGGACCTCCCCCTCGGGGAACCCCCGATTGTGTACAGCTTTGAAAGGAAGTAGGATACCATTGTCCTTACAGAAGCCAATGGGAATGCATTATCCTCCTCCTGGCCCCAGCACAGCCAGGATGGATACATGCCTGAGAGTTAGCCTCTTCAGCAGGTGATGGTGTGCCTCTATTAGGGTTGTATTTGGGCACCAGAGTCTGATCTTTCTCGTTAGTACCCAAGAACTGGGCTAAGGCACTCCCCAATTTCATATAATTCCCCTTTACAAACAGGTCACTCTACCCAGCTTGGTGTCTATTCAGTCACACTCCTCCTCCCCAGCCTCCATGGCACTGGGTGTACTCTTCCACCCCTGTGGCATCTTCGGAAAAAAAACAGGATAGAAGTGCCCTGACAGGGTGAGCACTGAGCATGAATGCCAAACCTATCGCAGGAGCTGAGCTGACTCTGAAAGGGTAAAGACAAGTTAACTAGACTGAAGGGAAAGGCAGGGAGGGCTGGGACCTGTGCACTGAGGACAGGGCACATACCCGGCATAAAAAGGCCTTGAAGGGCCCTCCCTGGTGGCACAGCAGGTTAAAGTGCAGCAGCAACAAGCTAAAGCCACTTCAGCATGAATTTGATCCCCGCCCTGGAGGTGACCACATGGCCCTGCAGACCTCTCCTGACCCGCCCACTGCTCCCTTCCTTTGTTGATCAGCCTGTTCTGCTCCCCACTCTGTCTCTGGTGAGTCCTCTCCAATGCCCCTGCACCTCTGGCCTGTACCCCAGTTTTGTATGCATAAATAAAATTTATTTAAAAAAAATTACTAGAATCCTATTTAATTAATAATAATAAGAATAATAATAAGAAGAAGAATAAAAGGCCTTGAAGCGCCTTCCCTAGAGCTATGCACAAGACACAGGGACCTAAAGTTGAATGCAGAGATAGAAGCAGAATTCTGCTCACTCAGCACCTTGCCAGTGAATAAGGAATGGCTTAGAAGTGCAAGCCTAATCTCCCCAAAACTGAAAGTGATCAAAATTCTGATTTTTCCTGATAAGATTTTGAAATTCCTAATATTTACTGAGCCATATACTCACTCTCCTCCATAAAATAAAGCATAACATGAAGCCAAGACACCTGCTTTACTTAAACTTATTTCAAAATAATTGCATTTTGTAGATATGGTACCTGAAAGAAAAAAAAATTAACCCATCACATTCCCGAGCAAAACAGGAAATAGAAGTAGCTGCTGTGAGGGCAAGAAGTCAGAGTGAAGAGCCTCCAGCTCAACGGCAACTTTGGACATATTACTCTGCCTCTTTGCAACTCACTTTCTTGCTCTTTAAAATGTAGCAAAGATTATGAGAGTGGTGAAAGCACCCAATATTCACCTGCTACACTCCAACACTAGCCCTTTCTCTCCAAAGAACAGTTCTGAACAATGACCTAAGTGTTTGGAAGACACATCCCTCTCACCTTGAGGGCTCACTGGACTCCCAGTGGGTCAGAAAGATGTTTCCTCCATCAGCCAGTTTTAAATTGTGTAACTCAGCTACTTGGGACCTCCACTTCCTATGTTTAAATAAGGAGAATAACCATTTCCACTTTTTGGACCTGGAAGGATTAGATGTGATCCATGGACACTTCAGGATTCCCAATACACACAGTATTATTAAGCAAGCACTTGTGTACTTAGGAATGACCTTCTGAATGATTCGACACCACCTTTGCATTTCCAGTTCAACCACTTTCTCATGTCACTTGCGAACCTACAAAAAGGCTATTGCTTATTCTGCCTCTTTCAAATTCTGTTTGATTTCCAACCCTCTTTAGTGAGGCCCCCCCACCCCCTCTCTGGCCTTCTAGCAGTACTGCCTTTTGCTTCCCTAGACTCACTCTGTCCCCCACATGGTCCACACTCACACACTACTGCACTTTTGCTGACCCCGGTTCCCTGCCTAAAGCACCCACCAGTCACCCCCTCTAGCTACCTAAACATCTAAACCCTAACACCCAGTTCCTTTTGACTGTTCCTCTGCACTGGCACCCCTGTGATAACCCCAGCAAAAAGAAACTGCTCCCAGTTCCCAACTCCTAATAGACCTTCCCTTGATTTTATATGGTTTTATTTAATTCTCTATTTTTTCCTTTCTGCTAGCATTACATTTTCAACTAAACAAGCTTCTTGAGAAAGAGGAATCATTTTTATAGCCCTGCCCTCCCCCTAAAACTTCAGAATACTTAGCACAATGAAGAGGAAAATATGAACTAGAGGTTCTCAAATCCATCTGCATACCCAAACTTCTGTCCTCAATTCATTTCCATGAAACTTTACCAAGCACCATCTCTGTGCTTAATGTCAAGGGAACCAAGGTGAACAGGGCAAGTTCCCAGGTCTTAGAGCAGGAAAGAGAAACAATCAATGACTTTGGTACAAAGCAACATGAAAAGCTGAGGTCTGAAAGGCTCATAGTACCAGATTCTAACTTTCTTACAGTTTGCAGCCATAGTTAAAGCATGAAATTCCCTGTTCCCTTGCAAGAACTGAACCACAGATTCACAAAGATGCACTTCACATATAGTGAGATGAGCAAAATATTAGAAATAACCTTAAAGTCCCCACTTGGAAAAGACAGTAAGAATTGAGGTCTATTCAAAAGGTGAGGCCACTGTAAGAAGTAAAGAATGAGGAAAAGTAAAAGCATGGGGAGGGGATAGTTTCAGTTTCAGACATCACTGAGCCTATTCCTTCATGCAGATATTATCAAGTAACCTTTACACAGACAAGCAAAATTTTCATTTGGATAAATCAAGTAACTCTGTGTACAGGTCATTTCAATCATTAGAACACAGCCCTCGGGTTATGAATGGGCCCGATTCCAACACCTGCTAGTGTTTGCAAAGCAGCCCTCAGTGCACAGGACTCAGCTACCCAAATGAGCCCACAGAACCTTTTTACCTGATCAGGCATGTTGTCCTAAGTGATGTTTAACCATGTGTTCACAGGGAAACCAGAGTTCCTGTTTAGAATGACAAGAACATACTTCCTCCTGCTGCACCTCTGGTGGTGGGATTAGATACTTCTTCCTCCCTGACATTCATGGAGCCATGGAAACTGAGACACCCCAACTTGTGAGAAACAGCGTATGTACAGGCTGCAAGCAGAAGGAACAGAGGGTCTGACCACCTCCCCTTTATGGCAGAAGGGCCTAGAAGTTCACACACAGACCCCCTTCACTGTCACCCCCACTGTCTTAGGCCATCCTTTAACTCCTGGGGCACTGAGGAACAGGTTTCTACCCCAGTTTCTCCATTTCCTTGTTGTTTTTCAAGAAAGTACGTGTTCCCTTCTGATATTTTCCAAGCAATTTTTCTACTGGCAACAAACAGAAACAGTATACTAGAAATAACAAACCAGAGTTGGCAACAAGTTCTAAACAGTAGCACTAAAAGCATAAATAAAATTAATGTGAAATAGTGAAATACGAACAGCAGGTTCACGAATGTGCTCCCCACTATTTTACTCACTAAGCGCACACCCTCAGGTAAGTAATTTCTTGTCCCTGAGCTCCAATTTCCTGATCAATAAAACAAGAGAACTGAATTATCTAACGGCTAGAGCTTCTTCATCTTAAAGGTCACAATGAAAGCTCTCCCTGTACTCAGAAGGTAAATGAGTCTGACATTTCTGGCTCCTCCTTGCTGTAGCAACAAGTGAGGTTAATTCTCACAAACCTCATTTGAACGCCCCTCAACTCTTTCTAATTTGGATTAGATCACCCTGAGTCCTTCTGTCCAAACCCACCACCAAAAAAAAAAAAAAAAATAGATACCAAGCAGGAAAATTCACATAGGTGATATTTTAGAAGAGACAAGATCATATAATTATTAAAAGCCCAAGATTTTAAATTCAGACCTGGGTGTGAATCTTGTTTAACAACTTATTAGCTTGTGACCCAAGGCAAGTCACAGTCTAAGCTTGTTTCCTCGTCCATAAAATGGGGATCACACTGACGCCTATTTTATAGCCTGTTGTAAGAAGATGAGCAACGTGCATGAAGTCTTTAGCAAGAGCCTGGCACGTGCTGGCGCTATAATGTCATTATCATGGTGATTATCATTACTGCTCTAAGCATTATTTCCCTGAAGGATGCCAGTCTGAGGGAAATGAGATTCTCCCTGAAGATATAAGGAACCCAGGAAAATTATCCCCCTGAGTACCACCTAGTAAGGGTAGAAGCTTCTCTTTGCAGAAGCGTTTTTTGTTGCTGTTGTTGACAGATGGACTGAGAGGCACAGAAAAGCCAGAGGTGGAAAGTGGGAAAAGACACATTTACCCTTCCATTCACTGCCTCCATTCCCAAGCGGAAGGAACATGACATCAAGAGCCAGCCCAAGGAAGGTATTCCTGCAGCCACCCAACTATGGGAGATGCAAGACAGGTTAAGGCCAGATAGGAACAGCATGTAACATCGAAAATTTCACTTGTTTTGGAACATTCAGTCCTCCACTTCATTTAATGAGAAGCTGCATTCATGTTTCATTTCATTCTAGGAATCACTGATAAGTTTTGCTGACTTGTTGACTGATGTGTTTCACATGTAAAATATCCTTTGCCTCCACCTACTAACTGCAACAGATTTATAGTATTTCCTGGAAATGGCATATTTTTCCAAATTTGAACAGGAACACTCAATGTAAGAGGTTCTACGCAAACAGCTCCATCCTGTTCTTTCACAGTGCCAGAGGGGTGTTCCACAGGAGGTTCACTATTTCAGGGAATATATGAATTTTATAGACACTGCACCTATTTTCTAAAACATTCATGGAACCTAGGGGACTGCCATTATGTCAGAATGTGGATGTCAGTGTGAGTTCATGGAATATACACCAAATAACGTCAAAGTAAATCCATCCTCCTAAAACTTTTGATGTCAATGGAGATATTCATTAACTAATTATAAAAACAGTTAAGGAACTGAATGAAATCCCCACTCAATCACTTCATTCACAAAACTGGCCTTAATGTGTTAAATACCTTCATTGGTTAAATGCCTTAAATTTTTTAACTGGTCAAATACTAGAGTTAAAATTGAAGAGGGCCCTCCTTGGTGGCGCAGAGGGTTAAAGCACAGCACTGAGAATCTAAAGCCACTTCCGCATGAGTTCGATTTCCACCTGCCCCGAAGGTGACCACATGGCGTGGCAGACCTCTCCTGACCTGCCCGCTGCTCCCCTCAGCAGTGTACTTCGTCAATCTGCCTGTTCTGCTCCCCGCTCTGTCTCTGGTGAAGCCTCTTACTGCCCCTGAGCCTCTGGCCTGTACCGCAGTTCTGTATGCACAAATAAATATATCTTTAAAAAAAAAATGGAGAAAAGAGAACTAAGTCTTGCCCTTAAAATGCCTGTGCCAATGGGAATGACAGATTGAAATAATGACATAAACAGCTGTCGCAGGGAATACCAAGTCCTAGCATCAACTTGGGATGCAGAGCAGAGACACAAGTTGAGCTAGATACCCGCATCTCCCCTCACTTTAAAGGGCGCATGGGCCACTAGCTGAGGCTGCAGTGTCCAGCGTGGTGGCCGCTTGCCATAGGTGGCTACTGAGCTTATGAAATGCACCTAGTTCTACGACTGACAACTACCCTTGCTGGCCTCGGAGTGCGCCGCCTTACTCTCCAACTTCCATTGGGTTAAAAATGCTGGGTTGCAGCAACCAAAAAAAATAAACACATGCCTTTTGCAGCAGCATAGATGGAGCTGGAAAAGATCATGCTTAGTGAAATATGCCAGAAAAAAAAGGAAAAATACTGGATGGTTTCACTCATAGCAGGAATATAAGGCACCAGGCGAGAAAATAATAATAATAATGAACAGCTATATACCAGAGACATTTTATGGGGGTGGAGTGGGGAATGGGATCAAAAACAGTGGGGGGAGGGAAATGCACTAGACTATGGTGATGGCACATGGGTGATTTGGTGATGGGAAGCCCAAGGGGATTACAACTGAGATGGAAAATACACAAAATGATGTAAAAAAAAACTATTATTTAAAAAAATATATATATAGCTACAAACAATAAAAAGCTGGGTTAACTTCACTGCTTCTTTGTACTTTATAATAATTAGAAAATTTTAAGGTACATATGTACATGACTCATAATATGAGTACTAAGTAGTGCTAAGCCAAAGACTGTTAACCAGCCTCTGTGAAGTCAGGTGTGGGAATATGATGGAGGTTTTGGCTTACAAAATGAGAACAGGAGTAATGTGGACTTGTCTGAGTTGGGTCTTCAAAGAAAAGACAGTGCTTTCCGCAACTCCTTCCCTACATGCAAGCAAGGGGCAGTGAGTCAGCTGTGATCATGCCAATGAGAACAATGCCTTATGTATGGCAGAATAAGACAGGATAATTCCTGCTAGCCACCCTTTCTCCCCTTAGACTTTCTCATAAGAAAATTTCTTGTTTAAGTTTGTTTAAATCTCTTTAAAGACACATCAACAATTTTCTAATACTGGAGGGTATAAGAGGTTTCCTACAGGAGAGCTCTTTAAAGACAGGAGCAGGAATCAACCAGACAAAGAGTAGTAGTATAAAGTCCAGGAACACAAAGAAGGTGTTTTGCGTAGCAGATACCACAGAGCCATGGCAGAGGTACGGGGTCAGCGGGCAGGGTGTGTCCAGTGAGCCACACAGGCTGAAGACAGGGAACACTAATGGTAAGGGCAGAGATCAGTCAAAAGCTGGAAATCCTTGTGTAATGGATTGCATGTAAGAATGGGGAGCCACTGAAGACCCAAGGAAAGATCATTTCTATTTTCGATTGGCCTCTACT
>NW_004567108.1:37916927-37924819 GCF_000260355.1 Condylura cristata
AAAAAAAAATGTGCAAATTTAACATTCACATAGATTTTACTACAATGCAACCGTGGCTGGAGCAATTATTTAAAACTTAGACCCACAGAGCTTAGGTGTCGTGTGGACTAGTGGGGAGCAGTAGTAACATTAACAGGTATTCAGAACTGCAGGTACATGATGATAGCAGAAACCAGATTGATTAAAATCAATCAGACTCTGCAGAAGAGAGGCCCCTTATTGGCCCACCCAGACAGGAAGTTGGGAGGGGAGTGTGACTACTACCCCCCTTGGAATGCCACTGGAAACTGAAAAGGCCCAAGGCAACAGAATGAATGTAAATAGAGAACAAGTACAAGGTGGCAGAGTGGAGCAAATGCAAACATCAAAGTCCTTGGGGGAGACTACCTGAGAAGGCAACTCAAACTCTAGACACAACAGTTAAAATGCAAACATCTTGGAATGTATGATATGCTGCAATGAGACACGGTTCTGAGAGGTCAGCCTTCTGGGTCTAGAACATTATACCCAGTCTACATCTCTTCCACTGAGAAAACAGCCAGCAACTGGAGAGTTCATAATTGACCAATGAGAGCGCATACTAGACCATGTTCATTCATCTTGAAAAGACCTAGGATGACAAGCTATATAAATGACCTTCAAACAGGTGTCTTTCTTAGATTGTGACAAGTATAAAAAACAAGGCCTTCATTTCACGTCTAAAGACAAATCTGAAAATGCAGGAGATGTAACTTTTTGGAAGAATTAAATACAGTGTACATTCTTCTATACTCCATGCTCAGAGACATGGTGGCAAAGTAAGAGAAAATAGTCCCACATGACAGACGGATGAACTGCTGGACCTGGAGCAGGCTGTCTAGCCTCTGTCTCTTTAGTTTCCTCACCTGTAAGGTGAGGCAGACAAGGTTGTTGCAAGCCTTAACAGGAGGCTCCACGCATTGTGCCAATGAAAGGGGAAGCCTATATCAAACTCCTGAACTCCAGACCAAATGACAAGGCCTTTCAATAGCTGATGAAAATAGCGTCTTGTGCTCCCGGCAACATGGTCCTCATATGCTACAAGGACTGCTTGGATGGTTGCAAAAACTGCTTGGATGGTTGCAAAAACTTTGTCTCATTTTTACAACTCCTCAAAGACTTTATACCATGGTTCTATCTACCATGGTTATAACAAGCACACACCACGTCAGAAGAAGCTCCTGTCTTCCGCAGTAGAACATGATGCACCCCCTCACCAGAAGGTCCAGAAGTCACATATTTTTTTAAATGTGTTGAAGAGCCAGATCCCTCCCAGAATAGTCAATGTAACTTACCCCCAAGACATTTTGTGCAGCAGGTTCTCAATTCTTTGTGCAAATTCATTTTGTTGTAACATTAATGAAAAACAGAAACTCAGTCACAGACCAGGGACGCCGTGTGTGGCCTCTATATGTTCTCCACATGTCTATGGAGGTTTTCCCCAGGAACTCTGCAGGGCCCCTTCCACATCCCACACAAGAGTAGGTTAGGTCATTGGTGTGGCTGAACTATCTAATCTGAGTGAATGCAGGGGTGTGCGACACCCCTGCCTGGGAAGGGTGGCTGTCCTAGACTGTATCCCCCTTGCACCTTGAGCTGCAGGGATCAGCCTCTGGCCATCCATGACCCTGAAAATGAATAAATACAAATTATTGAATATTTATAAGTGTCTGGAGTCTTTATTTATAAAACTGGATAAATATGAATAAATACAAATTATTGAATATTTATAAGTGTCTGGAGTCTTTATTTATAAAACTGGAGATGTTTGTGTTATCAGTAATATGAAGTAAGAACTCCTGTTTATATCAGTTGTTTCTGTTATATGTCATTTCCCTTAAAGTCCCAGTTTCCAAGAATCTACTCATGGTGTTAAACGAGGACTGACTTACTATATGGAGAGTCAAGTAAAGCGACGAAGGCATTGCAACTAAGATGAGCCAAAACGAGATGAACTTTCTCATGAATACCATTCCAAGGGAGAAAGTTCTTTGTCACTGACTACAAAGCATCAGAAAAGATTAATACTTGGAACCACTGAAAAATTTATTTATGAAAGAATGAGACAAGCATTTACAAACCATTTAAATGCATATATTATCCCAATAGGAGAATATAAAAAAAATCTTTTGATGACAATTTATTTTTACTGAGAGGGGCTTAGTGATGACCTAGCACAATGCTTCACTAATGTCTAGTCTCTTATGGCTTATATTCTAGTTGAACAGAAGAAAGGGAAAACAGGTTTATTTTTGGTTTTGAGTTTTTTTTTTTTTTTTACAATCTCATGTATAGAACAACCAATTTCTTGCCTGAACATGGACATCTATAGCCCCTTTTCTCACACAACAGCTCTGAGACTCTCCTCCCCTAGTAGTTTTTAATTTTCTTCCATGTTACTAAATGTAAGAGTGATAAATTTTTTTAAAGTTAGGAACTGGCATGACACCAACTGATCACATTCTCTGCTTTCCCATATATTTAGAGCTAATGTGTCCCATAAATAACTTTCTTAAAACAGACACTATTTTATAGGTTTTGTTTCAATGTATATATCATTTAAACTTTCTAACATATTCCATTTATAACTTCATTTGAGTGGCAAGCTACCCAGTTGTATCTGCAAAGCTGGTGTCATTCCCACTTCATAAGTGGGAAACTGGAAATGTAAAACACTCATCGAAAGTTAAACTAGGTTTGCACCCCAATCTCAAGTTTAATTTTGAGATTCTAAGTAGAACAAGGGTATCTTAAAAGCGATCTGTTAATAAATTCTGAATTGGTTGATTTAAAGAATAATGTACTTGTTTTTAAACTTGTTACATATTGTTTTATTTTAGTAATACATATAGGGCTCTGCTTAATCAGAGGATATAAACATTTGACCTCTACTGAACAAAATGTCTCCTGGCACTGTAAGTGTTAAGCTCTGATGGGCTAATTGAGTTAAATGTCATGCTGATTCAGGGCAGAGGAAGCTACTAATACGGCTACTTAATGTCTGTAGATGCTTTTCATACATATATCATATATACGTACATATATGTTACTCATAAAATCACAGATGGTGAGGTGAGCGGAAACTGAGAGCTGAGACTGGAGTAATGCTCACGGGCTTGAGGCAGGCACCGTCTGATCCCTGCAGGAGGAATGCTGAGAAGAATCCAAGGAAGTGGGCTGGGAGGAGGGTCAGGAGCCTGGTCAGGCGTGCCCACCCAGCTCAGCCCTTCTCTCCTCCCTCCCTCCCCAGTTGTTTTGCATTGGGTAGTGCTAGGAAACTAGACTTGACATTTAAGAGTGCTCACTGTTTTCCTGTGCATGCAGCTCACACATTCAGACCTACTAATATGACAAAAAGCGAAGACATTGGTTTGCCAATAAATGATATTCTTTTCTACAAAATGTTATGCTTAAAAAGTGCAAGTGTGAAGTGTGACAGAAATAGTTTTCTACAGTTGAAAGCTTAAATTGATGTGTTTAGCAGGACTGTCTATAATCACATAAATGTCTACCCTATAAGCATGCCTTCTTAAAGTTCTGTAGTCCCCAGTATTATATGGGATATACTATAAAGTCATAAGCCTTAAAGGTTTTGTAATGGAAGGTTCACTGTACTATATAATCCTACAACTACAATTATAAGAAGTCTTCTGGTAGAAGAAACCACTCATTTTTATTTAAAAGAAGTTAGCTATTGTATCCTTGTACTTGAAACATAGAAACTACATGCTCTATAAAGGAAAATAGGGGTTATAAACCATAAATTTATCCTACCAAGAAAAGAACACAGTTAGTAGATGACTAGATTTAAATCACACCCAAAAAGACAAACTATAATGCAAATGTAAGACAAACCATAAAAGGCTGTCTCTGATAGCTTGCAAAAGTCTCATTAATACAGTAACTCTGCATAAATTTAATTACATCTACACACACACACAAAATGTAATTTTTCCTACTTAGGAAGTACTGACCCAAATATCCAAAAGCAAATACGTGAATGTTCCTGTTATACAAATTAAAATGTCTTTGCAAGCATCTGTGTAACTTCTTAATTTAGTAAAAGGAGTCTGTACCTTCTTCCATCAAAAGATGCCACAGGCCAAGAAAGACAGCTTCATGGGGTGGCTCTTTCTTTCTGCCAAAATCCAGTGCCTGCACTCTCAGCTCGGAGCAGTTCTCAGCGTTGCACCCACAGCTGCCCTAGCAGAGGGCGGAGCTGCTGCCCGTGAGAGGGTTACCTATGAACACATGCCCAACACCTCCGGAAGGGTGCAACCGACCTTTCATATTCCTCTCACTGCTTTGCACAGCACCTACTTAAAACAGATAGCTCCTAAATATTTCACTTTGTTTGTATTTCAAGGCATTTCATGGTTTTGTTGCAAATATATGCAAGTGTGTGTTATTTATATATAGTAGAAAATTAAACTCCTCCTAATCTCTTCCTAACAGACCAATACTTCATGTATATCCAGCCTTAGGCCAGGTCTGTCAACAGGCACACACATCTTAATGCCTACTGTGTAAAATTCTACATGCTGGAGCCAAGAAAATCTGCCCACCAGACAGACATCTTGGCTGGACACTTGTCTCGAAAATAGCTACTCATTCTACATTCCCTGTAATAGGCCTTTAATTCAATACAAAATAAAAAGAACATAAACTACGCTAAAGAAGAAAAAGAGAAAAGAAATAGTCAACATAGATCAGTGGGGAAATCAACCACATATTTGGAATTCTATGGGAATAAGTTAACAAACAGGCACCTGGCAGGAAAAAATTTTAAGGAAATTATTGAGACATGATACACTTCCTGTCAAAACAGCACATGAGGTGGTGATTCATTATGTTAGTATCTTCTAAATGTGATGTGACTTTAAATGGTCCATAAGTTTTATGATATTCAAGTGCAGCACAGAAGAATTATTCAAATACTAAGCTGTTCAAATGATCTTGTGTTTAAAAAATTAAAAACTAGCATGATGCCAATTAAGATTGACAGGAAAACAGCAAAAGAAAAAAAGAAAACTGCATCGACTCACTGTATTCACAACTGGACACTTCGATGTCACTAACCTCAGTACTATCATTTCCCTTCCCTAGTTTAACTATGGCTCAAGCTCTGGACAGTGGTGCAAGTGAGAGTTGACGCGATCATAGCCCTGGACTAGGGAGCTGTCTCCCACACCACAAATATTATAGTCAGCTTGCTCTTGACAAGTCAAGAACACCAAGACCCTGAGTGAACATTTCCAGAATTCTGGAAATTTGCTTCATTCCCACATGTCTGTTAGTATATTAATAGATATATAAAACTATTTTCTATACAAATTTAAGATACAAGTATACTGCCAAAGCAAATATGAAATACAAAATAGTTTCTTCTGTTCAATAATATTCAAGTTTTTCTCTCCCTACTAAATAGTGACTGCAGATGTTTAAATTTTAAACCCAAATTGAAAGGAGTTTTTAAACTAATACTATGTAAGTTAAATAAATAAAATTTTCTTAGCAAGTGTAGGAGTTTCTGGTTGAACCCTAATATCTGAGAATTATCTCCAACTCTATTTATGGACTAAGATGAAATATACAAACTTTCATTAAGATGTCTAGTTATTAAATTTACTGGTTTTTAAACATCACTGAAACAGATACATATTTATAATATAGATTGTGTGATTATAGATTTTTGTAAAAGCAAAAAAAAATTAGACAATACTTTAATCTCATTTACCAGGTATGGGCCCCATACCCTGCCCTATGCTATCTCCACATCACAATGTATTCCCTTGCTTTCATGGCTGATTTGACGGCTCTGAGACAGCTACTTCCAAGACTCTTATCTCTAAGCCTCCAGCACCCAGAATATGCCTGCCTCTTAGTGAAGACTAGCCAAACTACTCAGTGACAGCTCAAAGCAGAGCTCTCGAATGCTCTGAGGTAGAAAACACTTTAAACAAACTGGGTGGTAGGATTTGGATCCCCACACCCAGCATAATGCCAATGTCCAATACGGCATTATCTTTACCTTGAGGTTCTATAAGAGGTAGAGAGATGCCATGCCTTAAAATGTCACCATTTTTATGAGCACATGCTTGTTTTAATATGACTAGTCAGCAGCAATATTCATTTCTGAATATTTCAATACTAGAAATGCACATGAAATTTTAGAGGTTTTAGAAGAAATTATGAAATCGAATAGAAGAGAAACTACCAAGTTTCTTAAGAAAAGGGGGTGGGGTAGACCAGGAGTGTAAAGGGGAGGAAAAGAACAAAGAGGGAGAGAAAGCCATTGTTATTTTAGCTGAAAACTGACATTTATTAAAAATGTTATAAACTTTAGGACATATTCTCTACCCAGTCTAAATGAAGTAGATTAAGCTCCATTTGCTAAATGATATTAATACCCATTTTCAGCCATCTTAGAGTCAATTTAAAATAATTACTGGATTACTGGCTGATTCCACCTCACTGCTCATGAAGAATTCAGACAACAACAGGAGCCGCCATGACAGGGAAATCTCAGGGTATGAGTAATCACTTCTCCTTAGGAAGATTCAACGCTAAAGTAGCATCTCCAAATCCAACTTGTTGAACAATTCAGACGTTGCCAGTCAAGTGTCTGAAAGTACTCTGGGAAACTCCACATCATGTGAATAACCCCAAGGGAGGCTTTCATCCTTACTTCCATAAAAACACAGAACTCTAAAGACAGGACACACCAGAGAGAGGGCTTGACCCAACCCCTCAGATTTCAGATGAGGTCACCAGGGCCCAGAGAGGTAACATGACCCACCCAACTATGTTAGTGACAGCACTCAGCACTAATACTGAAATACATATTCTGCTTCTGATTCAAGCATTGCTGTGCCCAGATGAGAAATCTTTTAGAGACCTTCCTATTGCTAAAATCTCCTACAAGATTCAAAATGAATGGTGGTCATGCCCAACTCCCACCAAAAAACCCGTTCTTAAATTCATTTTTATTCAGACATCATGTCTATTTCTATTTATTTTTATTGGTGCTTACCCAAGTAAACATAAAGCCTCCTATTATGAATGTGAAAAGAAATTTAAAAAGATGCTTTCTCTTATTTTTAATAAAAAAAAGATGTTAATAAAGCAATATCTGAATTATACTTGGCATTCCTATGAAGATAGTATTTTCCTAAAAGTGTTCATGGTAAATTTGAATTTTCCATAGCTCAGTCCTGGATTTTTAAGATAAGCAAGCCAAGCTAAAAGATAATTTGGGTCTTTCTGAAGTTATGAATATGATCTAAAAGTTTATTTTTATCACAAAACAAACTGTGCATGTGTTTATAAAATCAAATTCACCTTCTTATATGGCATTTTTAAAAAATTTTATAAGCAGGCTAACAATCAAAGGACAAGAAATCTAAGAATGCTAGCAAGAGACTTGCTAAGTCTCTCAGGGTATAACCATTATAAAAGCAACTTCCAGAAATTCAACCCTGAAAACTTTTTTTAAGATTTATTTATTTATGCATACAGAACTGGGGTACAGGTCAGAGAGGCAGAGACAGAATGGAGGCAGAACAGGCAGATTGATGAAGTACACTGCTGAGGGGAGCAGCAGGCAAGAAAGGAAAGGTCCAATGCGCCATGTGGATCACCTCCCAGGATGGGGATTGAACTCACACTGAAACTTCTGCTGCTAGCTTGCAGTGCTGCATCCTTACCCACTGCACCACCAGGGAGAGTCACTGAAAACTTTTGATATACTGAAAAAACTGGCAACTTCACAAAAAGCAATGCTAGAAAGTTTAGATAAGCCATGTTTTATATATATAATGTGTTTTTAGTAAGAGGGAGATTACACTTTCCATAGAATAATAAGTCTGGGTCCT
>NW_004567108.1:37924919-37933658 GCF_000260355.1 Condylura cristata
TTATGAAAGTAGAAATCACTAACAGGGAGAAAACTGGAAAAAAAAAATCAAACATATATGGAAATTAAGCACCTTTGACCCACCATTTGTCAAAGTGCTAGAAAGTTTAGATAAGCCATGTTTTATATATATAATGTGTTTTTAGTAAGAGGGAGATTACACTTTCCATAGAATAATAAGTCTGGGTCCTAATTCCCCCCATCACTCCATCCCATCTATTCTGTTCAGTTCAAGTTCCACCACCAAATATTTATTAAGAGTAAATTAACTCACTACTTAAAGATAATGGTTAATAAAAATAATCATCTGGAAAGAAAGATTCTAAGGTTCTCAGAATTTATCCAGAGATCATCATGTTCAAGACTAAACATAAGCTCATGACCAAAACCAGACCTCCTGATACCTAGTTCTGTGTTGTTTTCCACTCAACTGATAAAAAGAATGGCTTTACTTTTACCCTTCTCCCTGACTCTCTTCCAGAACAAATAAATAACAAAGTGCCATGTCCTAAAGAGTTGTAAGTGAAACAAAAACTTCAAATAACTCAGGTTGCCAAAAACTAAGGATAATATTTTTGTTTCAAGTTTATCTTTAAGTCACATCTTCAAGGAAGTGATAGTTCTGCTCCGGATTGATGATATAGTATAAATGCGTGATAAAGATATAAAGGGAACTCTTCTACATGTATTTACTTCTATTTAGTTTTGTTCTCTTCTTGGAGAAGAATGATTTCCTAACTGAAGAAGACGAAAAAAATAACATTTTTAAGAGGTAAGTCATAGAAGAGCGTGATTGTTGAAAAAATCTGATGAGAATTCGCAAACATAATCCATTAGGAACTGTGAAGAATGACAGAGGGATTCAAATACAGGAGAAAAATCACATACCACTTAAATTTTCAACAAGGCAGATTCTACAAACTACAGACAGAAGAAACTGTGTTGAACCTAAACAAGATTCTAAGTAATTATTAAAGTGTTGATCTCTGCGTACCTCAACGAGATATCAGTGGCTACTTAGAACCAGCATGGGGAAGGGTGTTTGTGTGGGGATGAAACTTATTACTGACAAACAAAAACAACTACAAATCAACAAAAACAGCTCTGGGCAATCTCTGCACAACAACAAGCATCAGCAAAAACCCTGAGTAGCAGAAAGCTGAGAACTACTGCATGGAGTTCAAGGAACATGTTACCTGCATTACTCCATCCCATAATCCAGACAAGTTGGTACCAAGAAGGATCTCCTTGGAGGGATTTAACTCCACATGGACAAGGGAAGAAGGAACCCCCCCCCCAAAAAAAAAGTCTCTCCATCAAGTAATGAAGGAAGAAAACAAGAGAGGATAAAAGGAACAAAGGAATGATAAAATAATCAGAGGCCCTCCCTGGTGGCGCAGCGGGTTAAAGCACTGCACTGAGAAGCTAAAGCCACTTCTGCATGAGTTCGATCCCCGCCTGCCCCGGAGGAGACCACATGGGGTGGCAGACCTCTCCTGACCCGCCTGCTGCTCCCCTCAGCAGTGTACTTCCTCGATCTGCCTGTTCTGCTCCCCACTCTGTCTCTGGTGAAGTCTCTCACTGCCCCTGAGTCTCTGGCCTGTACCCAAGTTCTGTATGTACAAATAAATAAATCTTAAAAAAAAAAAAAATCAGAAAGCAATTTAAAAATGTCATAAATATGTACTTGTTATGTCCTTGTCTGGCAATAACTATTCTAAATTACTCTAAGTGGAAATATTTTAAATTAAAAGGTAATGTGTCTTAACAAAAAATACAAGACCCAACTACATATTGCCTATAGGAGAGTCAGTTAACCTTTAAAAGAACTTGGGGGGAGGTGGGTGAAGAGGGAAGGAAAAGATAGAAAGATATTCCTTGCAAATAAAAATAAAGAGTAGAAATAACTACACTTAGATAAATAAGCTTTAAGGTCAAGTTATATCAAGAAACAAATGAGGTCATTACATAAGAAATAAATTCATTTAGAGGAGTTAACGGTTATAATTATATGTACCCCCAATATTAGAGCGCCTAAATTTTTATTTCTGAAGGCAGAAATAAACAGCACTGTACTAGTAAGGGTTTTCAATAACCCACTTTCAACAATGGATAGCTCATCCAGACAGAAAATCAATGAGAAAATAATGGACTTAAACTACACGTTAGAGTAAGTAGATGTCAAAAACATTCCATTCCATTCCAATAGAATATACATGCTCTTCAAGCATACACTGAACAATCTCCAGGATAGATCATCTATTAGGTCACAGAATTATTAAGTTTAAATTGAAAGTCAAATACAGTATTTTTTCCAATCATAATGCTTATGAAAGTAGAAATCACTAACAGGGAGAAAACTGGAAAAAAAAAATCAAACATATATGGAAATTAAGCACCTTTGACCCACCATTTGTCAAAGAAGAAATCAAAAGTGAAATAACTGAGACATAAAAAGACAAATACTGTATGTTATATAATAGTGGTAATATATGGAATTTTTAAATTTTTTAATCAGCTTTCAAAAAGCTGATTGCAAATAAACAAACTACAATGGTAGTTGGCAGGGGCTAAAGGAATGAGAAAAAGTCAAAAGGTAGTTTTTATTTGTAAGAATAAATTCTGAGGATCTAATGTACAGCATGGTGATTATAATTATAATTAATACAGTATTATATACTTGAAAGTTAATGAAAGTAGATTTTATGTGTTCCTCACACACACATGTGCACAAGTTAACTATGTGACGTAATATATGTGATAATAATCTTGGTAATCATGCCACAAAATTCAAGTATACCAAATTATCAGATTATAGACATTAAGTATACAACTATATTTGTGCATCATTTCTCAATGAAGTTGAGAGGGAGAGGCTGGAATATCTTAATGGTGGGATATCATAATGGTGATTAGTTCCCTTCACTGCAAGTATTCAAAGGGCAATAGTGGCATGGTCAACCATTTGAAGTTATTGTACATTTGCTAGAAATTAGAAAAAGCTAAACCTAACATAATCAAGACAATTTCCTATGAGAAACTGTTGAATCTCCCAGGTTTATCTAAAGCTAAGCCTGACATAATCAAAACAATTTCCTCTGAGAAACTATGAATCTCCCAAGTTTATCTAGGAAAGAATAGCCATCTAACTTTCTGAGAACCCTTTATCTTCCTTACAGCCCAATGTTTTCCAATGCAATCCATACCTGATACACAAGATAGCAGCTTTTGAGGGGTGCTATATATTAAAAGGTAATCACTAGCCCTGTAAATAGACTAGTAAATGGAAATGGAGGGTTCACACGAGGAGGGAAGGGAATGGGTGAAAGTCAATAGCATAAAAGGAAGACTATGACCCTGTCCTAGAGACTTGGATATAGAATGCCAGAAACACCTATGTGTTAGAGAAGCTAAGAAACGTAACAACATCACCTTTTTAAAAAGTTATGCAATTTTGTGGGGGTGGAGTGGGGAATGGGATCAAAAACGGGGTGGGGGGTGGGGAGGGAAGTGCAAGAACTATGGTGATGGCACATGGGATTCGGTGATGGGAAGCCCACGGGGATTACAATTGAGATAAAAACAAAAAAGTATAAAAAATGATGTAAAAATAAACTATTATATTATTTTTTAAAAAAACAAATCCTCAAAAAAAAAAAAGTTATGCAAGGTTCACATGTGAGTCTGAATCCAGGTGATGTCAATGAAATTCTGGGTAATGGTCTCAAAGTAAATAGCCCACAATCTCATTCATCACCATGTATACCCTACTATGTGAAACACTTAACCCCTCATCACATAGCAAACCAGGAGCTGGCAGAGCCAGGAAAACTACTGACAAAGAATCAGGCAGCAATGCACAAGACAATATTCACCAGAGGGGAAAGGCAGAAATTGCCCCAAGAGATCCTTTCTCTGAATCATCCAGCCCCCATAAAAACCTCTTGATACTTAGAAGCCCTTGATAAAAACAATTTTCATGGAGCAAAGGAGATTTTATCATTAAATAATCAACGCAAGTGGCTCTACATTCCCAGAACTACCCATATCTTCTCTACCTGGGAACTCTTCAGAAGAAAGGGAGAAGGGTAGCCTATGCCCTACATGTACCCCATCAGGTCAAATCCAGGATTTCATGTCTCAGATCTCTCTGGACTGCATTGGACTACATCCAGAAAGAAAACCAGCCACCAGCTTATCAAGGTGAGTTGACAGTAGTCATAGATCATAATGCCCTCAATAGATCATAATGTCCTCAAAAGTCTACCACCTGCATCCACCCTGGGGATAGTGTTTCTGGCAATGCGGCCCAAGCCAATAAAAGCTGGATTGACAAATGTTACTCTAAGTTTCAAATTTTATGCTGGTAGAGAATGTAAGACCTGACAGGTCACGAGAGGCCATCGAGTCTACTCTTTTGTTTTATCCCATAAGGGGGTCACAGTTACTGAGGTCACAGGCAGCTCTACTCTGCTTGGACTCCCAGTCTAGGACACTTCCTCCCTAAGTCACACTGATATCTCTGCCCTTTGAAATCTGGAAAACCTACTACAACTACCACTTTTTAAAATTCTGTTTTCCATTTGCTATATCTATATTAAATCAACAGGGGCCTCTCTGGTGGCACAAGCGGTTAAGTCTCAGCACTTTGAAGCTATCAGCAGCCACTGCAGGATGAGTTCGATCCCTGGCCAGGGAGCTGACCCACATGGCATGCAGACCTCTCCTAACCCACCTGCTGCTCCCCTCAGCAGTGTATTTGTCCATCTGCCTGTTCTGTTTCCCTTCTGTCTCTGGTGAATCCTCTCATGCCCCCCCATACCTCTGTATGCATAAATAAATAAATCCTTATAAATAAAACCCCAGATCTTGTATACGTAAATAAATCCTTAAATAAATAAATATAATCAACATTTTTCTGGCATCCACTCTGCCAGGCACAACTCCAAAGGTTCAGTAAATTAACTCACTGAATCCTTCCAACAACCCAAAAGGGTAGGTTACTATGGTCATCTCCATTTTATAAATGGAAAACCCAGAGATAGAGGTCCCCCAGACAGGATAGAGTCCAGCTAGCCAATGTAACAGTCAGGTCCAAAGTCCCCACTCTTAGCCACTGTTACAGTGTATGAAAGATAATTTCTTTAACTTATAAAATGATAGAGCAAGCCTGAATAACAAACAGTATGATCATTAGTGTTCTGCAATGAATTTAAGGGTAAACCATAAATTTCGCTAGTTATATGCAATATATCATTAAGGGAATGTCTGTGTATATTAACTAAATACATAAAGTACATTAACAGTTTAAGCAGTTTGTGAAAGGTAAAATCATATGCATCTCAGTCAACAAGTCTGCCACTTGAACCAGGCAGAATTATTTGAGGGCTGGTTTTAGAGGATCGCTTTCTGAGCATGTTACTTGAAAAGCAAAGATATCTTGCTAGTCTCTACCTTTGCTGATGCTCATGCATGGATTTAAGATGATTTCTGCTTTTAAAGGAACACTGCTTTTACATTAACCTTTTACAGGAAAAAAAATCAACACAATCATCAATAATTGAGTGGAAGAAAATCAAACTAAAATGGCAATACACCTCTGAAGATTAATTTAAAAAATACATCTGATAAATAGTAGTCAAAACCACTGGAACAAATATCCAATTTTCTATTGTGTTACTTTTTCACTTTCCCTCATATTAAAAATGATGTCAAATCTCATTATCTTGGTTATCCAGGAGAAATAGTCCAGAAGCAATAATGGTAGAAATAAACAAATTACAGTTGTGCCTAAGATCGAATTTCAAGGGAAAAATTGCTGTCAATTTAGAAAATGTACTATCATGTAAACTTAACAGGACTTATTTTGCAGCCAAATGTCATAGTACGGAGTGTAAAAAGCCCACTATGAAACTATAAGAGATCCTAAAATCTCTAAAACCAGAAAAGCATTGCCTTAAATATGAAACCAGAGAATTAAAGCAAAGAACAATGTCAGGTACACAGTAGGAACTCATTAAATATTTGTTGAATATACATGAAGAAAATAGTCACAGAGGAGCATAATAAAAGAGTGTCAATGGAAAAATAGCAGATACTGCTTTTGAGTTGCTGAGATTTTATTAATACCTGGGTAAGAAAGAAATAAGGATTATAGAGATTGGGGGGTGGCCAGGGAATGATAGTACAATCCAATCAGAGCAAAATGCTGTGCCACAGGATATGACCTCTACTTCTGAAGAAAAATATCTCTAAGCCCAGCTTTGCCTAAGTAAAGGTCTGAAGTCAAACCCTACATAGTGACAAAATATTTACAGTACAATTCTAACATGGCAAAGTTCCTGAGTTTGTTGCATTTTAAATATAATACTTTAATTTAGAATTCTCAATAGGAATTGCTCAAGCTTGACCCATCACTTAAATCAACTTACTTTAGTAACAGGAAAAAATATATCCTTGTATCTCCTCTGCTCCACTAAAAGAGCATAAATACAAATGCAATTAGACAAAATCTACATAAACCAGACCTGTCATAACTGATCCATAAATTAAAGCATAATAAAATTACAGCTTGGGAGTCTGAGAGTAATTAAGGCTGTGTACAGCACCATCCTCACCAGAGTCCAATCAAAGAACCACACAATATTTATATCACAAATCTTTTCCTGGGGAATCAGCTCTTGCTCTCCAAACTCTGGCAGGACTTGAAATTAGCACTTACATACCAATATAGTGGTTACCAGTTTTGTACAGAATGCCTAATACAAAAGTAACATTATATTCTGTCATTTGTTTTAATACCTGTTTAGAACTCACATCCTCTTCTCTCATGGCATATACTAAAGGTCACGGTATCACAGCTCACCTGAAATTCCTGCTCAATTTAAGCCTTAACCACAACACCAGTTTCTTATAAAAGCACAATGAGAAAATATTCCAAAATCTTCTATAGTGTTCACAAGAAAGAAAAAAAGAAATCCAAGTGGGGCACGTGATGATATTTCATAGAGCCTTAAATGCCAACTATTATTTTTCCTTTCACCTTTAAGTGTTTCTGAACTGCTTAAAGGACAGGGCAGGTGCTTCAAAGGAAAATCTAATGACACACCTGTTACATAACCTGTTCTTAGTTGGTCAGGTTATGTGGTTTTGATACGGAAGAAAAAGCAGTCAAAAGCAGTAAAAACACTGATTCTCTGTTCTCCATTCTCCCATTAGCCAGAACATTCTTCTGAGGCATACACCCAATAAGCAGCTCTGTACCTCAGTTTCCCTAACCACTAAACACAAGGTGTGAGCCTCTTCAAATTGTTTGATCAAATTACAAATATAACACTTTAGTACATTACGTTGATTATAGAGCATTACATAAATACAACATGTGTTGTATTTTAAAATTCCAAAGATTATTGTAGTGTTTTACTCCAAATACTTCAAAGAGGTTGCCTGGGCAAGCTTAGGCAATCAAGATTAGGCAAATACCAATATACTTTAAAAACGTATACAAAGATACATAGAAACCTTCCCTGGTAAAGTTGTCACTGTGCATCGATTGTCATATGCAAAGAGGAACCCACAGAGCTTAAGAAGGACGGGTCTTTTTGTTTTTGCTTTCCCTGACAGCATCAAGGCCTAGGAACACAAGAGGACCAAGTTTCAGAAAATCGAGGGCCCCAAATGATCAGTTCTTCTAATTGTCTTTTTCGTATTTTCTTACTCAAATGGTGCCAGTGTCATGGTAAACCTCCATAACTCCAGGTCTGTGGAGATTTGTCAAGACCCAGAAAAGAGTCAAGGAAACACAGATGGTGCGGCCTTTCCTCCACCCGCCCAACTGTAACCAATAGAACTGTAACCAATAGAACGATGATGGACCGAGGCAGTAGGTTCTAAAGGAGGCAGATGGATTCTCTCTTGGAAATCTAGCTGGTGCCTGGGAAACTAGAGCTGAAGCTCCATGGAGGCCTGGGCACCCAAGTTAACGCAGTCCTAGACAGCAAGGTAGCCTCCTTGGCCTGTCATGACCCCTTTGGAAACTAAGCAGCGGAAGGTTAGGCTACCACCATCCACACCCAACCAAGATAACCATAGATGCCTTTTGAAACACAGCGAACATTTCCATAGGTTTCCATACGAAAGTAGTGTGAGTGCTGCTGTCCAGAGCTTGCACTTGGTCGGCCTTATGGGACCCAGTTCCGCCAAGCACCCTGTCCCTAAAGTCTTTGCACCCCCAAAAAGCGAAGACCCCAGCTTTGGAGACTCACCCTTCTGCACCGCAAGAGTGCCATCCATTTCCCTGGCGCCGGAGGACCCTGGCCCGCTTCCACCCACCCATCCCCGACCCCAGATCGCCGGAGGGTCGGCTACCGCGGTCTCCCCGCGCTCGGAGCCTGGCCGGGTCTCCAGAGAGACCCGCGCTCTGCAGCTGCCGCGGCCGCGCGGAGCTGAGCAGCCCAGAGCACTTGTTGCCGTCCCCGAGGGAGCGGGAGGCGGCGGCCATCCCTCGCGCCGAGGAGCCCGCAGCAGCGGCCCCAACCCCCCTCCACTGACCCCCGCCACGCCGGGACCGTGGAGAAAGTGGCTCCAGAATCGAGGACTCAGGTGAGGAGGACAAACTTTTCCACCCAGGGCTGCAGGGAGAGGAGGAGCACGGAGCCCCCCAGAGCTATTACCTGGAGCTGTGGCCCCCGCCGCCTCCGGAGCCCCAGCGAGGCGCTGCCTCCCGCGCCCTGCCCCAGGG
>NW_004567108.1:37934047-37942005 GCF_000260355.1 Condylura cristata
GCGCGGCCCTGCCGGGCCCAAGGGAGGCGAGGTTGCGCCCTGGTGGCGGCGTCCGTGCGCCCCGGGCCCCCGTGGGCCTCGCCTGGGCGCTGCCTGAAGAAGGGCTGGCCTGCCCGCACCTGAAATCAGTGGTGCCAGGCCCGAGGGAGGCTCAGGCCGGCATCAGTCAGAAGGCACCACACCTGTGGCACAGTACCGCGCAAGCATTATTTAAATGGCAGCAGACGCCCTCTGAGTTCTCTAGGCTCACGAACCTCTGGCCCAAAGCTTCGCGGTCGGGGTTCTTGCCACGCAAGTGGGGCCTTTAAAGTCGCGATTCAATAATTCCCGAGAAAACCATAACCAGATTTTGTGTTTTCAGTGAAGAACAAATGAAGGGGGTTCCTTATCTTGGTGATTTTTTCGGTCATAACTGATCACAACCTCACGGGGAGAAGCCTCCTCTCACAATCAGGTCTTACATAAAACAGACCTCAATTATAGCAGCTTTCAAAACAAAATTGCCGATTTAACAGTTCTCGTAATTACCTTGAGTCGCTGCTTTGTTGTCTTGTGAAGACCTGTCACCCACAGAACCAGGACAGGGGTGTGGTCCAAGGAAGTTAGCCACCAAGACACTGAGCCAGGAACGCGCATCCGACCGTGCGTTCTAATTCAGGGAGAATTGTGAGCCCAAGACTTGGCATCAGGCACTGCCTTGTCAAGAAAAAGAAGACTCTGAACTTCAAGATACTGAAGATAAAGACAAAAACAATACTCTTACAGAAACAAAATATATTTTCAACCTGGAAATGTCTCCTGAAGATTAATAGAATCAGTATAGACAAAAATAGTTTCAAAGCCATTCTAGTGAGTAGGAACGTTCATGCATCTGTTAATCCTTTTCACAGCATTAGTTTTGAATCATTGTGTGTTTTCTTTCTTTGTCCACCCTTTTACTTTCATTAATTCTGTCAGAAACCCAAGTAGAAAAAAAAACTAAGTAAACGTGAGAACAACCTAAGATAAGACGTTGCCCCCTAACCCCCAAAAAGAAACAAACCAGCAAAACTAGCAATTGTGGAACCCTCACCAGATGAGGACATGTAATCACACTATCTGTAGTTTTCTTGCCTCCTCTCAAGCACTGAGCTTAATAAATATTTAAATAAGTACTTGGCTTTCAACCTCTCTAGGTTCAAATATTAAGCAAAGTGTACTCTAGCAACCTTAAAAGAAGCCAGCGAGTATATGAGGCAGGAAGCTATCAGTTCCGTAAACAACCCTTTGCATCTGATTGATTTTGCTGCTCCAGATATAGGTCACTCAGGACACTGAGATAGTGTGAAGCTTGGCTGGGGCAGCATTTATTTAGAATTCAAAGACTCCACATTCTCAGTCCCCAGACAAGGAACATTCAGCCAACAAGAAATCAAGCTGTTAATTCATTTGGGAAAATTCTAACTTCCTAGTGAGTATTAGACCAGTGTCCTAGATCAGCTGTCTTTTCTAACTATTCAATCTCCATTCAGCCTTACAGACTTCTCTCCAGACAGACCTCCTCCATAAATCCTCTTTATTGTTCTGATTTCCGACACCCTCTGAACTTTGACAAAGCTTAATGGCCTTACCACACAACACAGCACCTGATTATATTCACTGTCATATGGTGGACAATCACAGGTTCTTATTCTCTCTTCAAAACTTGTCATTTTTAACCCAGTAATTTCCACAATCCTAAGAGAAGTTTCCTCTGGAGCATTTAGTATATGTTTTAATGAACTATCATATTAGTTATGCAGGAAAAAATGTTTATCACAATTTTCAAACTTCAATGGTTATAAATATTCCAAATTCTATTACCTACTTAAACGTTTCCTGCACTTCATTCTATTTCCTTTGCCAATAATTCTCAAAGATTGAATTATAAATCTAGGGTTTGACCATATGTGTTAGGAATCTACCAGTGTACCATATGTGTTAGGAATCTACCAGTGTTTCCTAAATAAAAACATAATATGAGAAGATGATAAGTTTCAGTATGAGGAGAGAATGGAGGACAAGTTTTAGAAAAAGACACAGAATGACCCTGAGCAAACCCAGTCTTTTTAAGAGTCCATGCTCTTTTCTGTAAAGTGGGCAAAAGAATGGTACCCTTTATCACTGTGAGGTTTCAATGACTGAAGATGATTATGGGGCACATAACTAGGGTGCAGGAAATGGTGGAAATTAACATTTCAGAGCATGACTACATTAGAACACTTCTGAGCTTTGAGAAAACTGGTAGAGTGTATCAAACTGAGGTTAAGAAACTAGCTCTGCTTTATACACTTGGTTGCTCAGACTAAGAAGGGAACACAAAGAGGCCAATATGATCAAAACCAGTGAATAAATCTCATGGGCAAAAACACAACTTTCAGTCCTGCTACAAATTAGAATCACCTGAGAAAGCTTTAAAAAAATAAATAAATAAATGCTTGAGTCCCAGAATCCCACCCAGGCCAATTATTTGTCAGCATCTCTAAGGGCTGAGGTCCAGGCAATTTTTTTGACCTAAGCTTCCCAGGTGATTCTTAGTGGTATGCCAAAGTTAGAAACAGCTGGACTAAAGGAACTGGACTATTTCCACTGTAGAAGAGTGAGAGCCAATGAGGCTAAGGGAATCACCTCTTCTACTTCTACTAATGATGAACAATCCTGCTTAAATTGCTATACTCTGGTTTCTCCTCAGATCGCATAAATCTTCGCCTTTTAAATTGCTGGCCAATGATTTGGTGTAATGCGCATTTGACGCACCTAGAGATCTTGTCCAGATGCAGATTTTGACTCAGTCTCAGATGGAGCGTGACACTGCATTTCTGACAAGCTCCAGGTGGAGCCTGTGCTGCTGGTCTGTGGACCATACTCTGAGTCACAAAATAATGGACCTTGTGATGGGGAGGGGAGGAGTGCGGGGGGAGGGGAGTAGAGCTATACTCACATGGTTACAAGAGAATTCTTGACATCTCTGAATATATTTTTATTAATCAGTTCATATTTGTTGTGCAACAACTGTATGAAAAATGTATTTTGCAATCTTCTAAGGAAAAAGTAAGCCATTCCCAGTCAGTTTTAAGAGGTCTTCTTTCCTTAGGGATGTAGAGCCCCTCAAACAGGACCTGCTTCTTCTCCCCTAGGCACAGTGAGCACAGTCCACAGGACCCACAGTAATCGTAGGGCCAAAAAAAAAAAAATGTTATAACTTATTTTTAAATCAGAAGAAATAAAATGAACTTCTGGGTCAAACAACATCTTTTCATATATATATTAATATATTGGTTTTTATAACAATGCACTCAAAAACCAGTCATTTGAACTTGTAAAGGCCAGTAACTCCTATTCTTCATCTACCCAACAAACACAGATGTTTTCCCCAGGTTCTAGAACAGTCTTCATCTCAGAAAGTGATTACTTATTTGCATCACTGGTTTAGTTGGTTTTCTTCCTTGCCAACTGGATCCAGCTGTCTTCAAGGTATAGATATCTTCTTAAATCTTAAACCAATTCAAAGACTCTCTTTTGATCTCTGGGGCACAATTGTATCAGGCAGGACAGCTGGATAATTCCCCAACTGCATATATCTATAAATCTTTCACTGTAAGCAATTTTATTTCCAAGAGCACCACCAGAGTGTTCAGGTATGGGTTGTGGGGCAGAAAAATGCAATACTTAGTATTTCTCCAATCCCCTGACACCTGCCAAATGCTCACACAAGAATATTAAATACCAGCCTGGAACAATTTTTCATAGTTATATAATAAAGTCCCCAAGCAGAGTTGATAATTGAGATACTAACACCATTTTAATTAGGGAGATACAACTAGTCACTGATAATACATGTGGGAAATAATGTGTGTGCGACTGTCACATGAGCTGTAATTATGTTTAATACTTCTGGTGACATGATGGATGGTTGAGTATGAAGCTCCAGTGCTCTGCACGTGATGTCATTTGGAAGACTCAAAATGCATGTATAGCTTTGGGCAGCTATTACTCATTAAAGAGGATCAAGATCCTGTTTTTCCATTTATAAACAACAGGCAGAGGAAAGGAAATACTGGAAAATCTATAAATAAAGTTAAAATTAATTTGTTCCAACACTACCACCCCAAAAAGACATATAAAAATATTAACTCAGCTACTTAAAATTCATTCAGTCCCATTTGATAACTCATAACATGTAACCCAAGAACTAATTCTTGTCACTAAAGGATCCAAGAGTTTTTTCAATAGCCTAAGTGAAGGATCCTATAGTTTTTGAACCCAACTCAGAAGATGTAGGTAGTCAAATACAATGTATGAGGACTTACTGTTGTCATTCTGTCCCCACACTCTTCTGAAGTTGATATCTTAACAGCACATTTTCTTCACTACTCTCCGGAGATACAAAAGGCAGGGGAGCTTACTAAGGCCCTTATACTCCCACCCAAATGAAAAGACTTGAGGATCCAAGATAGAATACAGAGGGAAATGGAAAGACTTGGGAATGAAAAAAGGAAAGTCTAACAATAATACCTTTAATCCATCTTGTTTTGAAAAATTAAGGGTCCTACCCAGAGCCATGTCATTAAAAGGCAGTTAATTCTCATCTATCAAATAAAATGTCTTTTTCAACATCACCTATTACTAGGGAAATGCAAATCAAAACTACAATGCTCCATCCTTACCCACACCTATTAGAATAGCTACTCTCAAAAAGACAATGAATAACAACTGCTAAAGAAGATGTGGAAAAAAGAGAACCCTCGTACACTGTTGCTACAAATGGAAGCTGATCCAACCCCTGGAAAACAGAATGGAGAATTCAAATAATTCAAAAGTTATCCTTTTGCTTAAAAAAATTAAGAATATAACTACCACACGATCCAGCTATTTCACTACTCAGTATTTATCCAAAGGATATGATAATATTAATTTGAAAAGACATATACACCCCTATGTTTATTGCAACAGTATTTACAATCGCCAAGATGCTGGGGGTGGGGGGGAACTAAACAGCTATCGACAAATGAATAAATAGTGGAAATGTGGAATATATGCACAATGAAATATTACTTAGCCATAAAAAATTAAATCTTTGCCATTTGCTACATGTATGAAACTTGACAGCATTATGCTAAATGAAATAAATCAGAGAAAATTAACTGCCTTAAAATTTCACATATATATGGAATCTAACAATAAATAAAACAGAAACAAACTCACAGATACAGGGAACAGATTGGTGGTTACTAGAGGGAGGATGGCTGGAGAATGAGCAAAATGGATAAAGGGAATCAATTATACAGTGAGATATGAAAACCCAACTTTTGGTGGTGATCACGTTGTAGTAAATACAGATATCAAGTTAGAAAGTTGCATTCTTAAATGTATGCATTGCTAAAAACCAGTAATATTACCTCAGGTTTTTTAAAAGGTCTTTAAATTATCACTTTTTAATATTATTTCATAATGCAAGTAATTAGTTGTTCACTTTGGAGAAAATTTTCAGCCACATGAATGGAGGAGATTGGGAAGGTACCATAACAGAAACAGTGGACAAACTCAGAGAATTTACAAGACAGCCTTAATCTTCACCCTCTAATCCATGAATTGACAAGTATTTTCTGTAAACAGTCAATAAATATTTTAGGTTTTATGGATTATGTGGCATCTGTCACAACCACTTAACTCTGCCATCATAATACAAAAGCAGTGACCAACATTATATAAGCAAAATGGCTTGTCTGTGTCCCAGATATTTTTTTATGTACATAAAACAGACACCAGGGAGGGCCTCCCTGGTGACACAGGGGTTTCAGCACTATCAAGCTATCACCAGCCATAGTGGCGTAAGTTCAATCCCCAGCCAGGGAGGTGACCCACATGGCACAGCAGACCTCTTCTGTCCCACCCGCTGCTCTCCTCAGCAGTGTATTTCAGTTCTGTTCCCCACTCTGTCTCTGCCAAAAACACTTTACAGAGAAAGTGAGTCTTGAAGAATATGTTACTTAACTTTTTGTGGATGCCCAGGGCTAATACAGTACTAGATATTCTTGCAGAGTCATTTCAACCTGGAAGTGCTCAAAAGAGCTCAAAGACAGCCTGCACCAGTGAAGAGAACGTCCCTCACCCATGGTGGTATACAGAGCCTTATGGGAATTGGACCAGTTAGGGAGTGGTCAAAGTCACTGTAGAACACCCCTGGGGAACTTCTGAAAATCTTGGATTCTAGACTCCTTATAATTGTTGCTTCCTTGCCTTTTATATGTCATAATTTAATAAATTTGTTTTACCTATTTCTTCTAGGTAAAATGTGACTTGTTTTAGAGTGTTTCCTGGCGAACACATAGAACAGTCCCTTTTAGTATCAAATATGGAGAGGCCTTCAGATCTGATCATTCCTATCACTCAACCCCTCCTCCTGGAAGCCCACCTGCATCCAAGTCTCCTATGGGTGGTTGTGAGTAAGATGCATAAGGGTTCTGCAAAAACACTTTATGCCACTGCTTGTTTTACTTAAGTCAAATATATACAGCACAGGGCTTTAAATGTCCTATGCCCTTGGGCTGCAAAGCTCTTCTACTGCTCGTATCCTATCTTTTGCTCTCCCGTTTCTTGACATTTGCACATGGGCACATCATATTGCATGACAGAAAGGGAGATAATTTGATGTCTTGTGTGCATTCAGGAAAACATGTTGTGACTGGCATGCATCTATGCTAAAGACGTTCCCTTGTCAGGCTGTTATCCCAGTGTTAGGCAGAGCCAGCCATGTTCCCAGGCCAGAGGCCTAAGCAGACATTGCAGCCTTTTCCCATTACTCATACCCTCCCCTCAAGTCCCGCCCCAAGTACTGATTCATCAGTTCCACAGTGCATCCTAGAAAGGTATATTTTGAAACCATTCCCCTGATAATTCTTTTAGATTGCTCCCCAACTTTGCCCTTTACAAACACCGCTATAACCTCTGTTCCCTTCTAAAGAGTTACTCTCAATGATGGTTTTCAGACTCACGTGTTCCTAGACCACGGTATCAGTCACCAGTGCTGCAAGGACTTACATTATGGATCCCAGACTCACTATCATCATAACGGCAGCTAATACATGGACATATGCCAAATACTGTCCTAAACCTCTGACTTACATGTACTCATTTAATCCTCACAAAACCTCTTGAGGAACCGTTGTTGTCTCCTTTACACCAAGAAAGCAGTGTGTGGTAAGATCACACGTGAGTTTCAGAAGACCTCAGGAGCCCATGTTTCTTATGCAGCTGACCACTCCTACCCTGGTCCATCTGGCTACACCACTAGCCCAAGCCCTCCCATCGTATTTGGTCGGCTTAGCTGACCAAATTTTAAAAAGAATATTGCAGATTTCAATGTTTTTCTACTGATCTCCTAAACCTTAGCTCAGCTTCTCCTTCCAGGAAACTTTGTCCAAACCTCCCAACCTTTATCTATATTCCCTTTGCATTTCTTGATCACCAAACTATGTGACCTTTTGCTGGTCTATGTCTACTTCCAGTTCCCTCAACTGAGAGTTTGCTAAATTGAGGAGTTGATTTCAATTACCTTTGACTCTTTAATGCCTAGCACAAGACCTGGCTGAAGGCATATGTAACTGTTGAATAAATTCGGCCTACAATGATAGCTCCAATCCTTTCCCTTACAGGAAGGACTTACTAATTCATCTCTGGAGTCTGGGACAAGAAGGAACACCTTCCAATAGGCCCCTATTAAGTCTTTATCTCCATAAACTACACATTCTATTCTTTGCATCTTTTCCTAATTTACTTTACAAATCCTGCCAAAAATACTTATATTCTTTTTTTTACAGCTGAGGAACCAAGCACATAATAGCCTTGCTGAACATGCAAGAGATAATCACATTCAAACTCCAATTTTTCCAACTTAAAAGTCCTCCCTAGGAAATGCACGGGACTATGGTGGTGGCACA
>NW_004567108.1:37943181-37967195 GCF_000260355.1 Condylura cristata
GTGCTTTAACCCGCTGCGCCACCAGGGAGGGCCTCTATGCCATTTTTAATTAATTACTATGGCTCACTCATGATATACTCCAAGATTACTAAATGTATTACCAACAACACTCATTTCCACTCTCTCAATGGCTCTGCTGCACACTCCTGCTTGTGTTGATCACTCTGTGCTTTACTGTCACTTGGGCTCTGTAAAAAGTGCCACTAAATTGACTTTGATGACAAATACAAAATACTGTCCCTAAAATATTCCTTAGTATAAAACATTGCCTTCCTCTATCATACAATGGAAATGGTATTCAAAAAAAACCTTTAACATCTGCAGTTTGACTTTCAACTTTGATTTCGACTGCATGACAAATTATATAAACCATTATAAGTAAACATCACACCACAAGATTAAAGCTGCTAGTGCAAAAGTTTCATTAGTCATACCAAACACGTATTTGCTTTTCTGTTGGCATCAAAATGTAATTGTTTCTCTGTAAGTTAAACATACCTCCTGGTGCAATGCTGATCCAAATCTGTGCACTTGGCAACATAAAAGGGAAACTTATCATATTTCACCCATTGTATGGATTGTTTTTCTCCAACTAAATTGGTGAACTTGAATTAAAGTTTATTCTGTTCTCCTCTGTAAATATTACTAAACCCAGCATTTCAGGTTTGAGTATGTAAAACGAATTATCTGTTTGTGCATTAGGTTGATTAAAGCTTAAGACTTTAGGGAAAGAGAAATTATGTCACAAACACATTTGTGAATCTGGTAAAAACTCTGATCTCCACCCAAAAATAATACAATTGCATTCACCAAATTGTGAAATTACTTCTCAAAGGGTTTTTGGTCATCCCAAGGTAATTCATGTTCCTCAGGTTAAGCACTTAGATATTCAAATAAAAACTTCACATAATAGAGAACTTAAATCACTTACATTTCTTGATGACAATAGTATAAATAAGCAAAATGGCCACTTAACTCTCATTATTAATGAAATAATTTAACTTCTTTTTTAAATTAGCATTACACTAGCTAAGATTTAAAATAATAGCATTTTTGAAGGCGTTAGTAATAAACCAGGAAAGAGCTTCGTAGGTCCTTCTCCAACTACCCTTCACAAAGAACTTACCCTTACATATTTGCAAGCTGTATTTCTTATTAGCAGTTAATATCTAAATTATATAAGGAACTCCTACCCTTCAGGAGCAAAGAAACAAATTATCCAATTTTAAAATGGGCAAAGGACCTTAGTAGTCCTATTTCCAAAAACAACACACGTGTTACTAACAATTACATAAAAAGATTTGGGACACCACTTAACACCATGGAAATGCAAATAAAACCACAATGAGCTGTCAACTGCCTGCCTGCCTGCATGCCTGCCTGCCTGGATGACTTTTATCAAAAAGAAAAGTAATAATAAGTATTGACAGGGATGTGGGAAAAAGGAAACTCATATACTGTGGAAGGGAGAGAGGGGTAAAAATGGCCAAGTCATTATGGAAAATTGGCAGTTCCTCAAAAATTATAACTAGAGTTATATATGATTCCGCAATCCTACATCTGAAGAAAGAAAATCAGTATCTTGGAAAAGCATCTGCCCTCCATGCTCATTATTCAGAAAAGATAAGGAACAACTTCAGTGTCTGCCAATGAATAAATGGCTGAAGAAAATTTCAGGTGCACATGCATACATATGTGTATGTGTGGTGTTACACATTGCTTAACAGCAAGGATACATTCTGAGGATTAACTGAATCCTTACGTGACATTATTGTACAAATAATGTTACAGGGTGAAATTACACAAACTTGGATGATGCAGCCTACCACACTTAGTCTGTATGGTAGAGCCTTTGGGACCATTGCCATATATGCTATCCATCATTGACTAACACACACATATATACACATATGTAATAGAATAGTATTCAGTCATAAAAAAGGAAATGACATTTATGACAGTGTGGGTGAAACCAGAGGGCAGTATGCTAAATGAATAAGCTAGAGGAAAACAAATAGTGCATGGTGTCATGAATATGTGAAATATAAAAAAAAAGAAAAAATGAACTCATAGAAGTAGAAAGTAGCATGTGAAATACCACAATCAACTTAATTAACACTTCCATACCTCATATAGGTACTTTTTTGGGATAACACTCCTATAGTTAGTTTTTAAAAGACTGCTTAATAGCTACTCAGGAAATTGCAGCTATATAATATTATAAATTAATGTGATTTTGCCCTATATTAGATTCTCAGGACTTGTAATTCAAAGTTTGTACCCTTCGCCAACATTTCTCAAATTTTTATTCTCATCATGATTATGTACATTAACATTAGCAGAAGTTGGGGGAAGTGGCACTATTCTTGGAAGTTTTCTGTAAGTCTAAACTGATTTCTAAATAAATAAAATAAAGCACTAGGGTTTTAAAGTCTGTGTCCTCAAAGATTCCATTTCTGTGTAGCTCTTAAAAGACCAAGGACTCACTACCCAACATGGCAGCCCTGCTCGCCAACATCTCATCTGACATTTGCCTCTCCAGAATTCAGATTTTAAGCAACAAACATTTATTTACCCCCTCTTGTGTGCAGGCCCCACTTAAGGTATTCATGGTTCCTATAGTCACTGCACACTTCTCTTTCATACTGTGAAGAAAGAAATACAGAGATAAAATAATGCATGTTGCTGTTTGTGGACTATTGCTATTACAGCTTATTATTAGTGTTCTCTGACTTTCAAATGAATTCGATGTCCTGGTTTCTAAGAAAATTTATAATTGATCGCATGACCTGCTTATCGTAATAAGAGAAACAATGTTTTGTTTACAAGGACAACCAGTTATCTAGGGTTTTCTGCAAATTAAGTAATTAAAACCACTAAGCTATGTTGACATTTATGGGTACTGATTTTATGATAGAAAAAAAAAATGACAATAAACTCAGTAATCTCTTAGAAAATCGTATTTGATGCTGTTAGTAAATTTCAATATAAAATACAAAAATATTTCAATTTTCAAAATGTCAATACAAAAACAGGAAATTGCTTTTGACTGGGGTGTTAAAAGAAAAAAAATTGGGAGCACTTTGTCAAGAATCTCTCTTTTACAAATCCTATGTTTTATAGTAATGTTTACAGAAAATTGCCAAACTTCATTAAATTAATCCAGTTTATAAACTTTTGTAAATAAAGTCATCACAGAGTCCCAACAATAGTTAATTTGAAGTGTGCATTAATAAATGTCTAAAGGCATTTACCACTTAAATCTTCCATTGTAACACTAAGGCTCCAACACCAACTAACATTAGTTTCAACTAACAGTTTATGAACAAGTGGTTAATGTCTTATTTGCAGCATCAAATCCTATCACCTGCTTTCAAATTGCTTTTAAACCTAACCATCATTAGTTTATGGAATTTGTAAAGTTCCATAAATTTTGTAAATTTATGCAACTCAGCCCTTACCTAATGATTCGAACGGCAGTAATCAAGAAGCTAGGACAAAGGGCCACCAATAGAGGCAAGTGGACTTGCAGTAATCAAACTTGAAAAACACTTTCATGCTTCACCTAATTATTCTTCTAAAGCTAAGCAAGGGACGTAATAGTAACCCCATTTATGACAAATATGGAAACCTCAGCGCAAGGTATCAGGGATCTACCAAAGATCATTCCAGTTCATGTTCTTTTATTCTACATTGCTGGAAAGTTCAGTCTTTAATTCGAGGACTTTTGAGTAATTTTCACATTTCTAGTTTACACTTAATAATTATAAATGGCTTGTGAACCCACCTTGTTAACATAGCAATAACCGAGCATCTTGGTTATTTTCTAAAAGAACTCACAATACTCAGAGTAACAGCAGTCTGATTCAGATAAAAGGCTACATAGAAAGGCTATACAAAAGCACATTTCCGTTTCCAGAATAACACTGCCACCTGGTGGACTATCGGTGAGCTAAGGTAAGTGTACCCACTACATGGCTCAATTAAAATTCTCAATGGGCAAGGAGTTTCCACAAACACTTTGATTTGTAGCTCTCAGAAAAAAACGATTATATAGTCATTTCATCTTATAGACAGTAACCAAGTTGGTGTTTTTATGGCAGTTTCCAAGCTGGAATCAATAAACATTCATTCTAATCATTCTGTATACATTTATTATATACCAAGTATGTAATAATACAGAATGTAATTCCTGTAGTAATTGGGAGTACACTCTTAAACCAGACTACTTCTGTTCAAATCCAAATCTGCCACTAACCAACATGATGAATTTGGACCAGCCACTTCAACTTTGTATCATCTCAGTGCTGCCATGCTAAGTGAGATAACAGTAGCCCCTCTCTACACAGTAACTAAAAACCCTGTGGAATAAGAAGTGCCCTATCTAGTCTTCAGGGACTACATCTTAGCAGCAATAAGGGTGGTATTGCAGAGATGGAGAGAATTCCCCTAGATGAAGATAAGCAGCTGGAACAAGGACAGCATTTGTAGCCTCCCACATTTTCCCAGATAAAGAATTTTATTACAGATATCAGATACAACTCCCTGCTTATGCCAGGTGTGCCACTCGTGGTCCAGTGAACTATGGTCCAGAACAGGCATGTAACCTACTTACAAATGAGGGTATTTTTCAGTGTCTGAAAGGGTATTTTGTACTTGTCACAGCATTTTAAAGCTTTCCTTTAGGCTTCTATGTCTAACTTACAAACATACCATTTGGAAATCTGTACAATTTAATAATCACTTTTAAAGGACACCTTTAAGTGATGTTTGATAAAGTTCACTTAAATTGAACAAACTAAATTTCTTTACAGTCTCATTTACAATCCAAATTCCTTTACACAACTTAACAGAATTTATACATTTAAACATTTGATCTTCTTTTACACAGTACTTCAAATGCTTGCCCCAACAAGCAAAATCTTCCCAAGTACTTAAACCCTATAAATATAATAAATTAAACACTTTTCAAATTCTTTGAAACATTTCATTTTTGCATGCTTGGTAACATTTTAAAATATCTTTTAACTAACAATCATTAGTCTAAAAGTATTAGTTAGATCCTAATGGCCAAGGTCATATTCTGCAATATACTGACTTTATTCAAAAATTCAAAATTCAAAATATTACTTTGCACTAATGAATATAAAAACTATTCCTAAACCTAACACAAAAGTATTAATGGCTATGGGAGTTATTTCTTAACCTTTTTGGGAATTTGTAACCATTACAAAATTCATGTGAGAACTGCAGCACTAGGAAAAATTCTGTTCAAGGGAATGGGGAGTTTGGTCCCAGCAGGCAAAGTCAGAGTGCTGGCATGGTAAGGAACTCCAGCTTGGGGACTTCAAGAGTGAGTTCACTAAGTTAATATCAAATGAAAATAAAACAAACTTTGGATGGCTGTGGAGAGAAACAAATGTATGGAGAAACTCCATCACACCTCAGTCTTGGTAACAGCTTGAGTTTTAGATTTCAACTTAAAATTCACTAGTATGCAAGTTACCAATTTACCAGGAAGTTAAATTTTAAAAGCTTTTTTAAAAACCTTTTTTTAAGTTATTTAAATAATAAATTAACCCTTCTCAAGATGACCCTGATCACCTAATTCTTGAAGGAAGCAAGCTCTTGGTTTCTTACTAGTTACCATACTATGACTATGTAAGTTAGGTCATGTGTTTTGAGCACATGCCTGCACCAGAATATGTATCATTTTTCTGCATTAAAAAATATCTAAATTCATAAAACTGAAGTTTTAAGAGAGCCCCACTACAAAATCTTCCTTTAGCTAAAGACACAGTCCCCTACATTATACTACATGGGACAAAACAGGATTTAGGGAAAGGTAGAAGAGGTAGCAAGTGTGAAAGAGAGTGGAAGCTGTCATAATCAGTGACTATCCAGCAGGAATTGATACATTTCAGAAAGTCAAAAAGAAAACAGTAATTTCTTTATAAAAAATTATTTACATTGAACACATAAAAAAAAAAACCTGTTTTTCAAGAAGAGCTACTCTGGGATTTGAGATTCATCACACGATGATTGTGAGTAGGGAAAACTTTAAATACAGATCAGAGAAAATGGTTTTCAGGGGGGTAGGTAGCTAGAAGGTAATCTCCAAACATAGTATAAAAGGCTGAAAGGCTATTTATTGCAAGAGAAATGGCAAACTTTATCATTTCCCTAACCTGAATCAAGTTGAAAACCTGGTAGGAAGGCTATTTTGAGGGGGAAAAAAAAAGAAATGGTCCAATTAAAAGCCACATTCTGAGAATTAAGGTAAAAAAAAAATGAAAGAAACCTGTGATAGAAAGCACAATTCTGAGGTATCAAATTTGCCTCAACACATATTGATACATGTCCACCTAGTGTGAAATATTCAGAGTTAGTTGTTCACACTTGGAACAGATACAGTTCTATCACCAGCTGAATCATATGGCCTCAGACATATACAAATGTCAAAGAAAGAGGAGGCAAGTTTAGCTGAGCCTGAAAATCCCAATGGCACTGATCAAAATGAAGAGTTTATTTGCCATCAATTGATTTGTTGTTGTTGTTTTTGAGGAAAGAAGTAAAAAAGAAACCCATGTTTCTTTGGCAGAATTCCCAGTCGAGAAACCCTTTCCAGAGTTCTGAATGTCTACCCACAGGGTATTACAGAACTTTGTTGTTATCAAAATTATCATCAGCATGATCAAGGTAGACAGACACTATACCCAGGGCAAATGAGATCTTCCAGCTAAAGATGCCATAAAGTAATTCAAAATATTACATGGAAAATCATGTCTAATATAGGTACTTATTTTCCAATCATAATTATTCTGGTCTCTTCCATAAAATTGCTTCTGAAAAAGTTTTTACAATGTATCAAAAAATTTTCCTTCCAATAGTTAATAGAGTCAAATCTATTCCAACTTAGGAGTTTTTAGGTTTAGTTGTAGTAAACACTATGATTCTATCTTCTTATTTTCTAGAATTCCATCAGATGTATGCTGCAACACTGAAGTGCTTTCTTTCCTTGTCATAGTGGCAAAAAGCATATCCATCATCCCCAAGGTTTCTAGAAGCTCTCTTTGGTAATCTATCTCTTTTTCTACAAGTCCTTGAAGTAACAAAAACTTTTTATCAACTACAGGTGATTGACCAATCACAGGCAGATATATATCTAGAAAAAAGAGAAATAAACACATTAACTAGAAATATCTTTCTATACAACAAATGAACAGCAATATTAAGGAAAAATATAAAAATTAAAGACACTGAAATATCTGAACTTACATTACAGTTAATCTGTGACTTACAGAAAATAGATAATCCATTCAAATAGATTTTATTTTAAAAAAATACATGATGGAAGTTCTGATTTATTTTCATTTTTCCATTACAAGGTGTGACAGTCATTAGAGAAGTTTAGGGAAAAAAATTTTAGTCACCTACAGGCAACTCACACTTTACTACATTTTTTAAATGAAGAAGCTTTATTACTGTGTTCTTTTTCTCAATGAATATTCTTACTGGAGAGCTCTTACAAATAACGTATTTTCAATCTATTCAAATTTCAACTTTATGTCACTATTTGACATCTTTACTCTTGCAAACATGCTAGGATTTTTCACATTTCAACAACTACTTACCAATAATTATTTCAGCAGCATTGATCAAAACAGGGGCAAATCGTGGCTGAGACAGATTCCTATAAAGCAAAGATTTTCTTTACTGAAACTTAGAAACTTTTTTTATAAAGATCAAGCTAAAAGCCAACATCTCTCATTTGGAGATAAAGGATTTCAAATGCAAAATACAAGTGTTGCACAGACACAAAACATACCTTATTAAAAAATTAAGAACACGACTAATTTCCTTTTCATCCCGACCTGCGAGGGCATTTGCAAGGACCCCTCTTCGATTTAGCTCCTTTATAATGGAAACTGTAATCTCAGGTGTCTTTATAGTACAACTGGGCTGAAAAAATTTTCAGAGTCAATAAGCAGATAAGACAATATAAGAAAAAACCCTTACAGTTACCAATTTTAAATGGGTTTTTAGCACAGTTTTGAGTCATGGTAATAATACACAAGGGAAGAAATGTTTTTTTAAAAAACATATCCCCAGTAGGTTCATCCGTTGTAACAAATGTACCACTCTGGTGGCAGCTATTCACAGTAGGGGAAGAAACACAGGTGCAGAGATGGGGAATATGGAAAATCGCTGTACCTTTCATTCAATTTTGCTGTGAACCTTAAACTAATTTAAAAAAAGAAACTGCTTCTCACTCACCTCAAGGACTCTGTCAAGTGCCTTAGAGACCCGAAAATGTTTCAGATCCCTGTCATATAATTCTAGGTATTTCTTTGGTGGTCTGTTGATCAAAATGTCATCCTGTATTAAAAAGTAAATTTATAGAGAAAAATCAGTATGTGTATAAAGTTTCATTCAAAATAACTTTTTTCTATATCAGGGTATCTCTGAACTATAACATAATGTTAATATTCCTATTATGTAGATTAAATAAAATGGAATCATTTTCAACATCAATGTGCTGCCACTCTCCTATGATTTTAAGGTACAATAAAGGATTATCTCAGTTCTGAGCATAAATTACTTTTTTAAATTATCTTTCCATGACAGACAGTGTGATTTAGTAGAAATCACCCCCAACAACTCTAGTTATTGAATAATGAAATTCTGGCTTAACCAAAACTTTTATACCTCAATCTTCTCAGATGCTGAAACAGTAGACATTAGAGACTACTTTTTTTCAGGGTTGGTTAGAAAACCAAGTCAGAAACAGTGCAAAAGACAATGTTTTAAATATGGGAGAGTACGCTAAGGTTATGATTTAGGGTATTAAATAAAGTAGCCCTTATTCCCCATTACATAGTAATCATGCCCTCATCTAGCAATCTGGAGATAAAACTGATAGAGAAATGAGCAAAGTAAAGTTAACTTTCCAGTGCTGTCAAGGGGGTGGAGCTGTCTATTAAGTATCACTTTTTGGAAAAATATGAAAAGTACATAAATACCCGTTGCTTCATGTAATTTTTTCCTTTAATAAAGGTTCGATATGTAGGCCTTCTTCTCTTAGGAAGAGAATCCTTCTTTGGCTCAGATTTCCGATGTTTAACACTCAGTATTCCATTGGTCATTCCAACAACTATGGTCTCATCTTCATGCTAACAGCAATTAGAAAAATAAGTTAGTCTATTCCTAACTCATAATGTATAGTACTTTTTCTTCAAAATAACATTTATAGTATCTATGTTGTTTATCCATACTTTCATGAAGACTCCCATGAAGATAAAGAAACTGTCTAGCAGTGAGCTTCACAAAAAGAGCAGTCATTTTTCCTTTAGGATATGATCATGTTTATAGAATTTAGTATATGTGTTGTAAAATATTACTGGAAAAGTTTGCCTAAAAATAAAGAGCTAATGACATGTTGGGCAACTCAAAATTTTTTTTCCTGTATCTTCTCGTAAGATGAGTTACATGGTTGTATGACCTTCTACAACCTTACCAAGAAAATACTTCACAATTAAGTATTTCCTCTCCCAAATCCAGTTTCTACATAATCTACTCAAATGGCCTTTTCCTCAATGGTTCATGTAGCAATGGATATTCCAGAAAGAGCAGTCAATGAAGCTATATCATCTTATTTTGTTGTCCCCTTCACTCCCCCCCTTTTTTTTTTGGAAAGCCCACTTGCCTTTCCAAAGAATTTAATTCTAGAGATAAAAGTGCTGAAGATTTATGAACTTCCCGACCTGCTGCCAGTGTTAACAATACCTACAGCACTTATTTAGCTTGAAGTTATGCAGTGAGTAAAACTGGAATCTGAATTCAAGCTGTTACTGGGACAAGTCAGATTCTAGCATTCTTCTTAACTCTATTATCTAATGTGATAAGAAGAAAACAAGATTTATTCAAACATGAGATTAACCTTAAAACACCATTTTACTTTCTATGTAATATGCAAGATTATAAGGCTTTAAAAAGAAATAAAAAATACTTACTGCAAGTGCAAGACTTAAAATTGAAGCTGCATAGTCAAAACTGTGAACTACTTTGTAGGAAGTTGTGCTATAGACCTTCACCTTCCTAGTAAAAATAGAAAGCTTTTGTCACAAACCATGTATATAAAATGCAAACTTTCTTTTTATTATTTGAACATCTTAAATATGAATGTTAAAATTTACACAACTGTGAAGAAAAACAACGGTTAGAAATGTTAATTACAAATTCATTCATCACTGAATCTCTTTAAAAAGTGAACTGCTTGTAAGTACTAGTCATGATGTTTGTATAAAGACTTACACTAGACACTTTTAAAAGAAATAGAATAGACTATGAACCACTATCATTTAAAAATAAAATCTGAAAGTAAAGCAAAAGTATCAATGCAAGTACACTGTATGTCAAAAGAGCAAGGTTTCTTAACTTCAGCATTATTCACATTTTGAGTGAGGTAATTCTTTGTGGTAAGTTCTGTACAATGTAGGATGTTTAACTGTAACCTTACATTCGCTACTAGATGCCAGTAACATTCTACCCACTACCTGGGAAAGTCACTCCCAGTTGAAATCTAATCTGAACAGGGCTACTTAGCAATTAGCATTTGAGGGACACATCTAAAAATCAAGTCCCAAACTGCTTAGTAACACCATTCCAAATAATCAGCTATATTACAAAATTCCTTAATCTTGAAAGCATCTTTTAAAGTTTTTTAAACACTGAATTTCTTAATATAACACTGAAAAACAAAGGCTTTTCATAGCAAGGGAGAGGGAAGGAAATATGAAAATATTGGATTGTCAGAAAAGTCATGACTTTTTTTGCTTAAAAAATAGCTGACTCTAATTTTTTTTTTTTTAAAGATTTATTTATTTGTGCATACAGAACTGGGGTACAGACCAGAGGCTCAGGGGCGGTTAGAGGCTTCACCAGAGACAGAATGGGGAGCAGAACAGGCAGATCTATGAAATACACTGCTGAGAGGAGCAGCGGGAGGGCCAGGAGAGGTCTGCCTCGCCATGTGGACTCCTCCGGGGCAAGCGGAAATCGAACTCATGCGGAAGTGGCTTTAGATTCTCAGTGCAGTGCTTTAACCCGCTGCGCCAACAGGGAGGGCCCTAAGTAAATTTTATAACTGTGACATGTTCTAGAAACATGGCAATTCAGTTTTAATGAGGCTAGTGAAAATGAAGAACTGAATATTTTTATTTAATTTTAATTTGTTTAACAGAGGTAGTGTAAAAATAGCTTTCCGTTAATTTCAACTTCTTCAACTGTATTTAAATTTAATCATTGTATAATATTGTATCACAGGCATGAATTAGATACTTAATGTTTACCTTGTTTCTAGTTCCTCAGTAAAATTTTTACACAGGGGTAGGGAAAAGGAAAAAGTTCTTTACATTGTTTATATACTGAACTAATAATTTAGATATGTTGAACTAAATAACTATGTATTATTAATTTTACCCTGCTCTTTTTACCTTTTTAATATGGCACTAAAACATTTAAATTATATATAGCTTGCATTCAATTTCTATCATACAAGCTATTCTAAAACATTAACTAATGAAATATACCTACTTTAAGTATCTAAACACACCAATATTTAGAACACATAACATAGAAATTTTCATGTGAAGCTTTAATTTTGAAGGACATAATCAAGAATACACACATATACTTGAGTATTTCAAAATATACAATTATTTTAAAAGATTAATGCTCTAGTAAAAATAAAAAACAAAAAGTATATTTTGTATACTTATATTTAAGTCAAAGCAATTCTGTCAATGGAGAAAATATGCACTATATGTAAACAAAAGCTCAAAACTAATTTCAAATCAACAAATTTTCTTTTCATAGCAACCAGATGTAAGAATATTCTGTCACAAAAACTATTGAAAATAACCCATTTCCTCAAGCACTGAACACTTGTGAACACTTGTACACACTTATATACTAAGTCCTCACTTAACATTGCAGATAGATTCTTGGAAATCGACTAGGAAAAATGAATGTGTAAAGAAACCAATGTTGCTATATGCTAGTTAATATAAACAAGAGTTAAGTTCCTACAGTAAATTTCTGGTACAAAAAAAACATCACTACACTTCTCAATAAAAACCAAAATCGCGTCTAATACTCAACAATATTCATACATTTTCCACTTATTCCAGTTCAGGGCCCGGAGTGGATGGAGACACAACAGGGACCAATCCTTGACAGAATGCCCTCCCAGCTAGCCCGGACTCACACACATACATGCACACCCCCTCAGACTGTGGCAGTTTAGACACACCAATGATCCTAAATGCACAACTCTGAGGCACTCAGAGAAGCTGGAGAAAACCCACACAAATAAGGGAAGAACTACAAACTCCAGACAATCAATCCAGCCAGGTATCGATTTTTGACATTATAAAGAAATATTACTCAAGATACTAATGATTAAGAGATTATATGAAAATACTAACCTATCCAGTGAGCCAGAAAGTAGTCTCTGTCCAGAGCTGCTCAGACATAGACACGTCACAGTTTTGTGGTGATTTTTCAAAGACACTAGCAACTGTCCTCCTTTCAGCATGTCCCAGACTTTAACATAACGACCACCTATGAAAAGAAATAATCATTATTTGATTTTTGCTTGCAGGTTCAAAATTCTAAAGATCTCAAAGCATTCTTCAGTGGACTCTCCATACAAGGAAGTGAAAGGTTCCAGAGCCAGAATGCTGGTTTCAACTCAAGCTGTACTCTTTAATGTGTATAAAGTAAAATAAAAAGTTCCTTCCCCAGAACTGTTACAATGGTTAAGTAATTTCAAATTTGGAAAGTACACAGAAATGCCTTGCAAGGTAAAAGTATAGCTGAAAAAGATTTTTTTAAGAAATATAGTAAAATCATTTCCTAAAAATTCTATGAATCCCAAAAAAAGTGAAAAACTTCCCTAAAAATTTTACCCTGAAAGTTAGAAGTAGCCTTAAAAGTAATTCGATCTGGGCCCTCCCTGGTGGCGCAGCGGGTTAAAGCACAGCACTGAGAATCTAAAGCCGCTTCAGCATGAGTTCAATTCCCGCCTGCCCCGGAGGTGACCACATGGCGAGGCAGACCTCTCCTGACCGCCCGCTGCTCCCCTCAGCAGTGTACTTCGTCGATCTGCCTGTTCTGCTCCCCACTCTGTCTCTGGTGAACCTCTCGCCACCCCTGTGCCTCTGACCTGTACCCCAGTCCTATATGCACAAATAATAAATCTTTAAAAAAAAAAAAAAGTAATTCGATCTGGACCTTCCTAGTGGCACAGCAGGTTAAAGCACAGCACTAAAAAGCTAACGCCACTTCAGTATGAGTTCGATCCCGAACCCAGAGGAGATCCACATGGCGCGGCAGACCTCTCCTGGCCCGCCCGCTGCTCCCCTCAGCAGTGTACTTGGTCAATCGGCCTGTTCTGCTCCCCACTCTGTCTCTGGTGAAGCCTCTCACATTCCCTGCACCTCTGGCCTGTACCTCAGTTCTGTGTGCATAAACAAATCTTAAAAAAGTAATTCAATCTGATGTTTAAAGTATTTCTTTAATGCACATACTTATTTGCAAAAAAAAAAGGGGGGGGGGGCTTGTAGGTAAAACAGGACAGTAGGACAAGGGGGCAGCAGTGGAGGGACGTTTTTATCTCTCATGACTGCCCACATATGGTTGCTCCTAATACACAAATTGAAACCACTGATCTAAACCAACCGTGCACTTGCAAAGTCTTTAGAAATTAAGGGTGGCCTAAGGTCACAGGATTAACTAGTAGGATACTACAGATTAGCAAATACGTTTCCAGTCAGTGTGCTCAACTTGACTTATTTCTGCTTCTCAAAATAACAGCAAGAAAAATGAATATATGTGACAATTTTATCAACATATTTTTAAAGCAAATAGAACAGAAATACTAGGGAAGAGAAAATAAAACAGGGTAATTCTATTTGAATTTTAGAATCAAAAAGAGGCTACACCCCCCAGCCACATATACGCTATCAAGTATACACATGACCTACCTGTACATTCCTCTAAGGTCAACACATTAATTCTGACTATTTCAACAAACTTATTTCTTCCATTATAATTCTGAAAATACACTGTGATCAACACAACAAAACACCACAGTTTCAACTTGATGAGAAATATATCAAGGTCCTATTTGACTCCATATTATCCCCTCCAGCACTATTAGTAACTTGCCGGGAAAGGCCATTTCAATCAATGTAAAAAAGCTACTTTACAAAAGCTATTGCAGATCTCTTAGGCAGGAATTATACCAGGAGTGTAGCCTGGACTTGGGGATCAAAGAAGATGGAAGAGGGTTTAGGATATAATGTAGGCCCTCAGGTTGAGGATTTTTCTCTTGAAGGAAAAAGCAAGACACTCTCCACCTACTGTCCATGCTCTACAGAAATAACACTCTCATTTGCTTGTGCATCAACCATCTCACCACTGTGCCTTGGAAAAATTGGTGAAAATTTATTTTCTTAGTTGTAACAGTTAGTTGTAACCTAGGGAGAAAACTACCTTGTAGCTATTCCTAGAGCATTAGAGATAATATGTGTATAACAGCCCAATATCTGATTGACATATCACTTACACAATAAGTGATAACTGTTTGCCTGTCCCAATTATCAATTATTTGAGCAAAAACTCACATATGCAATTCAAGTGTACACAGTATATTATAGCAAGTAACTAATAATTAAATAACTCAAGATCGACATCACTGGTGAAAGCAATTTAAAAAGAAATACCTGCTGATACCAGAAGACCTCCAGAAGGAAAAAGTAAGACACTCTCGACTGGCTGTCCATGCTCTACAGAAATAACACTCTCATTTGCTCGTGCATCAAACATCTTCACAGTGTGATCATATGAACCTAAAATGTCAAATTGGGCATTATGTAAATTTTGCTGTTCAAAACCACAAAAAATGTGTAGTGTATTCAGATAAATATGAAAAGATTTAGATAAAATGTTTAATTTGTGTAAACTCATGAAGATACAGTACCTTCAAATCTACCATACTATATACTACACAGAATCTTCAACTATTCCTATTTTCAGACTACTGTCACTACTGAGTCATCTGGGAATCTCTGTACAGGCAACCACAAAAATCATGAACCTCACTGTCTTTGTTTCCTGATTGCTGGAGCCTCTGCAAAAACCAGAGTAAAGCTCACAAAGGTACTGATAGCTTTCCAGGCAGGCCTGATGTTCCAAAAACACTTGGAAGACAATAAAAATAATGAAAAGAAGAAGAAAATTTGAATGGGATAAACAGAAACACATTCCTTCATAAAAATTTTAACTCCTCTCTCCAAAGAAAATCCGAAAGCAGTATTAAAATATATCCTAATAGGACTGTTCTGGTGGCACAACAGGTTAAAGCACAGCACTATGAAGCTCTGTTCCATCCCTGGCCATCCCTGAAGGTGACCCACATGGCACAGCAGACCTCTCCTGACCCGCCCGCTGCTCCCCTCAGCACTGTATTTAATTTGGTCTGCCTATGCTGCCTCCCAATCTCTCTGGTGATGTCTCTCACTCTGATCTATACCTCAGTTCTTATATGCATAAAAAATTAAAACTTTAAAAGTAAAATAATCAACTTCATGATAGGAAAAAATGTTTACCAACCTGTTACAAAGAGATCTGGATTCAATTTGCTAGCACACCCACATCTCACATAATCAGAATGTTCTTTGAATGTCAGAATTTCTTTGGAGTTTGGAATATCCCACAATTTAACTGTATAATCATCAGCTCCAGAAACCACATGGTATTTATCAGCTGTAAAATCTACTGTGTGAACTGCTCTGAAAAATCAGGAATCAGTATATTAAAAAGTAAGAAAAAAATTATATTTCTGACACTTTCCTCTCCCCCCAAGAAGCAATTCAGTTTCATAGAGTATCAGGGTAATCGTGACAAAGATAACCTATAAAAAAGGTGTTTGTCCCCAAGCCAACTTAAAATTTTAAATAACCCTACACTATAAAGGTACTAAGTACCAAACAACAGCTTTAAAACTTTATTTTCTAACATGCTAGCAATGCTTAGCTCTTTTATTAAAGATGAATATTCTAATGAAATTAAAGTGTAAGTGTTTCACTGGTATGTAACTATCCTGCTAGTACACTATAAAAAACACTTGAGATTTTAAAATCAGTACCAAATTTTAAAAGACATAAGACTGAATACAAAGCTATTCTGAATAATTTAAAATAATTCAAGGTAGTTAATCTTGCAACAATGCTGTAATAGAAATTGCCCTAGCCATTCAATTTACTAATCCAAAAAGAGAATCTACCTTCCAACCTCAAATACAGTCCAGGCCTACATAATTCTCATTAGCAGTTAATCTAATAGTTACCATTGGGCCAGTGTTTATAATCCCAACCAAGTCACAGAACTCACTGAGAAATTAATGAAAGCTGCAGGATTTCTTCCTAAATACACATTTCCCAAAATGTCACATACAATTCTAGAGGGCTCACAAATTCCATGAAACTCAACCATGGGACCTAGGTTAAGCTCTGCTTTAGGCCAACCAGGGGAAAAGTACCTAAAGTTACATAATTTTCATAGATTTTTTTTTAATTATCTGCTTTTACTCAAATATAATAAATATGAATAGAAAATGAATAGCGGTTACACCAAAAAGAACACAAAAAACCCACTACTGTAGGCTCTCCCTGGTGGCACAGTGGGTTAAAGCACAGCACTAAGAAGCTAAAGCCACCTTAGCATGAGTTTGATCTCTGCCCTGGAGGTGACCACATGGTGTGGCAGACCTCTCCTAACTCGACCACTGCTCCCCTCAGCAGTGTACTTTGTCAGTTGGCTGTTCTGCTCCCCACTGTCTCTTGTTAATCCCTCACTTCCCCTGCACCTCTGGCCTGTACTCCAGTTCTGTATGCATAAATAAATAAATCTTTTAAAAAAGCCCTCTGTTGCTTACTTTGTGTGTCCTTCAAACTGCCTAAGGGGAGCCCTTCCACTTATATCAAAAAGGTGAACTCCACCATCTTCACTGCCAGCCACAAGCAATTTACCATCCTGTCGAAAAGTAGCACAGTATGCTGTGTCTTTAAATCGAGAAAAGGTTTTTACAGGTTCTTGAGAGTATCTGCCATAAATGTGAATCTACAAGATAAAAAAAAACATAGTACCTCACCAGATGCTTCAAGATCAATAGTAAATATAAATTATATAAAAGAATAAAGAATGCAATATTATATTTACCCTTGAAGAAGCTGTAACAGCATAATTATATGGCGGCTGTGAAGAAAAGTCTACTTTTGACACTGCACCAAACTCCTTAATCTGAACAGGAGTCTTAATGAAAAACAATATAAAGAGTTAGCAAAGTTACAAGTGAGAACACCAACACCTATTTAAGCATGGCGTCATTCCTTACACACTATTTATTTTTGTTCTTAGCAACACTTACTAGACTGTATTTAATACAAGGTATAAAGAAAGCAAAATATTGTCCAAGTCCTGTCACCCAGACTATCTCTATTCCCATTAATATAAATAAATATGTTCAGAAAGTCACCCCTTCTTTCTGTTCAGCTGTTAGGTTTTCTGTGATTACAAATGGGGTAAAGAAGTTAAACTCACAGACATTTAATCATGTATGTTTAACATACAACATGCCATGCAAGTCATTATATAGCTTGCTTTCTTTTACTTATAGCATATTACCTAACTTTACATATAAACTACAGATTTAACATCCACAACATCCATCACAATTTACTCCACCAGTTCACTACCAATAAGTGCAACTTCTAAGATTTCTAACATTACAAATACTTCATATGAATGTTTACATAATATAAATATATACACACATTAATCTTACATATACACACATATTTATATCAATCAGGTTAGCAAACTTTCAGGAGCATATTTATTGAGAAAGCTGTGAGGCTAAAAGGCCAAAAGTTGTACGCATTGTTTTATTATGTCAGATTATACCAAATTGCTCTCCAAGAAGTTTATAGCAATTTCCCTTCCTCAAGTGTAATGATGATGAAAATTTTTCATGTGTGCCAATATAACAAATGAAAAACACTATCTAATTTCACTTAATTTGCATTTTTTTCAATTATGAGTTCAGTCTCTTAACATTTTATTCGTCATTAAATTTATTTTCTATAAACCCCCCATTATTTTCATATTTTCTACTTATTAATCTTTTCCAAAAACTCATTTGTAAGTTATTATAGTAGTAAAGAATTTTGCATCACTATTTCCTTAGATTAAGGCAAAAAAATCTTGCATATGAAAAACAAGTTATAAAATAAATCAATTAATCAAGAATTTTAAACTAGGCACTTTAGTGGTTAAACTGATTAAACAATATGGACTTTCATATAAAATTCCAAGAAAAAAATATTAAATATCAACTGATCTGCCCAAACAAAGTTGCTGACAGACTGATATTAGTTATTAGTTCTCATTAGAGTTCCACAGTGGCATAAACGCAAATCCCCTCTCACCCCATGATTGTCAACGTTACCTTATAGTTATTCCAGTACAGCGTATCCTGGGTGATCTTTTCACCAAGTATAGGGTATGTTTGAATAGCTACAGGCTTATAACCAGCCATAATTTCATATGATTGTACTGTTGTCCAGTGTAAATCGTTTGGAATTGAGATTAAAAATAATTATAGTGACTCTGCTTAAATCTGAAAAAGAAAATGTTATATATATTACTCATAATCTATATATAATTATTATTTCTACTCTACTCTTTTAAAAACTTGTGAGGTAACTTACAGATTAGTAACCATTAAACTATTAAGTTTGTAACACAGAAGAGGCAATCGAAAGGAAGCAAGAGGAGTAAGATAAGACTACCATATCATACCGATAGGGGCTGCACACAAATGTTCTCACACCTTATTGAGCAATTTACTCTAGCAAATAAATCTGGTTCAGCTTTCCAATAACAAAAGCAGAGAAAAGCACACAGGCATCAAAAGTTCATTTACTGACAACAAAACATTAAAGTAAAACTGCAAATACTAAAGTTTCCTAAAACTAGATGAAATCTACCAGTATAATCTAGATGATTTCCTGAAAGTTTAAAAATGACATGAAGAAAGGAAAAGAAAATTAACATTCTAATGTAGAGGCTGAAGTTAAATTTGAAGGCTTAAAATAAAAAGCTAATATTCTGACGTAGAAGTTTAAAACGTTTAAACATTAGAAAACAATGCAGCAATTCAGAACTTAAATTCTAAATTAAAGTTACAAAATGAGGTGAAAATGAATTAAAAGTTTAACATGTAACTAAGCCAAAAGGTTTTTCTAGAAGTATTGTATTGCAAAACAGAATCAATTTTATCAGACGAATGAGTTCAATGGTACAATACACCATCTATTCCAAAAAGCCTAAAAATGGTGCATCAGTAACACTAAAATAAAAAATATATCTTTTAAAATCTGCTTTGATGAAATATGGAAATCAAAGATTAAAAAGAGGGAAACTTTTTTATTTATTCAAGTACCTACACGGTGTAAGACACCGTGAAATGGACATAGTCTGTGCCCAAATTCCAGTATTCTCCATTTCAGGAGGTATTAATACCAGCTAGGAATCTCTTGATACAAAGTCTTGATTTGTCCTTTCTCTTCATTTCTAGCATTCAAATAGTTCAACAACATCTGCTGAGTACCTCCCAATCTTTTTAAATATCAGATCCAGTCACTCAGATCTTCTCATCAGCAAAACAACAATACAAGGCCTCGGTAGGTCCCTCATCCATCTAACAAATAGCTACAATGCAAATCTGGGTTTTGCTACAAAGTCCAAAACTGCCCAGAAAAGAAGATCCAAGTACCTTAACACGGCATGAAAGATCCTTTAAAATATGGCTCTTACTTACCTTTCTATTATTATTATTCCCATAATATACCACATTCTTGTCTCACTTCCATTTGTCTGTCCTGTCTGCCAGAAATGACCTCTTTCTACTTACCACTTAAAGACAAACTCAAGGCTCATATTTTCCAAGAAACCTTTCCTAATGCTGTGGTCAGGAGTCTGCCTGCTCTACTCCTACCTTGTAACAGGGTGGTCCCTAGGAAAAAGGGAAGTTCCAGGTTCCCTGCCCACCCAGAAGGAGGGTGGAGCTGAGCAGAGAAAAAGAGAGAAGAAGGGAAGGAAGCAGGATGGAGAAGGAGGAGACCTAGGGAAGCCACATGGAGCAGTAAGCATGTGATGAAGAAACAGGGCTTGCTTCCTGACCTTGGACTGGTTAAGGCAGATGTGGGTGAGATACCTGTAGGGAGGTCACTATGGCAGTGTTTATATTGATTTTGATTTTGCTCCTCCCAGATTTGTCTGGCCATTTCTGACCCTTTTCCATGGGTCCCGGCCAGAAGGTGCTTTAGTCTAGTGGCGGGCTTTCAGGCCTTGCTTTGGGCCAACCCCTTTTGGGTGGACTTATGCCCACGAGGGGATAGGTAACTTCAGGTGTTTGATTTAGAAGTTATATTCTTTGTGTTCCGTATTGTATATTTACTGTGTTAAAGTCCCTTTTCATTAAAGTTTTATATGTTTTGTCTTGTCGCAGCTGATGGCAGAACCTACTTAGAGCAGGCAGGTTTTTGGGGCTGTCCCTCTCCCCCTGTCCTCTAACAGATTTGCTGCCCTATAACAACCTGACTATGCTTGTATCTCTCAAAAGCACACAATCACATTGCAATGTAATGATTTCTTTCTCCCATTAAACTGAACATTTCAAGTCTGGGGGATATTTTTTTCAGCGTGCAAAGAATGTTTATGGAAGGAAGGAAAGGAAAAGAAAGGAAACACTGGGCTGGGTTCTGTGGGGAAAATACAAATTTAAAAGAAAAAATGGTGTCTATAATATGAGTATCACATAGGCATCAACACACTTTTCTTATAAAGAGCCAACAAGTAAACATTTCAGACCTTGCAGGTCAACAGGCAAAATGGAAGATATTATGTAGTCATTTATATAGCTAGCAAGAAAAAATAACTTCCCAATTTTTCCTAACAAGCCCCCAAAATAATTATGACTGATAATTTTGTTATTGGAAGAGAGGGGAAACATTTCATTTCATTCATATGTAATGTTTCCAATCATCAAGCAAATTATAAACGTTTATCTGTAAATATCATTCTTGGGTCACTGGTTATCTAACCATAGGTCTCAGCTCAGAGCATTTGGGCCTTGGTGCCTTATTCGGGTATGGGTGAAGGAGTACCTAACCCTCCCTCAAAGAACTGTTTAAAACTTGGGCAGAAGGAAGCCAGGAGCAGTAGCAGCGTCTTGCCAGATTAAAGTGAGGAGGAGCACTAGGGGCGGGGAAAGAATACTACACAGCCCAAAAGCACGGAGGCAAGAAGTTATGTGAAAAAGAGAAGAAAATTATGGGGGAAGGGGTGGGCGCCTGAAAAGCTAGGGCAGGTATTGCAATACAATGTAAAATGTCAAAAAAAAACCTTGAGTCTTAAGAAGTGATTTTTGAAATTCTGACAAGGCGGGTCCTGGAGAGATCCAAAGTGTCCACTTCAGCTGGGTCTTTAAATTTGGTATTATGACAGGTTCGCCACGCGGAAGAAGGGGGCGGCAGCATTCAAAATTGAGGGAACCTCGAAAGACAAAATGCCCACTGCCTGGAAAACGAGAGGGTTACTCCGGAAACTGATAACAGCAGACTGGGAGGAGAGGGTGAGGTCGTTGCGGAGAAAAATTTAGGTCGACGCTAAATGCCGAGATCCTGGGAGGCTGCTAAGGAGTTGAGCCAATCCGCGGATGAGATGCCTCAGGGCAGCATGCCAGATAGCAAGAAAGGCCCGTCGAGCGTCAGGGCTACATTAATGGAAGCTGCCATCACCTACCTCCAATGGCCCCGAGTATCTGCCGAGACTCCGCAGCTCCAAGGAGGATTTCTTGGGTCCCTCCAGCTCCCTCCCTTGGGTCGTTCAGTATCACTTGCAAAAGTCACGCGGGCGCTACAGGGAGGCGCGGAACCACCCAGCAAATGGAACGGCTAGGCCAGTCGCACACAGATGACGTAATACCGCAGGTTTACGAGATCCACGCCGCTCGGTGACGCAAAGGGAGGTCAGGTGGGCGGGGCGAAGCGGCAGAGGAGGCGTGGCCGGAGGCTAAGACGGTGGTCTTGCTCCGCTAACCCAGAGTTTCTGGCCTGCTGAAATAACGCTGTCCCTAATACTCTCGTAGTATTGTGCAGCGTCGGGGAAAGAAACCGGGAGGTTCTCTCAGCTGCAATGAAGTGGAGCAGTTTTGGGCCAGAAAGCGAAAGAAGAAATCGGAAGTGACGTCGTGGCCAAAACAAGCCTCGATTTGGGGGCCTGTAAGTGTATCTGTGGCCGCAGATGGAAAGACCCGACTCTCTCTCGGCTGTCGAAAGTGGTCGCGAGGCCCAGCGCTCTCACCCTGTCGACTTTCGGCCCGGATGCGCGGGACCCGCCCGCCGCGGGTGAGCCAGAGCTTCTTCCTGCCCTACCTGCACCGCACTGGTACTTTCGGACGGAGCTGGCGGGTGGCGACAGAGCGGACTTCCCTCTCTGCCACACTCCCTCCAGCGGGCTCCTGTCCAGGGACACCTGTCGCCTGTGAGGCGTCGTTCATTTTTCCAGCAACAGCCTGTCCTTGCAAAAAATTCCAGGATTAGAGGGACCCCAGGGACTCCGAGTATTAGCATCCACTGGGCAGTGGCACAGTTCTCCACTTCATCTCGTTATGCTCGCTGTTCCTTCATGCCTGGTTTCAGGCAAATGCGGTGAACTAAGTAAGACGATCCTTACTTAGTCTTAACTCTTGCTCTCACCGCCTCCTCGTTCATCTTTTAGCCCCCTACCTCTTTAGTCTTCAAAAAATTTGGTTTAGCCAGGCAACTTTGCTTCTTTCTAAATAGTGCCAAGATAAGTGTTCTATTTCCGCCAACTCCCCAAGTATGTTTGTTATTTTCCCGCCCTCTACGCCGCAAGCATATTTTCATTCTCCCCTCAGTGACTGGTAATGCCATCTATAAACCCAGATTTGGAACATGGAAGGTCTGTAGAGCTGGAAAGACTCTTTATTTAAAGAACTGCACTGTACCTCCACGTGCATCACTGAATTCATTTTCTAATCTAGTTGCCTTCTCTCCCTTTGCTAACTGATATTAACATTGTTACCTGTTTCTTTTTGTTGTTATTATTAGTCTTTGTTATTTCTTTAATTTTTAGGGTTAGTTTAGTATTTCCTTTTTTTTTAAGATTTATTTATTTATGCGTTCAGAACTGGGGCACAGGCCAGAGGTGACGGGGTGAGGGGACTCACCAGACAAGAGTGGGGAGCAGAACAGGCAGATTGACTGAAATACACTGCTGAGGGCAGCAGGGCAGGGCAGGTGAGGTCTGCCGCACTATGTGGGTCACCCCCCTGGCGGGGGATGGAACTCGTGCTTGATAGCTTCATAGTGCCATAGTTGTGCCACCAGGGAGGGCCCTTAGTACTTCCTATTTTAATGGAGTGTGTGATAGAAGAGCTGGATAGTTTCCTCAAAACTAAACTTCTTGTGTCCCTCCTCTGTATTGGACAGAATGATTATCTGCCCTACTCAAAGGACTGCTATTAAAAAAAAAAATCAACCATAGAAAATGTCTTAAAACTGGAAGTGGTGGTTCTCTATGTACGAGTTGCCAAACTCTGCTCCATTGTCATACACATTTTCCCCTCTTAATTCCTATTTTAAAATACTGTGTATCCTCAAAATTCTCTAAAGACAGTAAGCCCTGACATGAAAATTTAACTAAATGTTTTTCTCTTTCTCAGTGATTATATAATCTAGGATAATTATATATCTTGAATTCTTTGCTTTTTAGAAGCAATTTTAGGTACAATAATGAAATTTCTTTTTAAAAAAATTAAGATCCAGGGGAATGTGCCAGCAATTACTGAAAACTCATTT
>NW_004567108.1:37967295-37991688 GCF_000260355.1 Condylura cristata
CTGCCGCACTATGTGGGTCACCCCCCCTGGCGGGGGATGGAACTCGTGCTTGATAGCTTCATAGTGCCATAGTTGTGCCACCAGGGAGGGCCCTTAGTACTTCCTGTTTTAATGGAGTGTGTGATAGAAGAGCTGGATAGTTTCCTCAAAACTAAACTTCTTGTGTCCCTCCTCTGTACTGGACAGAATGATTATCTGCCCTACTCAAAGGACTGCTATTAAAAAAAAAATCAACCATAGAAAATGTCTTAAAACTGGAAGTGGTGGTTCTCTATGTACGACTTGCCAAACTCTGCTCCATTGTCATACACATTTTCCCCTCTTAATTCCTATTTTAAAATACCGTGTATCCTCAAAATTCTCTAAAGACAGTAAGCCCTGACATGAAAATTTAACTAAATGTTCATTTTCTCTTTCTCAGTGATTATATAATCTAGGATAATTATATATCTTGAATTCTTCGCTTTTTAGAAGCAATTTTAGGTACAATAATGAAATTTCTTTTTAAAAAAATTAAGATCCAGGGGAATGTGCCAGCAATTACTGAAAACTCATTTTAAAACAATTTTAAATGTTCAGCAACAGATGAAAATTAGCATTTATTGAGTTCATGTCGTAATGCTTTTTACAGGTTTCCACTGCTGTGCTGTCTGAAAGTACTGTTTCTATTTGGTATGATTTTCATCTGGGAAGATACAAATTATTTTCCATATAAATTAATAGTAATAAGGTTCACAGCCCAAAAAATAACCTACCAAATCATGTCAAATAGGAATGCTCTATTTTTAGATACCATAGTTGAAAAAAAATCAGTAATTCCTATTTCTTAATACTACAGAGATTGAGATAAAAACTATACTTTGACCCTAGTAGCCTAGAGATGCTAAAGCAAAAAACAGTCTATAATCTACATACTTTATTTTTCATAAGAACCTATAATAAGTTGCCACTACTTGATCTGAATAAAAACTGCTAAATATTTCTTCAGTTCATCATACCCAAAGCTTTTAAAACCTTTTACTATCCAGGAATCATGAGTGTTCAGGATTCCAATAGAATTGAGTACAACATGAGTTCTACATTAAAATCAAACTGAGAACTGCATGTAAACATATTTAAAAAAAGAAGTTAAAACTTATTTTAAAACATTAATGTAAAAGTTTATTTTCATTCATGTGAAATCGATCTTTTATCCATTTGGCAATATTCAGTAATAGAAAAGGGGAGAAAAGGATAATTATCAATAAAATTTGTTGGAACCTAGTAATGGAGGTGACAATATACTGTGTTTCATTTTGGTCTTTACAGGATCCTGTGAAGTTAATTTTTTTTTTTTTTGCCTGATTTTACAGACTAAAGCTTAGAGAGTCTGTGTAACTTACAGTTTCACACAGCTAATAAATAGTGAGGCTTAGATTCATATCCAGGTTTTTCCACCCCCCATAATATGCTCTCTGTTCTGTTTAAGCATTTGAAGAGTATTATTTGCATGCTTGATTGAAAATTATCATTTTGTGTATGTACTTTTACATAAATTAATATAACTTAAATTTTATATTTTCAGAATTAATATCCAAATTCCAAGAATACACTGGATATCACTCTTATAAAACTATAAGAAAATCATGAAGAAATGTTTTAATTATTGAAACTACAGTTGAAATCATGGCTACATCAACAGATCTTGATATTGGAACCCCACTGAAGGTGGAAGAGTGTCCCAACAGTTATAGTCTAGCAGGCATGCCAGACATTAAAATAGAACATCCACTGGACTCAAATGCAGAAGAAGGATCAGCTCAGGGTGTTGCCATGGGAATGAAGTTCATATTGCCTAACCGATTTGATATGAATGTGTGTTCTCGATTTGTGAAGTCCTTAAATGAAGAAGATAGTAAAAATATTCAAGATCAAGTTAACTCAGACCTGGAGGTGGCATCTGTCCTATTTAAAGGTTGAAAGTTATGGTATAAATATCTGCATTTGTTTTGTTTTTATGTGGTATTTTATTCCTTTCTGATCATGAGATTTTTTTTTTTAATTTATTTATTTGTACATACAGAACTGGGGTACAGGCCAAAGGCTCAGGGGTGGTGAGAGGCTTCACCAGAGACAGAGTGGGGAACAGAACAGGCAGATCGACGAAGTACACTGCTGAGGGGAGCAGCGGGCGGGTCAGGAGAGGTCTGCCACGCCATGTGGTCACCTCCAGGGCAGGTGGAATCGAACTCATGCAGAAGTTGCTTTAGCTTCTCAGTGCAGTGCTTTAACCCGCCACGCCACCAGGGAGGGCCTGATCATGAGATTTTTGAGTTTAGCCGTCTTTTCATACAATTTCCTAGAATTGCAGAGATGAAAATTATATAATTTCCATAAGTCCATAATGCCCATAAGTGCATGTTGATTTTTTTAAGTCCTTGCTTAGCTGTTGTTTATTTACATATTACAAATTCTACAAGTTTCTTATTGTACTTTTAAAGTCATAGAAGAAAAAATTATTTGTACCTTTTAGAAACAAATTAGCTTAATGTTCCCTATACCATGAATATTTGATTGGAATAACCTTCCAGTGCTTTGACACATTGAAGTCTTCATGTAATAGATTTATTTTTATAACAATTAAAAAATTGTTATTGAGAGTAAAATTGCTTAAGAATAATACCTTGTTTTTCTGAAATTTTCATTGTGGTAGTATAGACTTTCTGACCAAGAAAACTTAGCATCATTTAAGGAACAGCTTAAGACGTTACACTTCATGCATTTCTTTTTTTATGTAAGCACTTACATAGAACTTTGAAATGTTCTGTCATTAAACTATTATTTCAATCTGTCTTAACTAGCTGAATGCAACATCCATACATCTCCTTCTCCTGGCATTCAAGTAAGGCATGTCTACACTCCCTCTACAACAAAGCATTTCTCACCCATAAAGCAGTCGACTACTTTAACCAACAAACATAGAGGAAATGAGGTCTCAACCACACCACTGTTAGCAAATTGTAAGTATTTCCCATTGACATATACAAATAATCTCATCATTAATAAAATAGTTTCAAGAGTTTGGCTTTGAAACATTTTCATTAAATGCATGTTCTGTTTTGGGAAACAAGTGATGTGATAGTTTTGGTGATTTAGAACTCTTTTAAGTATTGCATATTCAAATATTTCACTTAAGAAATAAAGATTAAAATTTTAATTCTTACAACCTGTATAGTTTTATTTTAAAAACTGAGTTATTCTAACCTTTGTACAAAGTGTCGTCACTGTTGTGTTCTTAGAGTACAGGATTCACATTTAACTTATAAACTAGATCACTGATCAATAGCTATTTCTTGTGATAGCTGAGTGACTTCTACTATAATTTTGAATTTGAATATAATAATATTGGCAGTGAAACAACTTTAAAATTTTGAATGATTTTTTTTAATGTAGAATTATTCTAGGAGAAATAAAATGAAGAGTTTTAATATGAACTAGAAAATCATGTCTATGTGTATGTTAATGACAAAAACAGCTAACAATTTGATTTTAGGAACTACATTTACGAATATAATGTGAATGTGTTTTAATATTCTAAAGCATGGCAAAGTATGTATAACATGTGATTTTTTAAATCATATTCTGTTAGTAACTAAGCCAAAAGAGTATATGATTCTTTCTGTGTCTGTTTTACCACCTATTTACTGTGTCTCCACCTGTTGTCTGTGTCTGTCTTACTTAAATACATTTGCGTGTGTGTCCCAATAGCTTCCCTTTCTATGTTAAGGCCACTCAGTCATATGCTAAAGTCAAGACAAAGTGATACTAATTTTTAAGATGACCTTACATAGAATAGTACCTGTTGGCATTGTTTTAAAATAAAGAGATTGTCTTAAAAATATTCCAGCCACAGAATTTTAAGTTGAGAAGAAATGTCTGGAGAGAATGTGGTTCACATCCCTAATATTTCAGACAAAAATATTTTGCCAGTAAATAGGCTCAACAGCTGACTAAAAACAAATAGGTCAGCACTCAACAGCTGACTAAAAATAAATAGGTCAGCACTCAAGAATTCACTCACTCTCAAGGCCAGTTTTCCATATCTTACCTCATTCCTGAAATATAGATCATGGGTTTCAAGGGGTTAAATTTTAAAAAAGACAAAAGCTTATATTATCTTTCTGTCTTTCAGTCCCAACTTATAATCTTATAAGTTTGAATACAAACATAGTATTTTAAAAATTACCTAAACTATTTCTTTGATAAAATTAATAACAATTTGTATATTCATTGACAATAACAACTGGCAAATGTCAGAATTACCTGAAACATACAAGAGTCATTGCTGAGATACAAAATGATTACTTGTAAAGTTAGGTTACATTTTTTAAAATATTTTTTATTGAGGTAACTGGTTTATATTGTTTATATTTTAAAAGTATAGGATGCCCCCTCAGGTGTTGTTACCAGAGGACGCAGGCCACCAAATCACAATGTTAGGATATATTTTTAGTCAGATATTTAAAGTGGTAACACTACAGTTTTGTTTTTCTTAAAGACGATTGCTGGACAAAAATGAACAATGAGATGATAAAAGTGTACCCTACAAATATACAACTTTCTTTGATTTTGCCAGAATAAACCCTTGTGATCTGACTGCAGAACAGAAACAACCAGAGAGGAGTGTAAGGATGAGGTGCAAGGGGGGTTAGTTCTCAGTGGACTAGGGTGAAGGATTATTGGTGCTTTGGTGATAGGCAGTCTGATAGCCTATGAAGAGGTGTGAACCTAGAACCCTAAAATACATACATGTATGTAAACCAATGTTAGCCCAATAAAAGTAATTTTTTCAAAACTATGGTTTTCTTTCAGCTTTATCTGTTCACCAATTGGCTGCTCAGGGAGAGATGCTCTACCTGGCTAGTCGTATTGAACAAGGTAATAGCCTGGTCTTCTTAAATTTGTTTAAATAAAATTTAAAAGAATTTATTAAATTTGCATTTGTGTTATTTTAATACTGGAAAGTATAAAGACAAAAACAAACAATTGGATAACCTCACCAAACAGATAATCCAATAGATGGATTTTTTAAGTACTGTAAAGTATGAAAGTTTTAGTTTTTTACCCAAAGTAAGCATTATAAATTTCTTATAGTTTCAGAAAATTTTCTAGAAAACAGTTCTGCTTATATTTGAGATTATGTGTAAGAGTATGCATGTGCTTTTGTTACACAAAATGGAAAATATTAAGCACACTGCTTTGTACTTTCCTTTTTTACTTAATATTTTGGAGATCTGCCCAGTAAGTACAGAAAGCTCTGTTCCATTCTTTGTAGTAGTTATGTTTCTTGCATTGTATTGCATTTTCTGTTTTTCGTTTTTTAACTAGTGTCCCTGGTGGTACCCACTCCAGTTTGTTGCTATTAAAGAACAATATTGTTGGCATTCTTTTAAGTATTCCCACAGGGTAAACTCCTCCAAGTGCTGAATCAAAAGACTATGATTTTTATTTTTATATTTATTGCCCAAATTGTTTTCATACCAGAGTTAGAGTTTCTACTTTTCCATATCTTAACTGACACAGGATATTTGTTAACCTGATTGATGGGTAAAAAGTGATATCTCATATTGGTTTCATTTATATTTCTTTAAAATTGATCTTTACTTGAATTCCTGTTTATTTGAACTGCCTATCTTTTATCTATTTGTATGGACTCATATAAATTGAAAAATTAGCTTTTTGGTCCTTATGTTACATATAATTTTTCTCAGTCTGTCATTTGACCTTTGACTTTATCAGGTTTTCAAACAAAGATTTACAACTTTAAGTGGTAAATTCATTTTTCCTTTTCAACTTTTGGGTTTCATATCTTGCTTAGGAAGGATTTCCTATGCCAACATAATGAATAACTATAAGCATGCCTTATTCTAGAACTTCTGTGATTGCCTTTTTACATCATAATCTTTGCCCCATATGAACCATTTTTCAGTGAAGTGTAATGAAGTAAAAAATGACCTTTATTGTCATTGTTCAAGAGTTAGCCAGTTTTCCCAACATTGTTGAATACAAAACATATGATAAAGAACTTTCTTTTTTCTAGTCATGTGATTCTCTTATAAGACTTAATCATTACATTATTTATAAAAATTTGGTGGCTTCATTCTCATCTGCTAAATAAATTTGGGGGGAAACTGTGGGCTTTATAACTGGTAGAATAAATTTAGAAAATAAAATGGTGTTGAAGATGGCATTGATGATACTGTGTTTCAGATTATTCAGTCTTAATTCACATTTGATTTCATTAGCAAGCCACAAAAATGAAAGAAATTCAAATATTAGATATAGAGTAGAAGCTGCTAGCTTTTACAGGATTTTGGAGTTTTTCTAATAACATTTATGTGATGCTAAGGGCTCTTACTTAATTTGTATTATCATCATCCTGACTGCCCTTCAAGAGGTAAGGCTTATTCCGTTATTGGAGATACTAGCAGTCACACTGCTTAAAAGTGACAAAGCCAAGATTCAAACTCTGGCCTCCTGACTCTTAATCCAATGTCTGTGGTCTGCCTTGTACTTAGTATTATGCCACAGCTAGTAGTTTATACTTGAAATAATATCCTATTTGAATGCAGCAATGAACATTGAGGTACAAACGCAAAGTACACCACACATACTAGGATTTCAGTGAACCTCATTGAGTAATACAGTCAGACTTTTCGAATGCTAGTATTTTCATGGTGCTATTATGTGGTTGTTAAATTAGATCACAAAAATTGCTTTTCTTTTAACTAGAAAATGTTATCAATCACACGGATGAAGAAGGATTTACTCCTCTGATGTGGGCTGCAGCACACGGGCAAATAGCTGTGGTAGAGTTTCTACTTCAGAATGTAAGGAAAATGCCTCAGAAAAATGTATATATATAGTTCTTAAGTTCAGCTAAAAGTCTTCAGCAAGTTTTTATGTCTCTGGTCAGCTAGATATAATGGTAGAAAAACCAAAAATATTTAAATGCTTTTCTATTTTGTAGGACATGAGTCTAGTTGGGCAGGCAAGACTAATCATACATGAAACACTGAGCAATAATTTAATGCCCAACCCCCTTACGTACAGTGGAACTGAGATACTGTCAGCCCAATGGTTGCTTCACTGAGGAGGTGTAACTTGATGCAGAGTGAAAGGATAGTTAGGATTGAGATAGAGGAGAGAAAGAAGGCATCCAGACAGCCTGGGTGCAGACATTTGCATTGTATCTATTAAGAACATTCCCTAAGTGTTGAATTGTAGTTACTGGCAGAAGTAACATTCATGCTTAAAAGGGCTGAAGTCTTTTATCTTCACTTCCCACACCAGGGTGCTGATCCCCAACTTTTAGGAAAAGGTCGAGAAAGTGCACTGTCATTGGCCTGTAGTAAAGGCTACACAGATATTGTCAAAATGCTGCTTGATTGTGGAGTTGATGTAAACGAATACGATTGGGTGAGTCTATGATATTCATTTTTTAATAACTTTAACACAATCTAGAATTGGTTTGAGGGAGACATAATGAATGTTATTAAACGGAAAAATAAACATCTTGAAGAAAAGTTATATTAATTCAATTATTAGTTTTGATTTAAGTGTTTTTCACAAAATAGTAAAAATAACCTTAAACAACTTTCAAAATAACTTTAAAATTCATAGTAAAACTTCTCACTGCAGCGTCAAATTATTTGAATCCTGCTCACCTTTAAACACTAAGCCACTTTATCCTTTTGCAGAATGGAGGGACACCTTTGCTTTATGCTGTACATGGAAATCATGTGAAATGTGTAAAAATGCTCTTAGGTAAGTGGAGAAAAGTGAAACTATTTAGAAATGCCATGTGAGAACTTTATTTATATTTGCTCATAGGCCTTCTGTGGTATTACTCCGGAGAAGCATTAACTGCTGCTAAATACATTAATATCGCTGCTCTTCACCCGGAGCACCTCCTCCGATGGGGCTGCCGTGTGAACAGCCGTCCATCACACACCGGCCTGCTGTCACACCATTTGACTTCCATTGTGTCCTTTGGGAGCTTACATGTGTTTTCTCTGTCCACAGTGTTGTTATGCATAGTTCTTTCTCTAATTGTTTGAGTTTCTCTGCTCCAGAGGGTGGTGTTTGAAGTGTCTTCCCTCCAAGCCACCAGAGTGAATCTGTGCTTTGTCAGACAACCTGAAAATACCCACCAAATTTGCTGAAAATCTATCCTGCTATTTGCACATGAGCCAGCCAAAGACAAGGATAACCACATTTTCATTTTATTTATCTAATTTTTCTATTTTTTAATAGAAAATGGAGCTGATCCAACAATTGAAACTGACTCTGGATATAATTCTATGGATTTAGCTGTAGCCCTGGGCTATAGAAGTGGTAAGTATTTTAGAACCCTCAGGTTTCATTTTAATAAAACTAAATAAAAGAGCACAGATCAACGGTTCAGACCATTTTTATCAATTACTGTCACAGAACATTACATGTTATCCTAACTCCTGACTGATACTTTCAGCTGTGGACAAAAAGAACAAATTTCCTGCAAACTCTAGAAATAAGCTTTTTAATTTTTACCAACCCAAATAATCAGTTGCTGGGGATAAAGGCATAGCTGCTCAGAAAGTATAGTTAACATTTCAGAACAAGCTATTTATAAGATGCTTTTTGATTTCCCTTTCTCCATTTCTTAGAGCAACTTTGTACTCTCGACTGTCTTTCAGTTTCAAATCAGGACACAGAAAATTCAGTGATTTAAACATTAAGTCAGTGACAATAATTTTTAACTTAGTACTATAATACTTTAAGTACTTTTGCATTGCATTATCACCTTCAACTATTACTGTGTCCAACTTAAAATTTATTTAGGAAAAAGTTGGGGATGTTAGGTTGTACTTGTTTTGATCCTCCATCTGTTCTAGTTCAACAGGTTATCGAGTCTCATTTATTGAAGCTGCTGCAAAATATCAAGGAGTAGACAGTAATCAGAAAGTATTGTCTGCCCATATGTTTACTTTTTGGCTCTTATAAATGATAGTTGTGTTTACTTATAAATTTTTACCTCAGTTGCAATATTTACTGATTTTTAGTAAGTTTTAATAAATATTCCTCTGAGTAATTCACTGGTTTATAATAAAATTAATATTGATGCTTTTTTATAAATGTGTTTTACTGCATATTTAAAATTATAAATTAATGTTTTGTGGCATGTAAATTTTTATGGTACAGTTATCTGTCTTTGTATTGAGTGCTGTAATTTAAATTTTCAGAAATTACTCTATTCATCTTTACTTCTGTATTAACCCATCAACTTTATATTGGGTTTGCTATAAATCGATAGAAGAAAAATTTGTTATTGTTGAATTTAAAAATGCACAGTGTGATTGTTTACAAAATGATGTTATAAACAAATAAAGTACTTTTTCTGTTAATTTGCATGTTCTTATTAATTGTATTAGAGTTACTAGGGATTTTTTAGGATTTTTATTTTAACCCTTCTGTCCTGCTGTAACATGCTATTAAATCAAACAACCTAATGAAAATAAATGTAAGTCAGTCACATTATTGTCATTTCTAGAAATATATTGAGAATATTTTCCTACAGTAAATAAGTTTTTCAGTAGGAAAAGTTCTCCATGAAAGAAAAATCAGTTCTTCAGGAAATGTCAGTGCTCTTTCATTCCACCCAAGGACCATGTAAACTTGTGTTACACAAAGTCTAAGAAGCAGAGCCATAGGCTAGAAGCTGATTTGACTGCAGACTAGGTGACTTAGGATATATCACTTCATCTAGAATATAGCTGTTATATCAGTAATCATGCTTTAGATGTAAGCCACATTAATTTATGCAAAAGGAAATTATGGACAGATGCAGAATGGAAGGAAAATATGAAGAATGAAGAAACAGGCAACAACAAAGGATGAAATAAGTCTAGGGATCACAATCAGGAAATCTTGATAGTTACTTTGGAATTCAGCTTTAGTGACATTTGGATTAAATTCCTTTATCATTCTGCTCAGGCTTTAAATTTCCAGAAGACATATCTTTTTAGCATTAGCTATAAATGTGTCATTGCTTGGAGATGGGAAAGAGATAACTGGTTAGCTTTCCACTATTGCCCCAGAATGCAGGAGGCAAAGACTGCCTACAGGAAAATGAGGGAGAGAAAAAATAGTCCCTCTATAGTCAATCTAAAAAAATTATGTGGACATAATAGGACTAGCCGATCCCCCATGGACAGGGAGGCATGTACTTCAGGTAAATTTTCCAGCACTTTGATTGGATGTACCTAACACCCCTTGCCATTCCCTTTGGTTCTTTTTCTTATTAATGATACATGTTATGAAGTTAGTTCCTCTTCATATTATACTATCACAAAATTATTTGGGTGCATTTCTCTGAGTACTGCTGGCAAGTGACTCCTCTACCTGAAAAACAACCAAACAACCCCTGGTGGGATTGGATTTGAAATACACTTGACTCCTAGTCTGACTCATGATTGACAACCAAGAGATCTCAGAGAATATCTTGGAAAACATTTCCATATCCAAATCTACTATATTTTAACCTGCAGTCCCTTCTAACTAACACCAGAAAAATCCCTTTGGAAGTAGATACTCATACAAGTTAACAGGAATGATACTTACACCATTTATAAAGTCTCTTTTTTAAAATTTAAGTGTCTCCTAGATAGTATTTGCTGATTGCACAAATATTCATTCAGAGTTTATGTACCAGACATTGTGCTTGAACAAAATCCTATCAAAACTACTGCTTTCAAGGCACTCATTTTCTAATAACAGGACTCATTGTCCCAGTGTCAAATATATTGATAAAGAATGATTTTCAAAAGGTTGAAAAAACTATACTTGTAAATAAAAGAATACCTGTCAATGATTTTATTCAACTCAATCGTTAGTGGGAAAACCATTAAGATGTTAAAATTTAGCCCAAAGATCACCAGAAGATTGATATTTTAGGCAGTTAGTATAAGACTAATAAGATGCACATCTGGCTAATGCCCAACAAAACCATAAACATAACTTTTGAGTTACCTTTTCCACTAGACAGAAATTGCTTCCATCTCTATCAGACAGAAATAAAATAACATGTAACTTCACTAAGTCAGGTACCTCTAAAAATAGTGAGTTGAAATAAGTAGTTTCCCCTAGATTAATGGTTTTCAAACTTTAACATACCTCAATCACGTGCAGAGCATGGTACAATAGTCTGCTGGGTCCCAGCCTGAGTTTCTGATTCAGTCAGTCAGTCTGAGATGGGACCCAAGAACTTTAAATCCAACCCGTTTCAGGTGATGCTGATGGTCCAGATACCTCATTTTGAGAACCACTATCCTAGATGAACCTTAGAAGATCCTCTCCCCCACTATAGAAAATACATACCTCCCCTATTTCTTTATTCCCACGTTTCAGATAATTTTTCTGATAGTCTATTGTCATGGAATCATAGTAATATTCAAAGACTATTCTCAATAACAAAAAAAACAGATCTTACTGGTTTGAACCAGAACTGCCATTGTTAGACACACACAGCAATTTAACCATATGGCTTCAAGTTCTCTTTCCAAATCTAGAGCCTTAGATTACTGAGCAACAACTTGGACCAAAAAAAAAAGCCCTTCTATTCAGAAACATGCAAATAAATCTCCGGCCTTTAAGTCTCACTGATTTGCTTCTCCATTCCAATGCTAGAAGCCTAGACACAAGAGTCTTTCCACCAGATTTCACCAGCAGCATCACTAAATTGAGCTATAGCCATTTAGTTTGAAATGAAGCACCCCCAGACCTGCTCTGCCCAGGGAGGTACCGTGTCAGAGCCCGGGAGAGGAGCCTGAGCTGCTGGAACCCATGTCCTTCAAGGTCATGGCCTGGTATGTATATTTTAAAAATTAATCAAAAACTCTGGACTTAGGCCCTCCCTGGTGGCGCAGCGGGTTAAAGCACAGCACTGAGAATCTAAAGCCGCTTCCGCATGAGTTCGATTCCCGCCTGCCCCGGAGGTGACCACATGGCGTGGCAGACCTCTCCTGACCCACCCGCTGCTCCCCTCAGCAGTGTACTTCGTCCATCTGCCTGTTCTGTTCCCCACTCTGTCCCTGGTGAATCCTCTCACTCTCTGCATCTCTGGCCTGTACCCCAGTTCTGTATGAATAAATAAATAAATCTTTAAAAAAAAAAAAAAAAACTCTGGACTTAAGAAAAACCTATCATATTTATCATTTAAACAGGAAAAATAAATTCTAAGATTTTTCATTATGTAAAATATTGTCAGTAAGTAATTTTGAGTATTTTTCCTTACATCAGTTGATATAGAGAGCTATCAAAACTGAGAGAAATTTGCTTAATTTCTAACATGTTTATGTAGCTTCTTCCTAGACCTAAGTTGTAACACCTAACATTATAAGACAAGGGAAATAAAATTCCCTTCCTTCACCTCCTCTTAAATGTGTAGTATATACATCCAAGTTTCAACTTTCCTCTATTTGTTCATATTCTAGAACAAAATCAAAACTTTTTTTCTTGAAAATAGGAAGCGCATATACAGTTGCATTTCTCTGCCATTACCGATTCTAGTATAGTCTCAACTAGCTGTATTAATTATACCTTTTAACCAAGTTAAATCTAATAAATCTAATTCATGGAGAAAACTGAGAGGTAAATAACAGAGGATTCTCTGTCATGTTCATTTTAACAGACTAGAGAAAATCATACATACACAACTTTCTTTAGCCACATAATCTCTCTTAAACTTTCTTAAAGCAGGCCCTCCCTGGTGGCGCAGAGGGTTAAAGCATAGCACTATGCTTTAGAATATTTAGAAATATTTAGAATATTTCTCTCTATAAGCCAGTCATACCAATGCTCCTTTAATTAAGAGTAACTGTAATCTGGTTGTTTAATTTCCCTCTTGTGTTAGGAAAATATTTCCACTTACAGAGCAAGGAGTAAAGGCCTTTCTCAGTTGCTGACATGCAGACAAGTACACACCTGGAGAGCGTATGGCTTCCATCTACAAATTTTGCCACAGGTCATAAGTGAACCAGAAACAACTCGAGTTATTTTCCCTCCCAGTGAGCATGTAATTCTTAAATGACTTGAGGTTGCAAACAGACAAATAGATTGAAAAACAAAATGGTACAACAATCAAGACTATTAAATTCATTCTTTGTCTTGCCTAGACTAACAGATAAGCAGGTCTTCTTTACACATCATGAGGACATCATGGAATAAGCCATAAAAACAAACCCTCAGTCATTGCTGCCACCCACAGGGACTAGTTTATGGAAGGTCTATAAACCAGAAATATGCACAAGTGCATAGTATCAGTAGAAAGGGAAAAAACAAAACAAAGAATCAGAGAAGTTAAATTTCTGTGCCACCCAGAATTCACTTCAAAAAAAGAAGAGATGTGTGGGAACATCAGTTTGACTCAGTCAGTTGAATCCCCTCAAGCTTTTAAATTTGACCTTCAAATTTAAATTTAAATTATTAAATCATTAAACTAAGAATTAAGAAACTGCATATTCTTAACAACATTAAGAAAAGGGTGGTAGAGGCCCTCCCTGGTGGCGCAGCGGGTTAAAGCACAGCACTGAGAATCTAAAGCCGCTTCAGCATGAGTTCAATTCCCGCCTGCCCCGGAGGTGACCACATGGCGAGGCAGACCTCTCCTGACCCGCCCGCTGCTCCCCTCAGCAGTGTACTTCGTCGATCTGCCTGTTCTGCTCCCCACTCTGTCTCTGGTGAACCTCTCGCCACCCCTGTGCCTCTGGCCTGTACCCCAGTTCTATATGCACAAATAATAAATCTTTAAAAAAAAAAAAAAAAAAAGAAAAGGGTTGTAGACTGTATGCCACTGTGGCTAGTGTCCAACAGGGACACAGACTGTCATCTCAGGGATCTTTTCCATTAAGAAAGAAACAATTTGCTTCTTTCTGAATTTCCAGTTTAAATTCACAGTGAGGGCCCTCCCTGGTGGTGCAGCAGGTTAAACCACAGCACTAAGAAGCTAAAGCCACTTCCACATGCATTCGATCGATCCCACCTGCCCCAGAGGTGACCCACATGGCATGGCAGACCTCTCCTGACCCGCCCGCTGCTCCCCTCAGCAGTGTACTTGTCGGTCGGCCTGTTCTGCTACTGTCTCTGGTGAATATGCTCACCTCCCCTGCACCTCTGTTCTAGTTCTGTATGCACAAATAAGTAAATCTTTAAATAAAAAAATTCACAGTTCTCATAAAATCTTGAACCTTTAGGAAACAGTAAATCAAACCATATTTCTCTAGATAATAGTGTTCATCTACTATGACATTGAAAGGACATGTGTCCATGACCTTTGATAGCACTTCAGAGAAAGCCAGCCTGGGTTAAGGGACCGCCCCGTAAATGCCCTTCTTTTGTCCAGCTGACCAGTAAACTAATCTGGGCGTCCCCAGGTCTGCTGACAATTCTCTTATATCATCCTCCTGATCAAACTACATAACTCATTCAACGGTGAAAGAAGCTGTGAACTGGAGATCAGAACAAAAAAAGGTTAATCATTTTAATATATTTAATTTTTAAAAAATAACTTATGTAAACATATTTTTTTAAGATGTATTTGTTTATGCATACAGAACTGGGGTACAAGCCAGAGGTACAGGGGTGGTGAGAGGATTCATCAGAGACAGAATGGGGAGCAGTATAAGCCAACTGACCAAGTACACTCTGAGGGGAGCAGTGGGCGGGTCAGGAGAGGTCTGCCATGCCATTTGGGTCACCTCCCTGGCCAGGGATTGAACATGTGAGGTGGCTGAGGCTGTTGTGGTGTTGTGTTTTAATCCATTGCAACACCAGGGAGGGCCCATTTTTTAAGGAGAATGTGGTGGGTGATGTTAACTGTTAAACTATGAAGACTTCTACAGTTTGTACCTTTGAATTTTCTCTATCAATAGCCTACGAATATTTAGAAAACACTAAATGATTTCCTTACCATATCTTCTGAAACTTCATACATGAAATCTTAAATTCTCTTGTTAGCACTGTACTGACTCTATAAACTAATGTTATATATACTTGGATTTTTTTTGCAAGTTTAATCATTGCATATGTATATTACCAATGAGTGACACTAAATGGATTTATATCTGTTAGGTGATTTCCTGTGTGATAAATAAAATGTTTAAAAATCTGATAGTTGCACTTGGATGGAGCTGGAAAAGATAATGCTTACTGAGATAAGCCAGAAAGAGAAAGAAAAATACCGGATGGTTTCACTCATAGCAGGAGTATAAGGGACCAGGCGAGAAAATAACAAAAATAATGAACAACCATATACCAGAGACATTTTGTGGGGGTGGAGTGGGGAATGGGATCAAAAACGGGGGGCGGTGGAGAGGGAAGTACACGGGATTTTGGTGATGGCACACGGGTGACAAGGTGATGGGAAACCTGCAGGGATTACAATTGAGATGAAAAAAAATGTACAAAATGATGTAAAAATAAACTGTTATAAAAAAATCTGATAGTTGTAAACTGAATAAAAATAGGAGAGTCAGGATAGACTGGCTATTATGAAATTCTTAAATAATGAAGCCTTCTTGGTGAGTTTGGTTTCACTCAAAATTATATCCTGAAATCCCATACATCAATTTAAAATGTTAGGTATTAAGCGAGAGATGTTCAAGGTGTTAATATGCTTGCTACTGGTTTCTCAAATGCTAATTGTTCTGCTCAGTTCCAAGATCAATCCTAATTGACATGTCTGAAGTCTCAACATCTGAGGGGAATGAGAGGCCAGAAGATTCTCAGAGTGGTAGAAGAGAGCTCCTCTCCAAAGGCTACTGACTCTCCACAAGAGACGCGGGGGAAATCTGGAGAGGTTTAGAAAGCACTGTGGCCTGGGCACAGCCCAAAGGGTCTGAGTCACCCACAACTTCCTGGGTAGTTGTCTGTCTAGTCAATTCTGTGAACCACTGCTCGGGGGCACTGAACTCCTAGCTGGTAGAACCAGAATCTTCCAGACCACATTTTAATATTTGCCTCTCTCATGCCACTCTGTCTGCAAAAGAACCTTAGGGAGAAAGCCTTTCTTTTGTCTCTGGCCTGTTGGTACCTGTTATAATTCTTGAGTAAAGACAAACAGGTTCCCCTTTAAGCTTATGTGACAAAGAATTTCAAAACACCACTATTACCTCTTGTGAGTAATTCACCTTTTGCCACTCAAAAGTGTAAGTGGTGCCTGAATGTCTTTTATTAACCTATGTTTTTGAAAGACAGAGTCCATTCCTGGTGCCACATGATTGTTTACTTACCTTGCTTACTTTTTGGATAAAATGGAGCCCTTGAATACCAGTACAGCGAGCATACTTACCAACACCTATGGGCTTGTCTTATTCTTTTGTTCTAGGACATATTTTGAGATCAGTTCTTGACGGAAGTGTTGGCCCTCCAGAACTCATGCCAGCTTACAGAGTTCACCCACAAGGCCAGGTAACCCCTCCTCCAGGATCAAGTCTATTATAAAAACTCCTCTCTCCTCTTAGTTCTCCTGGTGTTTGTCCCTCTGTCAAGGAAACTGGCAACAAGAGTGAGATCAGTTGCATGAGCCCCCTGCTTCAGAGGTCTCTCAGCTGCTTCAGGAACAGCTGTCTCAATATTTAAGAAAAAGACCATTCACCCAGCTAAATGGAGTTTGACTATACTTCCTTGTGTGCCACTATGAATTATTCCTTAAAAGATAACTTTAGGCCCTCCCTGGTGGCGCAGCGGGTTAAAGCACAGCACTGAGAAGCTAAAGCCGCTTCCGCATGAGTTCGATTCCCGCCTGCCCGGGAGGTGACCACATGGCGTGGCAGACCTCTCCTGACCCGCCTGCTGCTCCCCTCAGCAGTGTACTTCGTCGATCTGCCTGTTCTGCTCCCCACTCTGTCTCTGGTGAAGCCTCTCACCGCCCCTGAGCCTCTGGCCTATACCCCAGTTCTGTATGAACAAATAAATAAATCTTTAAAAAAAAAAAAAAGATAACTTTATCTTGCTTGCATTGATAAAATGTTGTAGAACCCACCACAAGAAAGCACTGTGGGTATGGTCAGCCTTCACACGTCCTCCTACTTGGGAAATAATCAAATATATCATTGTCTTATGAGAATCTAACACATGTCCATAGTATATAAAATATTAAAGCATTCCTTAGGACAAAAAACACTCCTTCAGGTCCTCCCTGGTGGTGCAGCAGGTTAAAGCACAGCACTAAGAAGCTAAAGCCACTTCAGCATGAGTTCAATTCCCGCCTGCCGCCTGCCCCGGAGTTGACCACATGGCGTGCAGACCTCTCCTGACCCGCCCGCTGCTCCCCTCAGCAGTGTAGTTCATCACTCTGCCTGTTCTGCTCCCTACTCTGTTTCTGGTGAATCCTCTCACCGCCCATGCACCTCTAGCCTGTGCCCCAGTTCTGTATGCATAAATAAATAAATCTTTAAAAAAAAAAATTCCTCCAAGAAGGTGAAAAGACAAGTCACAGATGGGGAGAAAATATTTGCAAAAGATATATCTGATGAAATATTAAAATAAATATCAATAAACAATACTAAGACTCTTACAAACTGACAATAGGGAAATAACCAACCTGATTAAAAACTCGGAACTTAACGGAAACCTCACCAAAGAAGGCATATTGGGAGCAAATAAGCATAGAAAAAGATGTTCCACATCATATGCTATCAGGGAAATGCAAATTAAAAGAACAGTGATGCCCTTCCTGGTGGCACAACCGGTTAAAATGAAACACTGCAAGCTAAACACAGCTGCTTTGTTGCAAGTTCAATCCCCAGCTCCAGAGATGACACACATGGTGCAACAGACCACTCCTGTCTCGCCCACTGCTCCCCTCAGCAGTATACTTCATTGACCTGTTCTGCTCCTCACTCTGTCTCTGGTGGGTCCTCTCACTGCCCCTGCATCTCTGGCCTATACCCCAGTTCTGTATGCATAAATAAATAAATCCTTAAAAAAAAAAAAAGAACAGTAAAATGCCACTGCTAAAAACTGACAACACCAAATGCTGGTGAGGATGAGGAGCAACAGGAACTCTCGTTCATCATTAGTGAGAATGCAAAATGATACAGCCACTTCTCAGGATAGTTTGGTGATTTTTAAAAAAGATTTGTTTATTTATTTATGCATACAGAACTGAAGTACAGGCCAGAAGTGCAGGAGCAGTGACAGGATTTACCAGAGATAGAGTGGGGAGCAGAACAGGCAGATTGACTAAGTTACACTGATGAGGGGAGCAGTGGGTGAGACAGGAGAGGTTTGCTGCTCCATGTGGATCAGCTCCCTGGCTGGGGATTGAACTCCTGCTGAAGCAGCCAATTAGCTTCCTAGTGCTGTGCTTTAACCTGTTGCGCCACCAGGAAGGGCCCAATAGTTTGGTGATTTCTTAAAAAGCTAGCCATACTCTTATTGTGTGGTCCAGCAATCATGCTCCTTGGTATTTATTTACCCAAAGGAGTTGGAAACTTTTACTCTCTTTCACACACACACACACACACACACACACACACACAAACCTAAAAGTCAGAAAGTGAAAGTTACTAAGATGTGAACTGATAAATAGACTGGTATATCCAGGCAATGGAATATGATTCAATGCTAAAAAAAGAAATGAAATATCATGAAAAGACAAGGAGGAAACGAACATTATTAAGAGAAACGAATCTAAAATGGTTAATGAAATCCTGTTTTGTATTCAGTAACATGAAAGTTTTCTTGTGAGAGTAATACATAAAAAGTTCCTCATAGTTTGATGTTCCTGCAAAATACAGCTTTTAATCTCTAAAACCTTGTATACTCACTGTAGCCATGGATAACTATTCACATGGAGATTTGTAACTCAAGAAGCTATAAGCTACTATCCTTCTTAGCTAAAAGCAAATAGTTTTATAATCCCTCTATCTCTCTTTTCCTTTTGTGCATAAAAGTAAATAAATAGATGACATCTGAATAGATTTTTGATTTTCCTTTTTGTAATTAAGTTCACCAGCTCCCTAAATAACATCTCAAATTTGAGCCTCACTTTAATGAAGGTAAAAAATCCAGGTGTTTCTTTTCCTCTCCTTTCCTTTACCAAACCTCCCAGTCTCCCTTGCAGCTAGACTGTGAGCATATAATGCAGGTTCAACTAAATCACACACTCTGCCCCAGAAGTTTGAATTGGGAGCTGCTGAGCCAAAGCAGTAAGAACAGTGGAGTCTATTGGCGTTAACAGCAGTGACCACAGCAAAGCCATCTGATGGGGACATCAGATGCTATAAAAAACATGAAGGCCATGTTGCCCCAGCAAGATTTTGACTGTGGCCCTGCAGTTGCCTGGTCTGCTTGTCTTTGTCCTCCCTCCAGCCTACTTCTCAAGACTCCCTGGAATTTCTATGAACTAATAGCTTTTCAGTCCTGTCTGTTGAACTAGAGTTGTCTTCTGATGTTTATGAATTTTGAATTTCAAGGTAATGAGAACATCCCTCTCCCTGAGTCTGTTCCACTTTGCCATCCGAGCCCCAGGAATCCTCATGAAAACAGCTCCTTCAATCCTTTGGTCAAGCTTGTGCTGACTCCCCTCCTTATTCTCCAGAGCTCAGGTAAACCGCCAGCTGCCAGAGGACCAGATGAGAGTCTAACATCAGAGACATTCACCACATTCCTTCCATCCCTCACTGCCTCAACCTCTGCTACACACCTTCCCTAAGAAGAGCCTGAACCCCAAATAAAACAGCTTCTACAAAGAGATCCCATTCTGCCAATTCATCCTTGTGCTCTGCCCAGACAAGTCTGACTGATAGACAGGGACACAGCTTGTGCCTAGAACCACTCTCCATTCCCAACCATGTACTGAAAACTTATTTACTCTGGGAAATGTCCTCTAAAAAGATTCCTCTAGATTGTTTTTAGCAGGATTAAATTATTTCTGCTGAACCTGACAACTGTTTCTCAATGGTTTGGACTCTGCCAACTTCCTTCTTCCCTCCTGCCTTCTCTGCCTTCTCCCTTCTCTTCCATGGGAATTCATTGAGTATCTCTATTATAAAGGGGACAAGATGATAGAATCTTGACTCATGCCTCCCTCAGAGAAGTCTCACTTCACTCCAGTATGTTCTAAATACCAAAAAATAAGTCACAAAGCTTTAAGATAGTCAAAGTTATTCTTTCTCTTGTAGGTGATAGAAGTTTCTTCTCTGTCCACTACAAAGGAAATGCCTTCGGAGCTGAATCATAAAACAGGTGACATTTCCACTTTTTTTCAGGGTTAAGTAAGACTTAACTTCTACCAAATGGGAATCATTCAGTCCTATACAGGAGCCACCAAAAACAATTTTCTCTGTGTCAGCTGATGCTTCCAGGCACCTGAAATATCAGCAGGAGTTTCCAAGGCTGGCTCTTGGAAGGTTTACCTGGGACATAGTTGCCTGAATGACTGAAGTTATGGGATTTGAATTGACTGCCTATTTAAATTAAATCCTTCAGGGTTGTCAAGAACCAAAGACCTTGCTCAAGAAAAGCACAGCCATTAAATCACATCCAACAATCAACTTCACCAATGTAAATATGCTTATTTTGACATATACATATGCATTTATACACAGATTCATTATAAAGACACTTTAGTAAATTTATTCATGTATTTAATCTTCAATTAAAACAAATATGTAGTTAAACAAAAACTTTGCCCTATAAGTTATAAATATAGACCATTCACTAAATGATACAAGCCAGTAGTAATCTTTATTCCTGCTGAGCTGACTTTCTGTGAGTTTGATGTGAGCTGATTTCATAGGTCATAGGACTTCAAAGATCAGATTTTCTACAGCTCCAGGTGTGAAGATCATAAACACTCATAATCTCTCAGTCTCAGATTTAGACAGGATCTGGGAAGGATTATTCTAAATCCTGCTCATCAAGAGGAAAAACAAGGGGAATCCCTAGGTGACAAATCCATAGAAGAGTTCAAGAAAGCCTTTGTCTTCACCAAGCTCTACTCTCCAGAGGCCCCAGTTCCCCTACGCCTCAAGCAGAGCTTACTTGGGAAACTGCCTAAGAGTTTAAGGTCTGACTGCTTAAGGAGCCTTACAAGAGGGGTTTGTGCTGCATCAGGTCCACACACACCTGCAAGGTAAATAAATGTGCACTGGGTCCCTGAACTCTTGCTATCGGGTCCCAGAGGTTGACTTCCAAGCACTGATGTGACCAACCTGAGCGCCAAGCTTGTGTCCACTCACTGAGCAGGATGTCATCGCCTGTGATCTGATGGCAGACCCACAGGATAACAGTTTGTCTTCTTTTATAAACCCTAAGCGTTGGCTAAATTCTTCACACTGTAACAGACTTCACACCAACCTTTAACTTCATTCCAAATTATTTTTTAAATAGAAATAAACGTTAGCTAAAAATATTTTATCTACCACCAGAGTTACCTGCTAAAATACTCCTGAAATATCTTTTCATGATTGACTTACACAGTTGATTAGTCTTAATAGTTAGAAAAGTACTTCCTTGCATTGCCTTATTTGATTCACCCGGAGTCCCTGAGAGTCAGGACTGGCTAGTATACCCATTTGAGAATCAAAGAAACTAAGACCCAAAGAGGCCTAAGATTTTCACATCTCGTAAAGAAAGGAGCCAGGCCTCTGAGCTTGAGCTCTGTATATGCTCAAAATAGCATCCACAATAAAAATAACATTAGGCCTATCTTATAAGGTCTTTTATTAATATTTTTGAAAGAAAAATTGTTACATGCATATGATTTTCTATTCTCTACATTTTCTAAAAGGGAGAGAAAAATTATCAGGGAAAAAAAATGTATGTACTGATATAAAATAGGTTCAAGGCAGGCAACAATCTGCTCCTAAGAGGCTGTATTACACAGCTCTCACTTACTTTGTGAAAGTGATTCTCCATAGACATTGAGTTTCAAACAGGACTTAGAAAATCAATTTCTATGTTAAAGAGTCAGTTATTAATTAGGGGCCTACATGGAAAATTTATGCAAAATGAGTAATTCAGCCCTTATTTTTGCTTTTATGCAAATACACTCTTTATTCATTTTAACCTCTGCAATCAGCCTGCATCACTGAAAGCAGGCCACATGCTATACACTAACTGTCCTCCAGGTGGCAGTAGAGATATTGTTGTTGTAGTAGCAGTAGCAGTAGCAGTAGTAGTAGTAGTAGTAGTAGTAGTAGTAGTAGTAGTAGTAGTAGTAGTAGTGTGAGATCTTCCATTGACCCCTTGGGTTAAAATTAAGAAGTCAACAAAATGATCATCAGAATGTATTAATGGATATTCAAGATATCGAGCAATCAGTCAACTAAGACAACAAGGCAAACTGAAAGTAACAATCAATGTTTACTTCACTTACTGTCACAATGCAAGCTGGAAGCTCAAAGAAATACTAGCCCCTGTTGATCTATTTTAACCATGATCAGCCTGGAGTGAGTGGCTTGTGGAGACAAACTGGTGGAAGGATCATTTCACTGCAGGGAGTGGGGTGGGGACAGAGGAAGGGGGGAGCAAAGAGGACAATTGAAGAAGGGGAGGAAAGAAGGATTAACTGAGTTAATACAGAAAAAAATGAGCCTCTGGCAAGGCTCCTGGTGGAGTGAAAGCTCCAGAGTAAGAATGCAGAAAGGTTATGCTGAGCAGCGAGGGCACTGGCTGACCCTCACTCCAGAAAACTGCACAGCACTGACAGTGCTCAACTCTGGGGTGGGGGAGGGCAGCTTCCCCCAAGGCAGGACTTTGTCATTGGGCCTGAAAGATCACAGGGAGGATTCTGGCCTGGAGCAGGGTCAGTTTCAGTGCAGGTGATAAGAGAAACAGAAAAGCTAGATGAAGGTGTGACAGGGTGGTCCCTAGGAAAAGGGGAAGTTCCAGGTTCCCTGCCCCTCCTAGAGGAGGGCATAGCTGAGGAGAGAAAAGGAATAAAAGAGAAGGAATCTGGGAAGGAGGAAGCAGGGTGGAGAGCCAGAAGGAGACCTGAGGAAGCCACCTGGAGCAAAGGGAGATATGTAAAGAAATCATTGTTTATTTCTTGATCCTGGACTGGTTGAAAGAAACGTGGGTGAGACACCCGTGGGGAGCTTGAGTGTATATAAATTGAATTTGATTTTGCTCTTTTCCTCCCAGATTTGTCTGGCCATTTCAGACCCTTTTCTATGGGTCCCACCAGAAGGTGCTTTAGTCTTGTGGCAGGCTTTCAGGCCTTGCTTTGGGCCAATCACTTTTGGGTTGACTTTTGCCCACAAGGGGATGGGTAACTTCAGGTGTTTGATTTAGAAATTATATTCTTTGTCTTCCATACAGTATATTCACTGTATTAAAGTCCCTTTTCATTCTAGTCTTATATGTTTTGTCTTGATGCGGCAGATGGCAGAAACTCTGGAGCTGGCAGGTTCGGGGGTGCCCCTCTCTCCCTGCCCTATAACAGAGGGAGTCACACTTTAATGTGATTCGGAAGAGGTTGAGAGAGGATCAGAATCTTGGGCAATAACCCATTTTTGAACTTCTGGGTCCTTCGAAAGCGATTCTTAAAGGGCTAATCACAGAGCTCAGCAGCTGGATTCCATCCCAATAGCATCATCTTCCTACCCAAATGAAGAGGGCTGGATTTCCCACTGTCCTGATGCCATCTGGCTCTGCAGAGCAGTGGTCTAAGAAATGCGCCAGTGCCAGTCAGACAGTCATCATAAATATGCTGCTCAGGCCTTGTGCTCATTATAAGGCATCCTCTCCTGGAAACCAGAGAAATTCATCTCTGGTTTCATTATAGGAACAGCAGATGTTTTGTTTTAATGTTACAGACCTTATGAATCACATGAGTTTCTTAATGTTGGCTGCAAAGTCTCAGACCAAATTTGTGGCTGATTGTAGAGCAAGTCTATAGGAAAGCTTTGCATGGATGTTGTGCACTAACTCACTCTTTGTTGCTCTTAATTTCCCATCCTTATTTTCCCTTTGTTGTGATTTCCATGGCTATTTTTAATTTATTTTATTTTGTTGTGTCTTTGCATTCCACCTAAAATCCTTTGTGGAGTAATAAAATTGTAACTAAATGAACACATTTGACATATGGGAATCACATCTAAAATATACGTTCGGGTAACTCTTCAAATTATTGAATGACTCAGAAAAACATATTACCTTCTGTTTGTAATTAGGCTCAGGGAGAATGTAGGAGTTCTGAGACTTTTTCCCTCACACAATGAGACTATTAAAATCATTCTGGACCATTTCTAATGCTAAGATCAGGGCTTACCAGAAGGACATACGTGAAGGGAATAGAGGCTTAATAAATGTTCCTGAAAATGTGAGGAGGTAATTAATTTTTTTACGCTGTTATTCACTTTTAGG
>NW_004567108.1:37993188-38031031 GCF_000260355.1 Condylura cristata
CTTTTAAAAATCAGAATGGATCCACTTTTCTGAAGCTGATTTCCAGACATTTTTCCATAATAAGCAAATGTGGGAATCCTCACACTTACCTACCCTGATAATGTAAGTGCCTGACAATTTGCCTTTTTAAAATTGTGATTTAAGTGCCTGGCATTAACTTTTGCATTATGGAGGTGTCCATTTCAAAGACGTCCATCTCCAACAAACATTGCTGGTTACACAACCAGCTCCTGAGTCAGGCTGCCTCGCCCTTGAAGGTCCCCTTTTAGGAATGCCTGGGTGACCTAGATAACGAACTACTCCTGTGACCCTGTGTTGCCTTTCTGACACTTTCATTCTTGTTCTTGTGTTTTAAATTCACCAATACACAGTGAACCTCACACACTCTCTCACTTGGTCTGTTTCTGTCACTGTCTCTCTCTTCCTCCCCTTTTCCAGCTCCAATCCCAGCCTTGCTGTTTGACCTGGTGCCGCATAGCTCCTAGGACCTGTGACTAATAAAACCATGGTTCTTCAGAGATGTTTATCCCATGAAGGTTGTTGCTGAGGTGCATCTTGCAATCATAATAAGAACCACACCAGCCATAACCTAGTTTGGGAAAATGACCATGAGGGCTGCCACAAGTGGTGTAGAGCCAGGAACCAGCCCCCTCACCGCCCCTACTTCCAACCTGGTAGCATCACGATTGAGAAAGCCTGAGACCCACACAAAAGGACCATGTGTGCTAAAACAGTTCACACCATTATTTCGTGACCTATTATATTTAGAAACTTACAAGTACACACTGCACCAGGCAGATAATTATTTCCTTCTTCTCCACTCCAGCCTTCTGTCCATCTATCCTCACTGCATATTTTATAAGCACACAAATCAATGTGACAAAATGTCCCTTAACAAGCAGCCAATCTTCAAAGAAACTTAATAAGATATGACCTATTTCATGAAAAGGAAAAAAAAAAAAAACAGTGGTTCAACAATTACTGAAATGTCAACATAGTTTGAAAGAGGCCAATTAGCAATACATATATAAAGATGCTATGCTTGAGATAAGCTTGATTAGCTAAACAATGAAGCCTATTAGAAAAAATTTAATAAAACATTCTGGTGTTGAAAGCTTATCTCTGATCAGATGGAAAAGCAAAGAAAAATGATTCTGAACCATTTCCCATTTTAGAAAGATTTTGTTTATCCTTCTTTGCTAGAATCAGAGCCAACGATTCTGATGGTTTGGATTAGCTCTTAATTCTTCTAGGCACTTGGGGATTCAAATCATTGGTGCATTTCCGGGAACATGCCATATCACAGCAGAAGGCAGGCTGAGGAAAGAAAGCTCACCACATGTGAGTCACGCCTTCTCTTCCTTGTACTGCTCTGACAGTACAAGGTGGCCCTTAGTCAGAAATGGACAAAGGACATCGACACGCCAAAGAGACCTGCATGACACTCAGTCATCCTCTGTTTCCAAGTGCTCGGCTGTGGACAGCTGAAACCAGTGGGCACTTCGGGTTAAGCATCTTGGTCACATTTTTTAAAACTACACTATTGAAATTGAGGCAGTGAACAATGACAGAGGCAGAGGGGAAGTGAGGGCAGGAAAAGGGTGCCCTTAATCCTCGAGACTTGTTAGAAATAAGGTCCTTTCATCTGGAAACCTGTTAGAGCTACAAATTCCCTCTACAAACTACTTGATATGAGTCATGTCATAGTGAAAATAATCAGGTTTTTTCCCCTAAAGATTTATTTATTTGTGCTTACAGAACTGGGGTACAGGCCAGAGGTACAGGGGCGGTGAGAGGATTCACCAGAGACAGAGTGGGGAGCAAAACAGGCCAACTGATGAAGTACACTGCTGAGGGGAACAGCAGACAGATCTGGAGAGGTCTGCTGTGCCATGTGGTCACCTCCGGGGAGGAGATTGAACTGGCACTGACGTGGCTGCAGCTCGATAGCAGTGCTGAGCTTCAGCCCGTTGTGCCACCAGGGAGGGCCCTATGAAAATAATCAGTTTTAAAATTAAGTGGACCTGAATTCAACGCCTGACTTTTTTTTTCTCTTTTCAATTCCTGACTTTGATAATACGTTTTCTGATTCTTAGTTTCCTCACTTGTAAAATTTAAATAACCATACCTTCTTTGAGGGGTTTTCAAAGGATGTGAATCAATGCATACAAAATTACTGGCACATGGCAAATAATAAATGAGTCATAATTATTTTATTACTGTTAGCATTACCTTGTCAAGTGACACAAGCCCTCAGCCCAGGCCTATTTACCTAAGGTGGGTGTCCCCTCAGTCAGACTCCGTTGCCTGACTGAGAAATTCATATTCCCACCAGTTTTTATGAATTTGTCTCAACCATGGAAAATCTTAGTTCCTGAAAAAAATTTCTTCTTTGACCAAACCAGGCTCTTCTAAACCTTTTTAACCTGAACTTTACTGACTACACTTGACTTTGATTTGCTAAATCCAATCTTAGCACAAACCCTGATAAGCCCGTTTACAGAGGGTCCCCTTCCCTGGATAATGCACCATTTTGGCCTGCTCTAGCAAGAATCCAGTTTTTATCTAATCAAGTTCCTTTTAGTATTTTTCCATCTACACCCTCACATGATGCTGCTTGACTCGAAATCAGCTGTTTTTGCTATAGTCAAAGTTTCCGGTCTCTCTCCTGTATTGTCATGATCTCAAATGAAGTCTTCATTACCAGTGTCAGGTAATGTTCCTGTTCCACCCTTCATTTCTGCATAACTGTTCCAGACAGTTGTCATTCCTCATAAAGACAAAAATCTAGAACTTGGCCTCCAGTGGAGTTGGGACACATACCAGGGAAGCCGAGTTGATTCCCTAGAGCTGGACAACACTAATCTCCAAGCTACTCTAGACTCATCTTCTGAAATGGAACTACAGAGCTGGCTCTGTTATAGGGCAGGGATAGAGGGGTACCCCTGAGCCCCCAAACCTGCCTGCTCCAAATAGGTTCTGGCCTCCCGGCAAAAGAGTTTTAATGGAAAGGAATTTTAATACAATTAGTGTGAAATACAGAAAAGACAAAGAACGAGGTTTCTAAATCAAATATCTGAAGTTACCCGCCCCCTCATGGGCAAAAGTCCACCCAAAAGAGATTTGCCCAAAGCAAGGCCTGAAAGCCCACCACATGTCTAAAGCACCTTCTGGCCGAGACCTATAGAAAAGGGTCAGAAATGGCCAGACTAGTCTGGGAGGAAAAGAGCAAAATCAGAATCAAGATAAATGCTGCCATAGTCAACCTCCCCACGGGTCTCTCGCCCACATCTATTTCTACCAGTGCAGGGTCAAGAAGCAAACGCAGTTTCTTTACCACATGCTTTCTGCTCCATGTGGCGCCCTCAGGTCACCTTCTGGCTCCATCCTGCTTCCTTTCTTCTTCAGTCTCCTCTCCTGGATGGGGCTGGGAACCTGGAACTTCCCCTTTTCTTGGGGACCACTCTGTAATAGCTCCATTCAGGAAGTTAGGGAGCTCCACTTCAGGCTCAGGCCACCCCCATAAGTCATACCCCAGACACTCAGTAAACCACACTGCCTTTCTCTACTGGCCTTGCTCTCTCTTGATTAGTTCTTCTTACTCAGACTCAGTCATCTTGTTTCCTTACTCCCAGGAGCCTGGCTGGGAGACTCTCTAACAACTCTGAGAGCTCTGGCTCTGGTACTGGTTCTGGGTTCTTCTGGTGAGCCCCTGATACTGGGTTCTTCCTCTCACGCCTCACATGCAATGTACTGGGGGCGGTCACTGGCTCAGAATTTAGAGCCAGTAGGGTCCTCAGTGCTCATCTAACTCCATGTTTTCCTGACGATAATAATGAACTTATAGCTATAGAATAAAATTGAAATAAAATATTGCAAACTAATAAAATTCAAAATTGTAATATTAATTTGATAGGTAAGTGGATGGGATTTTCCACAGAATATGTTGCTGATTTGGACTTAGTAGTAGACAAACATTAGTTTATGAGGTCTGTCCAATTATTTAGTCTGTTTCTATATTCAAGTTTAAAAGTGCAGCTCCCAAGAATGCCTGTCTACATACAAACAGAAATATTAATCCATGCCAGCCTTTGTGGTTTAGAAGCAAACCTTTCACTTCACCAAAATTCTGCAAGTGAGCAATGTTGATATTAATAGATGACTCTGGAAAGTTCTCTCTTTTATTTGAAAAAAAAAAAAAAAAAAGACTGCCTTCGATGGACAAGCCAGCCAGTTATCGTTACCCTCCTGAAAAGCACCTTTCTTCAAAGCATAGGCACTACTAAAATTACTGTTAACTGAGGGCCCTCCCTGGTGGCGCAGCGGGTTAAAGCACAGCACTAAGAAGCTAAAGCCACTTCCGCATGAGTTCGATCCCTGCCTGCCCCGGAGGTGACCACATGGCGGGGCAGACCTCTCCTGACCCGCCCGCTGCTCCCCTCAGCAGTGTACTTCTCAGTCAACCTATTCTGCTCCCCGCTCTGTCTCTGGTGAATCCTATCACCCTCCGCATCTCTGGCCTGTACCCCAGTTCTGTATGAATAAATATTAAAAAAAATTACTGTTAACTGAACAGTGGAAAGTTGATCTTTCTCAGACTGAGACCATAGTGCACACCCATTGGAAATGGGAACATGAATCTTCTGGGCAAGTTACTTTGGGTCTCCTGTGCCTGTATGTTTGTGCATCCCGATGGAACTCACTGCTCCCACCATGTTTCTATGTTCAGCCTACTGTAAAAATATCAGTGACAGGGGCCCACCCTGGTGGTGTAGCCGGTTGGAGTGCTGTGTTGCAAAGCTAAGCCAAACAGGGACTGCCTCAGTGCAAGTTCAATCCCTGCCCTGGAGGCGACCCACATGGCGAGGCAGACCTCTCCTGTATCACCCACGGCTCCCCTCAGCAGTGTACTTTGTCAATCTGTCTGTTCTACTCCCCACTGTTACCAGGTATAAACTCAAAGATAAATGCAAACTGAAGGATAAATAAAAGAATTCTGATGATACACACCACTACTCAGTTGAGATTATCCAGATAATTCAGAATATGCTTAAGACTGTTGCAAGTTATCATCACAATTAAAACAATATTTTAAATTCTCATAAAGAATTTGAAAAGCTTTGGACCAACTCAGAGGAGCTACATTTAGCAGGAAAAGTTAAGCTCAATTTGCTTTCAGGAGACCTGGACCGATGTGCAGCTATGGGAGGACAGGGGAGAGTTCACATCTTGAGCATCTGTTGTCTCATTTATAAGATGCTCCTAAAAAATTCCGCTTACCTCACTCTAAGAGTGAATGGAGTGGTAGATTTGAAAATGCTTAAGCCATCCCATACAACTTACAAATGGAAAAATCCAATCATGTGGCGGGGGCAAGTGGCTGGAGATTTACCTCCAAGCACTTTATAATATCCTGGGGAGTCATCCCTGAGTATTATGAAACGGACCTGAATATCTCCTAGTCCTCCGATCTTTTCTGTCCACGCCACTTTTTTAAATAAATAAATTTAAATTTAATTAATTTTTAAATAAATTAATTAAAATTTAAAATTTTAATAAATAAATTTAAATCAACTAAATTTATTTATTTATGCATATAGAGTTGTAATAGAAGCCAAGAGATGCCACTCTTGAGTGAACAAAACTGATGGCCTGTTGAAAGGATCCTGAAATAAATAGGGTCCATTCCTTGCTCTCTGCTGCCCTCTTCAGTACGGAAATTGGCCTTGACTCAGATAGGGTCTTCTCGTCTGAAGGCTTAACTGTATCTGGTTCATCCAGACAACCACAGCTCCTGCTCAGGATTTCACTGCCTCAGTCTCATCTTGCTTCACCACAGGCTTCTGATCCCCAGGCCCTATGTAAACTCCTCTAATCATCTTTCAGTTTGCACAATTCCTTCTCCCTCCTTGGTTGTTCTGACTTAATTTAAGATGGACGATTTCTAGTGACTCCATACTAGCCACTGAGGTAACAGACATGTTTTGTTGTTCTAATTCCGCGATGGTAACTCCAGTCCATTTTAATGTCTAATTCTGTTTAATGATGAGTATTTGCTTCACCTTTCAACATGCTTGAGGGCGATGTTACTAAACAAGCAATGACTTCTTTAAAGTAGTTTACTCTTGTTTGCCACTCATAGCTCCATTATCCTTTAGACCAGAGAATTTCCAAATGAACCACACAGAAAGCACAAGAAGATAAGGTAGAGTGAAGGGGAGGAATACTAGAGCTTTTCTTTTTATACAACATATTTAGTTTCATCCTTCTTACATTTCAATTTTGGACAATGTTTTATCGTACATATAATTTATTAGTGAACTAGAACAGGCATGTAACTTATAAATAAATATTTAGGCTAATTTTATGTCATTATATTTGTTAATTACTGAAGAAATACATAATCATAAAGGTTTGGAAGCTTCTATTCTAGATGACTACCTGCCACCTTAGGTATGTGTCAGAATCATTAAAGGAGCTTGTTTAAATAAAAAAAAATGCTAATGCTCCACCCACTCTTTGAGAGTGAAGCATAGAATATGTGAAAACTTAAAAAGCACCTCCTGGTGAATCTGACCCCTGCTAAAAATTCACATTGTTCTCTAGACTGCAAGCTAGCGAAGGACAAAATACAGCTTTCTCAATTATCACTATATATTTCTAAAGAGCCTAGCACATTACCTGACACAGGTATCCTGTGAAGACTTGTGAAGAAATGAATGATGAGTAAATAAACCACAAGCCAGAGGCAGCCTTTGTCAATTCCCTCAGACTTTGTATTCATGCTTCAAGTTTTTATAAAATTTCTCACACGGGCCCTCCCTGGTGGCGCAAGCACGGCACTATGAGGCTATCTGCAGCAACTGCCGCACAAGTTTGATCCCCAGCCAGGGAGATGACCCAGATGGCGCAGCAGACCTCTCCTGTCTCCCCACTGCTGCTCCCCTCAGCAGTGTATTTCAGTTAATATGTCTGTTCTGTTTTCCACTCTGTGTCTGGTGAATCCTCTCACCCCTCCCCCGCCCCACCCTGGACTATACCCTAGTTGTTAGATGTATAAATAAATAAATCTTTAAAAAATTTTTTTTTCTCACACAACCAAGAATCCATCATCTATAAAACTGAGTAGCTTATTTGATCACTTTTGGTAAATAGGTATTTAATGTTAACATTTTTAGTACTTATTGTTTCTATTATAAATTCTACTATGAAAGAACTCTTTCTCTATAAATCATCCTCCTATCTAAAAAATTATATGTATAGAATACAATCCTAGAAGAAGGTTGTGTAAATCAAAGGGTATGGACATTTTATAGATTGTAACTACAGTCTATAAACAACTGAACATTGACCCCCACTTCCTTCTCCCCTCCCCCAAGAGTAGACTCTGGTTTGAGGAGCAAAGGTTTGTAGGTAGGTGTGTGTGTGTGTGTGTGTGTGTGTGTGTTCCAGCACCATGGAAATGCTTTGTACAGCTTTGTAATGTGGCAAAAAGACAACATCTGAGTGAATTCTAGTCCCTGTTTCTATCCCTCGCTGGCTGTGACACTTAAATTCTTAATGGTTAAGTTCCTTCACAGTAATATTTATATTCATAACTACATGACAGTGCTGTTGATCTTGAAGCATTATTAAGTGTTAGAGATAAAGAATTACCTTTTATACTTGATATAGTTCCAAAGGAACAAAAGGTTTCGAGTCTACTAGTGGTTCCCCTGAAAAGATGCATCCCATCTCTCTTGTGCCAACGCATATTGTCTACATATGTGAGGGGGTTGAATGCTAACGCCTAGGGTGAAGCCCATTAATTCCCAGAATGAGACTCAAGAGGCTCAAGAGGCTCAGGTCTTTGAAGAAGGTGCAGAGATATTTAGAAACTCCAGCCAATGGGTTGCCTCCAAAATCTCAAGGGTGAGTCTTACTGTTTGTGAGAGGTAGCACTGTTAAATGCTGAAAAAATGACCAGGGGCACTTGGAGGACTGAAGTTTTCCTTTTCAAGGTATGCCAAGAAAACCAGTCAGGTAAGTTCCCATGATGCCAAGTCACTCTAAAGAGAAGCAGCTGCCCTCTCTGCTCTCCCCTTCCCAGAAGCCACCTAGTATAGGGGTGGTTGTTCTTTGGAATGTCCGCATAGAACCCAAGGCCACAGTCTGCTTTCCATCTTTGGTATAGGGCTGTAGTTCTCAAATATCGGTGTGTATAAGAATAACCCAAAATGCAGGTCCCTTCTCCATAGGCCGGTGGGGAGGAGCGGGGAGGGAGGGGCGCGCTGGAACCTGCACTTCTTTCTGTGAGGTTTGATGTAAGCAGCCTGAATACCAGACTTTGAGAAACACTGCCCTAGACAATATTGCCTTAAATGGGGAATAGTACACTTAAGAAGTCATTTCACCTTATGGGCCCTGTTTCTTCATTTTAAAGCTTCATTTTCATAACAAAGAGGATAATACTTATTCTTCAAAAGGCTGGTTGCTTTGAATTGGAAACAGTGGACAGGAAAAGAACCCCCATAACTTAAAGCATTCATTCAAGCTCCTGTAATGCTGTCTCCTGCCTCTCAATGACTCTGAGCTCACCACAGACATCTGGCTAGTTAACACTGTACCCCAACATGCGCCTCTCAGCCTCTACCTGAGATGACCTGTTCTCTTGCATGTTTGTGTTTGCTTGACAGAGCAATGTTGGCCTCCCAGCAGGCAGTGTCTCTGGATCTGCTGCGTGGCTTCTCTAGTGCTCGGACTTGTGGCAGCTGTGCTCGGTCTTGTGATCACCTTTGGGATTCCTATAAAACCTGCCAGTATGTACCTCCCATAGGGGACGGATCTGTTGATAACTCACTCAACCAACAAGAGTGTAATTATGCTCCATGTATTTCCAAAATGGGTGTGTTTCCTGATGTGGATGATATAGGTGAGTCTACTGATAATGGGTACTTGGCACGTGGTACGTGGCAACCATCACTCTGGACACTGTCCATCTCGTCTTTTCTCTTTTTAAAATTTTGTTCCTTTTTAAATTAATTTAATTTTCATTCATTTCAACCGTTTTGCTAGGTGGTTGTTGTTATTGCCATTATGTGTAGAGACCAGAAAGCCTTTGTCTGTATGTGTCTGCAAGTGTCTCTCTCTTTTTTTCCTCTGTCACCCTACCCTCTCAAGTTAGCCTCTTTTTCTTATCAAACTTGCCATGTGCCACTTAAAAAAAAATGAGTAGAGACTCAGATATTAGTCGACATCCCAAGATAATACAGCCAGTAAGTCGGTGAGCCAGGACTCTACGCTAGCCTGGCTCTTTCTGAAGCTTACACAGGACTGGTTTCTACCTTCAAGGAGTCTCTGCTGGAGTCAGGGAGTCTAGTGAAACAGTAGTGAACCAAATTACAAGAGCATAAATTCAACAGAGCGTGGTGTTCAGCATTGTTAGTAATTCAAGAGAAAGCAGCCACAAGGCCAAGCACCTCATGGATTAAGAATACAAACTGTGTGGGCCCCCCTGGAGTCACAAGGGGCTCAGCACTATCAATCTAGTGGCAGCCACTGCAGCCTGAGTTTGATCCCCAACCAGGGAGGTGACCCACAAGGCACAGCAGACCTCTCCTGCTTCCCACTGCTCCCCTCAGCAGTGGATTTTAGTGTATCCACATGTTCTGCTCCCCACTCTGTCTCTATCTCTGGTGAATCCTCTCACCAACACCCATCAACCCCCCACATACACACACACCCCTCTGGCCTACACCTCAGCTCTTGTATGCAGAAATAAGTAAATCTTAAAAACAAAAAAGAATACAAACTGTGTTGTTAACTGCCTCTTAGATTACCTGCCTAGTCCCAGCTACAAAACTTTCAAGATACAAAGTTAACCTTTACCAAGCCCTCACCAACACTAAATGAGTATCTGAAATATTTCTAGCCTGTTGACCTTTTACCATTCCACAAACCAATCAGAAATTTTCTGTAGAGATATTATTGCAGCTGTAAATATGTTTGAGTTTTATGTTCCTAATCTGCTGCTTTCATCTTCCATATAACTTTTTTTATAACTTATTTATGTACACAAGAATTGGAACTGATCATTTCAACCAACTAGCAAAACAGTTGAAATGAATGAAAATTAAATTAATTTAATTTTCTCTTAAAATTTAAGAGAAAAGACGAGATGGACAGTGTCCAGAGTGATGGTTGCCACATACCACGTGCCACGTACCCATTATCAGTAGACTCACCCATATCATCCACATCAGGAGACACACCCATTTTGGAAATACATGGGGCATAATTATACTCTTGAGTGAGTTATCAACATGATGTGGATAGCTTCATAGTGCTGTGCTTTAAGCTGTTGCGCCACCAGGGAGGGCTCTTCCATAGAATTTTTATAGTATTAAACATTTTTTTAAAGATTTATTTATTTATGCATACAGAACTGGGGTACAGGACAGAGGTGCAGGGGCAATGAGAAGGTTCACCAGATAGAGTAGGAGGAGAACAGGCAGATCAGATAGAAGAAGTACACTACTGAGGGGAGCAGCGAGTAGGTCAGGAGAGGTCTGCCTTGGTATGTGGATCACCTCAGGGGAAGGGGATCGAACTTGCACCAAAGAGGCAGCAGCTAGCTTGCAGTGCTGCATCCTACCCCATTGTTCCACCAGGGAGGGCCCGGTAATAAATATTTTTAAAATACCATTTCATTTATTTTGAAAAACTTCCACTCACATTTGAGCAGGTAGCCTCATTACATTTAAACAATGATCTCAATTTAATTCAGTGTCATTGTGAGGTTGGTATAACAAGTTATACCAACTAGCTAAGAAAACAATGGAAGGATCATATAGAAACAATTTGTCAGAGCTGACACCAGAGCCCAGGCAGCTTGATTCTCTCATAGTCACTTCTGCTTCTTTTCAGGCATGTTCACACTCATTTATCCACATGCCCATGCCAGTGGTGTTGCAAGAAATGCAGGCTGCCTGGGCCAAAATGCAAGTTTTGGCCCATGGGAGCATGAGGAGTCAAGAGACACTTGAGAGGGTAAAAAAAAGAGAGACGCTTGCAGACACAAGGGGGCAAAGGCTTCCTGGTCTCTACACATAATGGCAATAACAGCAATCACCCAGCAAGATGGTTGAAAAGAATGAAAATTAAATTAATTTAAAAAGGAACACAATTTAAAGAAAGGATTATAGAGAAAGAACAATAGAAAGTGGAAAGGAGAAAGCAGATTATTAGAGGCATGTTATTATAATATTAAAACTGGTTAAAACTTGATGTTCATGACGACAGATGTCTGTCTGGCTATTTTATAAACCTTCCAGATTTACTGTATGTACCATGTAAAACAGCTTCACTTCAGCTGGGCTTCTTGTGTGACGACCTCACTACTTGCTTGTCACCCTCGCTGCTTTGTAATGGCAAGTTGGACTGCAGCCATGGTGAAGATGAATCTGCTACCTACTGTGGTAAGATGGACAAATAGTCAAAACTAGAGACTGGTTACCAGCAATTCATAATTAACATGAATTATAATTAAAACATTATTGTACATGAATGCTATGTTGGAAATAATGTTTTTGTCCAATATAGGCCAAATGCCCAGCAGTCTCCCACAAAACTTGATATTCAAATGTCCCAACCATAAGACTTGGACCTACATGGACAAGGTGTGTGATACCAGAAATGACTGTGGCGATTGTTCGGATGAATCAGGTAAAAATGGAAATGTGTAACTGATGTTTCAATGGATCCTTAGAATGGCTACCCTTCATTCAATGACATAAATTAACTCATACTTAGAAACCTTCTCAAGGATTTTTACATCCATGATTGAGCTATCCTAACACTTCCAGTAGTTTGCATATTTTAAGGAAGCAAATTCTCAAGAAGTAAATGAAGCCCTGTTTGCAAAGATTAACAAAGGAAATAATCTTGAGGGAAAATTCTTGTCTGGTATCAAATTTCTTTTGGATTTCTTTGAAATGTTGGTAAAGATCAAAGGGAATTTCAAAGCTTTGACTCTCAAAGTTCTTTTTGTTATTTAATGGATGTTATTTCCTGTCCCTCCTGCTTCATCCTTCCCTCTCTTCTCTGCCTCCCAATCTTCTCTCTGGCGGTTTAACATGCACAGCATCCTGATTACTTTATAAACTGGCAAGACCGGCTTATTCTACAGCCATGGCAGCACATTGTTCCAATACCTTGTGGCCTCACCCAGAATGTAGATTTATCAGTAACAGGGAACACTAATTAGATCTCACTAGGTGGTGTCTTGCCCTTTTGTCTGATCAAGATGGAGAGTAGACATAGAACTTCCTAGGTATTAGGTGTCACTTGAAACTGTTGATAATAAAAGGCTAAAAATATAAACAGACCCTTCTTTTTTTTTTTTTAGCTTTCAGTTAGCAAGTACTAATTCTCTTTCCTGCTTATTGGACATACAAAATCATACAGACCCTTCCTTGTTTAGGTAATGTGTCACTGTACTTATTTTTTGGTTGGACAGTAGTATTACCCTGCTTGGCTTTTCAAAGTACAAATTATTTCACCCAAACATGCAGAATCTTTAATAAACATCAACAATTTTCCCCTTGGACCATTTTCCTAATATTTTTAATACCCAACGGGTTATTTCTTTTCTACTAGCATCATTCTCAGTTCACCTTGACACTTTAAGTTATGGTTTTACAAATCAATGATTCTGTCTAGTTTTACAGTGCCCCGAGTGTTCGGGCTGGAGATGTGATACTGTTTTCTTTGCGGACTGTGCCTGCATTCCCAAAACACGCTGCAAAAATGGCATTCAAGACTGTGCTGATTGGAGTGATGAAAATTTATGTGAATAGAAGACTTTTCTAAATGTTCTGAAAAAGCTGAAAGTGGTTCTCTCAAAACTTCTCTGTGCAAAAACAACATTGGGGTGGTGGGCAGCTACCAAAGCATGGAACCCAGGATTATGTAATAGAGAAAAACACTATTAGTAGAAACCAGACTTAAACTTGACTTTGTTCGCTTTAAAACTTGTTTCAAATCTTAGAATATAGCTTTCTGCCCTGTGCATCACAAGGTATTATAGAGATGAAGCAAATGTGGAGATGACACAAGTATATCCTAGTTCAATTACTTCAATAAAGGATGTTAATAGAATTTTCAGATCAAAATCAATGTTTGTCTCTTCATTTGTGCAGCTCTTGTTCGGTTCCACTGAAAGCTAGCTTGGCCCATGACCAAAGGAGACAATAGCTAACATGTAGTTACAACTGCCAAAGGTCAACCAGATCAGAAGCATCCATCTGCCCTTTTATCTTTGCCAGAGTCTGGAATTCTTTCTAGAAGGTATTGAAGTCAAGAGCAGACCTGGGTTTTGAATCTCATTCTACCAGTCTAAGGGACTATGTGACCTGAAACAAGTTATTTTACCTCTTGGAGATGGTTCCTACTTTTTACAATGTGGCTCATTTGGTGAATTGATAAATCAATGAAATGATGTAAAACTTGTAGCACAGGAATTTCGAAAAATTAGTAAAGAATGAAAAATATGATAGATTGTTACAACTCAAAACATGTATACTGCTCTGGAGGAGATTATATTTGCCAACCCTCATGGCCATCAGACTTGCTAAGTACATGGTTTGCGCTGGCTGATGAAATAGTCATTAACCATCATTATGACTTTCTATCATAAGCTCAAAAGCCAGCTGGTTATTTGCCTTGTTTCTGTCCTGATTTTGGCAATGTTGCAATTAGAGGTTGCTTCTGGAGCAAAGTGGGGGTCCCTGCCATAAACTACAAACAAGTGTAAACTTTATAGCAACTGAATTTTGTCATGTTATGCACAACTCTGCCTAATCTGATATGAAAGGTGTTAAAATATGTCTTCACAGCCACAAAAACATTAGATGATTCAATGGACCAAAAGGTTAACATTTTGAGAAGTTAGGGGAGAAAAACTCTGAATAGATATAACAGGATTAACCTCAGCCAGCATCTGCTACAAGCAGCAAATTGCTCAAGCTAAATGAAGCCTCCAAGCCTGCTATACTTGTGATACCACAACTTTCTTGTACGGCTTACAGGAAACTAGAAAGGTAGTTAGTGGCGTTCTTCATGTTTGTGACAATCTGTCACTGTTACCCCAACCTCTTGGGATGTCAATACAATCTCTAGCTGTGCTGTGAAGCACACACGTGAAGCCAAGATGTCAGTATCACATCACCTGGGAGTTCATCAGAAATGCAAATCCTCAGGCCCCACCCCAGACCTCATCAACCCAGTTTAAACATTCCACTTGCCTTAATCAACTACATACAAGTGACATTTGTGGCTAACAGATTCAAGAGCCACTTAACCCATCGTCCACTCACTACCAGAAAGCTGAGTAACTAGATACCATCCCAACTCTTGAGTCCTGGGTTGGAGTAAAAGATCAGCTTTAACTCCTTTCTAAGTTTGTACACAGGACTTTGTAGTCCTTATGACTGTAGCAGTGAACTTCAACAGGACTGATAAGATATCCTTGATAGAAAATACGACGTTAAGATGTACAAAATTTCAGTTTTTGGCACTTTAAGCAGTAACTTTGACTGGTTGTATAGTACCTTCAAAAGGTCTTAAAAGTGATAATTTGTCTTACAATTTATATATACTGGGGTACAGGCCAGAGGTGTGTGTATGTGTGAGAGTTCACCAGAGTGGGGAGAAGAGATTGACGAAGTACACTGCTGAGGGGAGCAGCAAGTGAGACAGAGGAGGTCTGCTGCACCATATGGGTCACCTCCGGGGCCAGGGATGAAAACTCCCACTGAAGCTGCTATGGCTAACTTGCAGTGCTGCGCTTTAACCTACCATACCACCAGGGGGCCAATGTTACGTTTTTATAAAGCCTCTTCTACATGATCGCTAAGTTTTTTGAAAGTTGTCCTGTACCCAGTGCGGGGAGGGAAATGCACTGGACTATAGTGATGGCACACGGGTAATTTGGTGATGGAAAGCCCACGGGGATTACAACTGAGATGGAAAAATGCACATAATGATGTAAAAATAAACTATTATTTAAAAGTTGTCCTGTTATCAAGGAAACTTTCTGGAGAAACAACTGTTCAATACCCAAATTATGGTGGTAGCATAGGCATTACAGTTCTTAAAATTGAACACATCTAATTTGTTTAATTAAAAAAAATTTTTTTAAAGAAAAAAGTTGTCTGGGCCCTCCCAAGTAGCACAACGGGTTAAAGCACACACCAAGGTTGGTCCTTGGCTAGGGAAGTGACCCAAATGGTGTGGCAGACCTTTCTTGCCCCATCCACTGCTCCCCTCAGCAGTTTTTCAGTAAACTTGACTGTTATGCTCCCCACTGTTTCTGATGAATCCTGTCAACCCCCTGCATCCCTGATCTGTACCCCACTTCTGTATGCATAAATACATCTTTAACATTAAAAAAAAGTTGCCTTATTCATTTAAATGGTTTTTGATTAAGGAAACAAGGTGACATTCCTTTTACAAACACTACTTTTTTTTGAGGGAAGGGGGTTCCCCAGAGAATATCCTGCAGAGGATGAATTAACTCACTTTTTAAATAGTAACCTTGGGTTAAATCTACAGAATGGTGCTACAAGTCTCTACTTTCAGAGACTGAGGATCAAATGAGAAAATCAAGTGTGACAATATATACAAAGCATCACATATTGTCTATTGATAGACAATATAAAGATACATCCTCATTAGGATTATCCTACTCTAATTTACAATTATATCCATTACATAAACATCAGAAATGCTGAGGACTACTAGAGAAAAAAAAAGATTTACCACCTGTAACATACTTGTCATTTAAAATCTTTAATCAAATTCCATCAAAGATTATCATATTACATGCCATGATTAGCTTTCTATAACAACTTTGCTTTCTGTGTACAAATCAGTGTCAATGAAATAAAAAATAAAGCTGTATACTAGGCAAAGGATTTTATTAACCTGTTTCAAACATTATTCCCAGGCTTCTACAGCTTAATTAGCTGCAAAGAATGAATTGTGTATAAGCAAAAACTGAAATGAGCTGCAGTGTCCAAGGGGCTCAAGCTTAAAAATATTAGAGATCTAGATTTTATCAGATCCATGAACAAAATTTTAAAAAGCAGTCATAATATAAAATAGCAGCTCCCAGTAACTTCTTCAAGTTTTATCGTCTTCAGAAGTTGACTCAATTCAGTTTGCTTCATTTTTGGATGCCTCATCAAAATTCTCCACAAGATCTAGAAATTAAAATGGTAGAAATTCAGAAAAGTCGAATCCACAAATAATCATCAGATCTTTTAAGATATTTCATCATATGGCCTACAGTTAAAGCAGGATATAAATTTAAACACTTGTGTTTATTTCCAATGAGACTACTAGGCATTTGACATTATTTTTAAGCGTCCATTCTGGCACATAATTAGAATAAGGAAAAGAGGAAATGTTATTAAATTTGCCGTTGCTGTAGTACTGTGTGTAAACAAGTGCGTGTACTTTCCCCATTCCTGTTTCACTTCAGTAAATAAAACGAAGCAATGTAATGTATTTAGTCAGTGTTAGGGACAGGACCAAGGAGTATCATGACACTCAGTTTTGAAGTTTCCCCAGATTCCTGAGGATACCTATATATGCAAAGTGTAAATATTTGAGTCTAGTAATTCTATTAATTTGTTCACAACTGATAGAAAAATGCCTCGTGACTGCTAAAAGGTCTTTCCACTGATTTTAGAAAGCTTATATATCACTTTCTAATAAGGGATATAATTGATCCGTGGCTTTTCATAAATTTACTGGTCTCCAAAAATAGCAAACAAAGATCTTTCTTATCTGCAAATAATTACGGCTTTAGGTTACAACATACACTTGTTAAACAATGCTGCTCTATTTCTTCATTCTAATTTAGATTTATGTCTTCCTTTCTCCTACATCCTACCCTCACATGCTCTTTCCTACACCATAAAGACTCTACTATCTCCTGTTAAGGTTCTCTAGCATTTAACAAGTGAAGGCTCCTACCTGGAACTTCATCATCATCATCCTCTCCAGTGGCAAGAGGTGCTTTTCCATCCACAGCTGCAAAAGGAAAATGTCAGTGTTACCTACACAGCTTTTTAAGTCTTCAATAAAGAGTAACTGGAAGAACAGATGAAGTTCAAACACTGTTACAATTTATATTCATCATTACAACAGTGACATGTGGGACATTCTCTATACTACATCCATATTGTGATGTCTACAAAGTACACTGGAATACTATCAACAGTAACACTCAAAAAATCAAATTCCATACCTATCTTTTAAATCTCTCAGGTCCTAAGTTAGTGTAATAGGGAGTCCAGAGGATGAAACTCCCCACTTTCAATTACAGCAAGATTTATTCTGGGAGGCAGATGAAGAAACGGTTTTCTCAAATATTCTACTGTTTTGTGCATGGGACAAGAAACTGTCCATGAAATACATTTGAAAAGCTGAAACCTCACAGTCTATGAGTTTCACTAGGATGTCTGTTCAAAAGCCTACTTCATTTCCTAAAGTCTTAAAAGCAACAATATAAAGTAGTAACATCCCTGATGTAGTTACTCAACTATACAATTTTCTGCCCTGAACAGAATCCTATTAAAAAAAAAAAAAATCCGAGAATTTGTATTTTCAATCAATTCTAAACTGCCAATTTTCAAAAAGGGCCCAATTACTATTTGCCTGTTTCCAGCTAATAAACATAATTTTAAGGCTCTCACCCAAAGAAAACATTCCCCTGATTCACTTAAATGATCACAACATGCTAGACAAATTACTGAACATACTAAGAACACTTGCTTAAAATGCTGAAAACTGAAAATGCTTAAAAACCATTTAGAGGAAATTTCATTTCCAAATTTACTTACTTTAAATTTATGAATTTACAATAAAGACATTCATATCTGCTTTGTGCCACAAGTTGTTAGGAGTCTGTTACTAAGCTGGTAACCCTCAGCAAAATCACTAAGAAACTCACATTGTTTGGGCAGAGCTTCAGCCAGTCTCCTTAAGCTAGTCAGGCTGTCTGCACCAAGCTGGTTTAAGATGCTGGGGAGCATTTCTGTCAGCTGCTTTGTTTCAGCATGACCTGTAATGGTGAAAGTGTTTGCTGCCAGAGATGCCTGAACTTTAGGGTTGTTAAAGTGGATCACTGTTCCTTGGTTTGTGAACATATTCACCTATAAAGAAAAAAAAAAAACCTAAATTAGCAACACCCACCAAAATTCCTTTCAAATCAAAACTTTAATATGCAAAAACTGAAGTTTTGGCTAGTATTTCACCGAAGAACAGGTAAGATTCTGCCTAGAATATGAAAGTCAATTTCCTTGCTTTCTGACTTAGCAATCTCTCTAATATCCATTAATATAGTAGAAATGAACTTTAGACAGAGAAAATTCTCTGTTGGAAGTAGAGTTAAAAAAATTTAATGCCCTAACTTTTTTCAGATAAATTCTGTTTTATAAAGACATGGTACTGGACACTTACCTCTTCAATACCAGAGATATTGTTTACCCCTAACTTCTTTAAGGAGAACTGAAGTTTTTTATCATCTGCTGTAGCTGTTCTGTGAACCACCTTCTTCTTTCTGCGAGCAGTACCCTAAAGTGGAGAGAAAAGGGAAGAAAACGTATACATACCCTGTAACAAAGACATTTTCAAATGGAAAATTTCCAATTCAATCAATTCTGATTATCTGGAACTGTATATATAAAAAAATACCATAACCATAAACTTATACAATGAGTAGACAGGTAAAGGGCACTTAAACCAAAAGAGGGGAGTATCTACCTTAAACTACCTTTGTCAGATGTAAAAGAATAACCTTTCAAAGTCCTGCTTTTTAAATTATCTGCTATAAAGAATCAAAGTGGTATCATGTGTCTAACTAAAGCATTATTTAGAAGTTTCATGTGCAGAACTCTTAACCTTTCTGTTTCCACACTAGAGAAAAATCAACATCCATTAATATTCACAGGTAAGACAGTATATGACACAAGCAAATGAGTCTGCAAACAGACAGCGATAGCACCCCAGAGTAAAGTCTGAAGTTCTGCAAGGCCCCTACATAATCTGCTCCAACCCTACCTACTATGCTGATCTTGACTGTATCTCCTATGACATATGCACACTCATTTTCAACCAAACCTGTCTGCTATTCCTCAGCTAGACCAAACAAGGGCCTTTGGTCATAATGTTCCTCTTCTCCCCTAACATCTTCATGGTTTACTCCCTCATCATAGATAACTGTTTTCTGTCACCATATCCAAGTTGTCTTTTCCAACCATTCAATGAGAAATAGCAACCCATGCTCATCATTTCCTACCAAGCCAAGTTTATTTTTCTGCATATTACTTAATACAATAAAGATAAATGTATTGCCTGTCTCCCCTCACTTGAATATAAGTTCCTTGAGATCTTCTATTGGTTAAATCCAGTAATTAAGAACAGTATCTGCTCCATTCATTGAAGGTACTCAACAATTTAATGAATTACTCAATACAGACTTCAGGAAAACTTATAAATTTGAAGCCTCTAATTTCCCCCTTCTCAGATATCCCATGAACTAAGGCAAATATGACTACTTAGCTTAAAACTTTAATAACACTCCTAAGGACTCTCTTCACATAGGCTAAACCCATTATGTGATATTTATAGTCCTTCAAGGAAACACTACCTCCCATCTACTTCACTGCCCCTCAACCTCCATGACAATTCCTATTAATCCTTTAAAATCCTATTCAAGCCATTACCTCTTCTGTGTTTTTCCTCAACTATGCAATTATCTCTCCCCAAACTGTTCCCACCTGTTTTTTTGAAAATGCTTCTATTGCAGTACTATGCAAATCACACACCCCACCCCCCCAGCCTTAAAGTCCCTTCAGGGGCTTTAAACTTCAATTTTACATCCTCAGAATCCAGCATGGTGAAGGCTTAATTAAACTATAGTTTAAGTGAAGAAAATATCAATAACTACAAATTATACTGGTTTAGGAAATCCCCAAAAAGTCTTAAGAATAAACCTCAACTTTAGGTGTTTATGCACATACCAAGTTTCTAGAGAATACTCTAAAAGACATCCTTAAAAAACGATTGATTTTAAAAACAAAACTAGTACATATTCTGTATGTTCTATACACTTAACAAGTGTAGAATTCAATTTTCAATGCTCTGATCAGATAGAAAGGGCTTGTGACATTTATCAACAATCATCCAAAACCTGAAGATTTCAATAAGGCAAAACTCACCTAAATTTTACATTTCAGGTTGTTTTTTCAGAAGGCAAAGAAAATGTTCCTAAATAACAATTACAGCAGAAGTATTTCCTATACTAAATTTAACCTTTCTTTACCCTTTAATGTAATCTTTCCCAGGTTAAATATTACTGGATAACCAGAGCAACAAAAAGAGAACACACAACTACATTACTTAAATTATTCTTTCTGAAGCCTCTACTGAAAGAAGCACCCAAATACTGATCCACAAAGAATGTGACAAGTTTTTCTGGGATCTAAAGGCCACACCTAGCTTATAACAACTACTAAAAAACGGCAAGAAACACCTACTGTTGTTAATGGGTAGGTGTAGAGCTTGAAGAATTTCAGTGAATTAAAAAAGGGATCAAGATACATGCACTGCTGACAAAGTTAAGTATTTCAACATGTATTTATTAGTTCAACTTTGGGATATTTTATTGTACATTATTTGAATGTTAATGATCACAGCTGGAAAAAACTGATATGCAATAAACTTGTACTATGGAAGATATACAAGTTTTACCAAGTAAAGACATGCTTTGTTCCAACAAGCTACCACACCTTGTTAAAGAGTAGGAATGTGCTAACACAATGCAAAATATGACTAGGTAGATCTCTGTCTAGAGTGTGATTCAAATTTTAGTATATAACCTAGAAAACAATCTAAAACTTTACAAAGCCCAAAAAAGTATGTCCCTGAAGGGGATACATTAGGAAAAAACAAGGAAGCAAAAACATTATTTAAAAGCCTACTAATCTCTTATTCCCTAATTTTAATACAATTAGAAAGTCAAAATGAAAAGAAATGGGTTTTGGCACAATTTCCAAATCCATCGTCTACTGCTCTTAAATTCCAAAATGTATCTGATAAAAGATATTTTCCAGTATCTTAGAAAATATACAACTACTCTGGATTGCATTTAGCTAAGAAAGCATTACAGAGACGTATTAATTTAAAAGAAACACAAATATCTATTAAGTAACAAGCATTATTGCAAACCTTAAGCCAGTTAAAGGTACAACCACAACGGTATCTTACTGAAATGACACCTTTCTCGCGAACTAAGAACACTGTAACAATGAAAACATTTACATAAAAGCACTATACCTCATTCAAGTGTCTTTTTCATATTGATTCACTTTTCCTCCTCCTAACATACAATTTATAGATCTCACTGAAACACTCTATTGTGTCTCTAATTTAGGCCCCAATCTCCCCTCCCTTCCCTTGTGTGGCCAACTGTGGCATTCTCTCTTTAGACAAAGTGACAAGTCTGGGATACCAGAAATGCAAAACATTAAAAAGAAAACGAACCTTTAAAACTTCAAAGAAAAATTATTACTTACTTTCCCACCAATGCGGACTTGTGCCTGCAGCTTGGCGAGTTTCTCCTGGTTCATGATAGTTTCTTTCATCTAGAAAAACAGGAAACCCTCAGCGAGAAAAGGTCTAGCTCACTCTAGCAATTCTCGCTTGTAATGTCCCAAGACACCAGCAGAAAAACTGCCTTACACAGGCCGAGGCCTGGATCCCAATCCACCCCGCAAAGCTCCCAATTTTAGTTTCCAGGGAGGCCAAAAAGGTTCCCCACTCCCAGCCCCCCTCCATCCAGGCCCAAGATACGGGCCCTAACCCACGCCTAAGTCAGCACCCCCACCCACCGCCCCGGCCCGGCCGCGGCCTAGCCAGGGCCTGCCCGGCCCGGCCAGTCTCCGCAAGCCTCGCGGTACCTGAGGCTCCTGTCCTCGGGTTCCGCCGCGAGGTGGAGGAAGAGACGGCGTCGCCTCGCCCCCAGGGCAGCCGCCCCTGGCTCGACCTCGCCCCCGAGAGTCAGCCTGAGTGGGTGCGCCTGTCCGTCGCATCGCCTTCCTTTCCTCAGCCCTGTCCCTCCCTGTCTCGCTCCTTCCGGGCACTTCCCGCCCCCGCTCCCGTCCTCCTCCCACGCCGGCGTCCAGAGACTTTTTGTACCTTGTTGGAGCGGAAAAGGGGCCGCGCGGGGGACTAGGGTTGGCGCTCAGGGGGTCTCGGGCAGACCAGCTGAGATAAGGCGCACACACGCGGGGACGCAAGATGGCAGCTAGAGGAAGACCGGAAATGACGCAACGCCACTTCCGTACCCAAGCAGGAAATGGATTTCGCCGCGAGTGCAGAGTCTCCTTGCGCACGCGCAGTCTCTCACGGCGCTGTTTGTGACGGCTGCGCTAGGCTGTGCGTGCAGTCGTCTTCCTGCGCGGACTGAGTAGAAGCGCCGAGTCTGGGCTGGAAGCAGCACGTGTGGCTTGGAGAAAAGCTGTAAAGGGCTCAGACAGCACGGTTCTGAACAGTTAGAATTGAGTAAGTCGGCCCTCTCTCCGTGGGACCCTGATCCCAAAGTTCATTACCTCAGAAAAAGGGCCTCTTTAGCGTTAGCAGAAAGGTTTGGGGGGCCCAGCATGTGCGCACCTCTTTACCCACTTTCTAGGCGCGATCCTCTGAATGTTTTAGAATTTCCCATTCAGCCTGAATCCGCCTTTATACCCCCTCCCCCCACGCGCAGTTATGTTCTCGGTTCTTAAAAAGGTTGTGGACTTTACAGTTAGCAATTCACAAGTGAAAACACCTTCTCTTAACTGAGTACTCAGAAGAATTTGTGCACGGTGTTTTGGAAAAGACCAGTTTTTGGTTTGTTTAAAAATTCTGTAAGTTCCTAGGACAAGCTTTAAGAGAATATTACCCCCCCAAAAAAGCAACCCCCCCACTATATTTAAATGGCATTTTAAATCAATGCTATCTGATAAGCCTTTTTGTGATCTTAGCCATGTCAAAAAAGTGAGTCTGAAATCTTGCCTACAGAAAATGTGGTTTTATATAGGAAGAGAATGTATAGGTGCAGATTTCCCTCCAATTAAGAATATTCTTGGATACTTTTTTTTTCACTTGTAAATTCTTTAGAACTGTGATGTTTCTAAGAAAATACCTGATGTGAATGGCTGCATTGCTCTTTAGGATAACTGCAACAGTTTCTATTTTCTCAAAAAAATAAAAGCAATGTTGTTTCTGTTACTAGATGAGTTAAGTTTACTATAGGAAAGGGGTATTTTAGGGTGTACTGTTAGGCAATGCTGGTAAGTCTCCTAAGGATAAAAATGGTTATGCCAACTCTCTTTAGTGCTGTAAGAAAAATTATAAGTAGGTGTACTCCTCTTTTTGGAAGTGTATCTTTATTCAGGAACAAGTTTTCCCCTTACTCCTTTTGCTAGAGCTTTGAAACATCCCAGTTCTGTGAATGTTTACTGAGCAGTCATGTAAACCAAGATGTAAGTAACCTATCACTGGTTTCACCTTTTATACACTTGTTTCCAAGAACTGTTCCAGGTTAATTTTTTTTCTCTTCTGGTTCCAACTTTTCTCTCATTCTTTTGTGATTTTTAAGACTTGGATCACAAAAGATTCCATAATTAAAAAAAAAAATTCCATTCTTGACTACCTCAGCTGCTTCTGCTTATTTTGTGAGTGGTTCAGGACATTTCAGACTCTGGTAATGTTTACATACCAGTTCTTAAAAAAATAAAGAAATATTCTCCACCCCAGCCAAAAATAGTTACTAAGTTGTGTTCTTACCTAAGGATGGCAAAGTCTGCCTTACATGCTACCATTTTCTATGTTCTCCCATTTTCTATGGCAAATATAGATTAGCCACTTCCACACTTTACTCCTGAGTTTGAACAATGAAAATCATTTACTCAGCCCTTGACACAACTTTACTCAGCACTCAACACGGCCTCTGTCAATAAAATAAGCAAAGAAGAGGAAACCTGTTTGCCCTTCTCGATTTATACTCTATGACCTAATTAAAGTCCACTAATAGTTTTCACCTCTCAGTGCTCAGTAGGTCTAAAATATTTATATTATTTTGTTAAGACGCATTCTCATCTACAAAGGGATAATTGGAAACCACTGAGGATAAGTGTTTGGGGATCTGGCCATTGACTAGTAGCCACATGTACTTCCTTGTACTATTCTAGCACCTCCCTATATATTTTACTTACATCTGTGCTTCATTTAGTTCTTAGTTTAAATGCCTCAGAAAAACCTCTGATATCCTTAATCCCATTAAGTTATATCTATTCTTCTAAGTTATGGTGTTTTACTAAGTACAAACTGAGAGATAATTTCATTGAGTTAATGGAGAATTGAACTAGGAGTCATAACAATTTCCCACTAGGTTAATATTTATTGAATGTTAGCTCTTTGTTGGATTCTCACAGGGAATCTTATGTGGTACTTCCCCTATTACTGATAAGGGAACCGAGACTTAGAGTTAAATGTGAAAATTAGCACAAACAACCTAATCTCCTTTCCACGTAATCTACCCTCTTACATATGTATCTGAACCTATAATATTGTCTTCACTTCTATTGCACATGTAAGAACTAGTCCTTCAGGACCTTATTTCTTCTGGCTTTATTTCCCTTTCCAACTAGATCATCCTACTAATACACTAGTTAAGACTTAGAATCAGGTATCTTTTTTTTAAGGGTTATTTATTCATACAGAACTGGGGTACAGGCCAGAGGTCCAGGGGCGGTGAGAGGATTCACTAGAGACAGAGTGGGGAGCAGAACAGGCAGATCAACAAAGTACACTGCTGAGGGGAGCAGCGGGTGGGTCAGGAGAGGTCTGCCATGCCATGTGGATCACCTCCCAGCAGGCGGGGATCAAACTCCTGTGGAAGTGGCTTTAACTTCTCAGTGCTGTACCACCAGGGAGGGCCAGAATCAGGTATCTTATATAAGAAAAAACAGGAACTAATTGTTACCTTTATACCGCTCTAGTCACTATTTAACTTCTGTGCTCCATTTTTTTTTTTTTTAAGATTTATTTATTTATTCATACAGAACTGGGGTACAGGCCAGAGATGCGGAGGGTGAGAGGATTCACCAGAGACAGAGTGGGGAGCAGAACAGGCAGATCGACGAAGTACACTGCTGAGGGGAGCAGCGGGCGGGTCAGGAGAGGTCTGCCACGCCATGTGGTCACCTCTGGGGCAGGCGGGAATCGAACTCATGCGGAAGCGGCTTTAGATTCTCAGTGCTGTGCTTTAACCCGCTGCGCCACCAGGGAGGGCCCTGTGCTCCATTTTTAGCAACATTTCTCCAAAGAATTGTCTAAACCTCCATCTTAACAAATTCCAAAGATAAATCCTCAGTTTTCATTTCAGCATTTGACACATTTGGCCACTTTTTGAAAGGTAGCATTTGACACATTTGGCCATTTTGGGAAATGTTTCTCTAAATTTCTAAAACATTTCAATTTCTGGTTTCCTCTTACCTACTAGCATCTTCTCAGTCTACTTTGCTTAATATTCTTGCTCTGACTTATAAATATTTGAACTGCTCACATTTAGTTCTGTGTTTTCTCTCTGTAAATACTACAAATATTTTTATTCAGTGACATGTCTTTAAATAATTATCTTAATTTTTATAAGTCACAAATTTAAAATTCCAGCCGTTAAATCTGACTGAGTATTCTATTTACATTATTATGGAAAACTTAAGGAACATAAAAGTAAAAATAATATAATGAACCTCCATAGGTCTAGCACCCACCATCAACAATTACTAAATTAGTACACAGACTCAGTAATCTTACATGGTAGGGTAATTACCTCTTTATATTTCTTTCTTTCTTTCTTTTTTTACATATTTACATAGGGTGTTGGTGCTTAGGAAATTGCTATAAGAGCTAGGAGAGTGGGCTGTAGCCTGGGCCATCAGACATGTGCCCCAGGACAATTACTATAGAATCGGACTGTCTAGGGAGCTGCTGTCCACCATCAAGATCATGAAAAATTAAGACCCTACAACTAGAATGATTGATGTTGAGAATATATTACTATAGCTATAATTAAGAAATCAGGAAGATAGTGTTGCAGCAAGTCCTCAGCAACCACAAAGCAAGTAACTGCTCTAGAAGGCTGCTGCAGACATATTAAATCAGTTAAGTCCTTACTTAACGTCTTCTATGGTTTTTTAGAAACTGCAATTTTATGCAAAATGACATACTGAAAGCATGACCACACCAAGATAATGTCAATTTATGGCCTAAAATATTAATATCTTTGGAGTCTATGCATTGTTTTGTGTACTAGAAAAAATATTACATATAAGTATAGTAAACACAGAAATCCACTGCATATGTGGTGAAGATACAGCAGGTTCTGAAGAACAGTTTTGTTCAACATGAGTGAGGTTGTTTTCTCTCGACATTATAAAGAAATGAGGGTTATATTTGGAAAGAGCCACAAAAGAGATGAAGCAGAGAAGTGGAATGAAGTAGTGCAGGGTAGAGAGAAATCCTCAGAGGTTTGGACATAGATAATTCAGAGCTGTTCCTCTTGAGGGACTTGGCCTAGTCATTAAATCAGTGGAGACTGCTGAAGTGGAAGAATTAAAATGCTTTAAGAATCATCAACTCCATTTATTGGATAGCTGTAGCTTAAGTATGAATACAATAGCTAGTTTAGTAATACAACATATGACAGCTACAGATTATTAGGATAGGGGTAAAGTATGGGACTAAAATTTTTAAAGTAATTTGGAATATAATGAAATTACAGCTGCTGTGCTAATACCCAAAAATGTATCATTAAAAACAAAACTTTCCTTCCATGTAATTTGAGTGAAACACTTTCTATTACTCCCTACCTCCCCAAAGTCTAGATGCACAACTATTAGTGTGCCATTGTTCCTCTGCAGAGATTGGCCAGGCCTGACTGCCAGCTGCTCTACACCAGTGACCATACGTAGTTGTAGAACCAGATGTCAGACATCTGTCTTCCATCAGCTAGGATCAAAATGAAGCCCTACCCACTAGATGACTTAACATGTAATAACAACTATATAAACATTGCACTGTTGCCTGTTTAGCAAAATCTTTTACAAGATTTCCCACCTTTCCCAGTAAAGGCTGCCTTGCCCCTCCACCCAATTTTACTGAGATATAATTGACATAAATTATACAAGTTTAAGGTATACAGCATATTTTGACTTAACATGTGTTATGTTTGCCACAGTTAGTTAAGTTCCATCAACTCATATAGATTAATAAAGTTGTTCCTTGTGATGAGAACTCTTAGGAGCTACTCTGTTTTGGTTTTTTTTTTTTTTTTTTTGTCTTCTGTTATTGGACTGGCTTATTTTTTTCTAAATAAGCCTTTTTAGGCTCTCTTATTGTCCTTAGGTTTTCTATGTTACCCTCTGCTTTTTTTCTCTCATCCAGAGATGCCAGTCATTTTCTGAGCCTCCACTACCAAGTCTCTCCCGACCTCAGAATTTGTATCACAAACTCTGACCCTTGTTCCTAGGCCCATATCTTTTTTTTTTTTTTAAAGATTTATTTATGCATACAGAACTGGGGTACAGGCCAGAGGTGCAGGGGAGGTGAGCATATTCACCAGAAATAGAGTGGGGAAAGGAAAAGGCAGATTGAGGAAGTCAGGAGAGGTCTGCCATGCCATGTGGTCACCTCCAGGGTGGGGGATCTAACTCATGCTGAAGCGGTTGTGGCCAGCTTGCAGTGCTGTGTCCTAACCCATTGCACCACCAGGGAGGGCCCCAGAGGTGTCTTTTTTTTTTTTTTTAAGATTTATTTATTTATTCATAGGAACTGGGGTACAGGCCAGAGATGTGGACGGTGAGAGGATTCACCAGAGACAGAGTGGGGAGCAGAACAGGCAGATCTACGAAGTACACTGCTGAGGGGAGCAGCGGGCGGGTCAGGAGAGGTCTGCCACACCATGTGGTCACCTCCGGGGCAGGCGGGAATTGAAATCATGCGGAAGTGGCTTTATCTTCTCAGTGCAGTGCTTTAACCCGCTGCGCCACCAGGGAGGGCCCAGAGGTGTCTTTTTAAGAAATGAAATCCAAAGTTAAAGATTTTATTTATTTACTTTTGTATAGAAAAACCGGGATACAGGCCAGAGGTGTGGAAGGGGGGTGGTGACGTAGTGGGCAGCAAGACAAGCAGATCTACTGAAATACACTGTTAAGGGGAGCAGTGAGCTAGACAGGAGAGGTCTGCTGTGCCATGTGGGTTAGCCCCTGGCTGGCGGTAGAAGTTAGACCATTGCAGTGGGCATTTGCTGTGGTAGCACTGAGCCTTAACCCCTGGACTACCAGGGAGTCCCTGATTCTAGCTTTTTATTGTGATCAAGGTGTGATTTGCATTCACACCAGCTGTATTTCATTCTGTTAGACTCTTCCCATGTTGAGACATTTGAAGATTCTGATTCTGTTACTCAATTCACTCATTAATTACATTTGCTTTTCTAAAGATATTTTCAAAATGTTAATAAGGACAGAAACAAAATCAGTATGAGGAAGAATGAGTAAATTTCTGGAGTTAATATAATGCTGATACTGAGCTGTGTACATAGTCCACCCTAGACAGGAGGATTATATATATATATACATATATATACATATATATACATATATATACATATATATACATATATATATATATATATATATATATCTCCCACTGGAGGGGGATGCATCAGAAAGGAGTTACTGTGGGTATTAAGAGTTTCCTAATATGTGTCAGTGTACACAGTACATTGTAAACCTTACTTCAGTAACAGACTCTTGCAAAAGTACAAAATATTAACGTATTTTCAAATTCATAATATATAAAGTATTTTATCATTTTGGACATATATTAACATAATTAACAATATGACATCAAATACTGAATCAATCAGCAGTATAATTTTGGGAGAATAAAGACCTTGCTACTGATATTCTTTATAATAAGGCAAAAGAGCTTGATTTGAATATTTGTCCCAATCCTTTACGGGGACTAGACCTGGTTTATGAGAGTTAATTCATACCATTTGGAGGCTGAAACAGTTATAAAGCTGCTTTGGAATGTCCTAAATTATGCCTAGGAGACCTGTTTTTGACAGATGTGTTCATGTAGTACAATCAATTGGCATATGGAATTTTTATGTACAAGTTAGTACAGAAGTTTCAACATGTAATATTTATTAGTACTTCTCCTGGCATGGAGAGACAGGTGGAATACACATTACTGGCAGAAGCAAGCATTGCAGTTGGCTTTGCAGGTTTGACTTTGCTTAGTTACCGAGGTCACCTAGCTTCTCTCCCCACTCTTGCATGAAAGACCAAATTTCCAATCCTCCTCCTTCCTCTCCAGAGTCCACTATAATAACTCTTTCCCAATTGCTTGGCTTAAGATTTCCCTTCCTGTCTGTCCCTTTCTTGGCCCAGATCTTTACCTTCTCTGTCGCCTCCTCGAGCTGATCCAGGGTGTGTGATCCAGGCTGTGGTCTGGGTGGTGCATTACTAGGAAAGAGCCTCCCCCCCATCCCACCCTCAGCCCCCAAACACACACACAGCTGTCCTCAGGCTCTACTCTGTCTTAGCAGCAGGCAATATGCCCATTTGCCCACAATGACCCCAAACTCCCCCTTTCTTAAATCTTAACTCTAGCAATGAAATACCTAGGTGAGCAAAAGCTGCAGACTAATTTCTGTCTCTCCGAATCCCAAAGAAAAACTAAAGAGTGGGGGGAAATGTCTTTCCTTTTCCTGTGTAGTCTCCACATGAAATAGGAGAATAGGAGCCTCCTCCTCAGGTAGGAGCCTTTTGCCTCTTTAACCCCTACTCCTTTTGCTAATAAGAGTACAAACCCTTAAAATTTTAAAATAAAAAAAAACCTTTTAAGTGTTTTAAAACACTTAAGATTTTCTTTAAGATTTATTCATTTAGGGCAGCAGGTGGAGCAGCAGGTTAAAGCGAGCCAGCTGCTTTAGTGCGAGTTCGATTCCCCACCCCAGAGGTGGTGATCCACATGGCACAGCAGACCTCTCTAGACCCGCCTGATACTCTCCTCAGCAGTGTACTTCATCAATTAGTCTGTTTTGCTCCCCACTCTGTCTCTGGTGAATCCTCTCATGGCCCCTGTGCCTCTGGCCTGCACACAGTTCTGTATGCACAAATAAATAAATAATAAAAAAAAGATTTATTTATGTATACAAAACTGGGATACAGGCCAGAGGCCAGAGGTGCAGGGACGTGAGAGGATTCACCAGAGACAAAGTGAGGACAGAACAGGCAGATTGATGAAGTACACTGCTGAAGGGAGCTGCAGCAAGACTGAGCCATGTGGGTCACCTCTCCCTGCCTGGGATCAAACTTGTGCTGCAGTGGCTGAAGATAGCTTCATAGTGCTGCATTTTAACGCCCTGCGCCACCAAGGAGTGCCCCACTATGTATGTGTTTTTATAAAGTGTAGTTGAGGAGGTGAAAGCTGATTCTGAATTTTGTTCTCCAGTTGCCCAGAGGAGAATAAAGTTTTTGTTTAGAAGTTAGTTATTAAAGTGTTAGTGAAAAGGGAAGTTGGTGTGTCAGAGTGAGTGGGGATCTGGTTGGACAGCCTTTGGGACCTGTGTTAGTAGGAAATCCTTGAAGCCACAGCCCTCCAGGGCTCTGGTTCCAGAGAGCCCATTTCTACTCTGCAGCACTTCCTTGTCTCCTTCTCGATCCTTACCTCAGTTTATCCTATCTTTCTTCTTCTCCCAACTCCATGTTTTGGAAGGAAAGTATAAAGAACAGGTGGAGTAGAGAAATAATAACCTTCTAGACATATATTCTTGTAGATTGGAAAGTAGTATTAGTACCTCCTTAAACAGAAAGATTTGGCTTGCTGGGTAGGCCATCAGATATGATGGAGAACTGACCCAGGACTCTGAGACTTTCCCTTTGAGACTTGAATCTGTCATTCAGAACATTGGATAAATCACTTACATGTTCATATTTTAAAAATCCATGTCTACACCTATAGTATAAATCATATAATATCTGCTCACCTCCCCATGTTGCTGAACAGGCAGGACCCCCAAACCTGCCTGCTCTAAATAGGTTTTGTCATCTGCTGCACCAAGACAAAACATACTCTAGTGGAAAGAGTTTTAATTAGTGTGCAATAAAGAGATGGGAAAGACAAAGAATAGATTAAAATAGTTTACAAGTCAAGCACCCAAAGTTACTCCACATGGGTAAATGCTTAGTCAGACATGCCTGGCTCAAAAGCTCAAAAGCTTGTCATAGGTCTCAAAAGCTTGTCATAGGTCTAAGGCTTTTGGGCACCTTCCTGTGGGGACCCACAGGAAAGAGAAACTGTCAGATCTGGAACACCAGAAGCAAAAGCAAAATCAAGATAAAAGCTGCCCTTATTAACCTTCCAGTCTCTCACCCATGTCTGTTTCAAGTGCCTCCTTCCATGTTCCCTAACTTCCTAATACTGGTCCAAAGCTGAGGAGCAAACACAGCTTCTCCACCTGTCTCTGCTCCATGTGCCTCCTCCAGCTCTCTTTCCTTGCCATCTTTCTTCCTTTCTTCCCCCAATCTCTTTACCAACTTCACCTTCTCCCTGCTCTTCTCTACCATTCTTTGAGTGGGGCAAAGAATCTGGAACCTCCCCTATCCCTGGGGACCACCCTGTTCACCATAACTACAGGGGTATTAGATTGTGTAAAACAAGCAAAGATTTGAAAGAGCTAAAGAGCTGTACTATAATAGGATGCTGCAGTGTGTGAGACACAGCATCCGCTAAGTGTTGCAGATATCAACATTTGGGGCTTACCTGTGGAATGGAAGCATGTTAAGAGGACAAAAAACTAGAGTTAAACAAGAAGGTCAGGGAAAGTAGCCCCTACCCATCAGAGGTACGGTAGAGGTTTGAATGTTTCCCTAATACCGAGCCACATGGTCATCAATGAAATCTGGTAGTTTCTGTCCTTGCTGCTGATTCTGTAGTTTTCTTTCTGAGAGATCACATGGTGAGGGTATGTTAAAGAAAAAAAGATTCAATATTACAAATAGAAGATCAAGATCTTAATTTCACTACTGTTAATCTCTGATTAGTGATCCTCCATCTTTAACCTGACTGAAAGTCATATGAAGAGTTTGATGAAACATAGAATTTCCAGTGTAGGATTTAGAATGAGCATTTCTCATAAACTCCCAAGTGCAAATCCAGGGATGACTCTGCTTAGGTAATTTTTAGGGAAGGTCTGGCCCTAGTATTAGGGGATCAGTCCTAAGACTTATTCCCTCTTCCCACACCACCAGATGATTCAGACTAGGTTCCTCTAGTTTTCAGAATATAAAAACAATTATCCCAGTGTCTTGTTCAGAATAAGGAGTTACTAACTAGAACATAAAATATTCAGTTTATAATAGGAGTTCACTGAAGTCCAGTTAGTAAGTAATCCTCAACATTGACTGGACTTTAGAAAACTCTGAGAAACTGAAGTAGGGAAGAAAGAAGGGAGGGAGGAAGTAAAATAGCCTGCTCAGCATAAAGGACTGGGGAGGGGGAATAATAATAATGAACAACTATATACCAGAGAGGTTTTTACAGGGGTGGAGTGGAAATGGGATAAAAAATGGAGTGGAAGGGAGTACACTGGACTATGCTGATGGCAACACGAGTAATTCAGTGATGGGAAGCCCAGGGGGATTACAGCTGAGATGGAAAAGGCATAAAATAATGTAAAAATAAAGTATTATATTATTTTTAAAAAATAGCCTGCTCAGGCTTCATACCCAGCTATTCTGATTGAATTGGGTTGGGATGGGTCTTGCATGGGGTAGGAATGCATTTTAAAAGCTCTCCATGGGATTTTAATTTGCAAGCAGAAGTTGAGAACTGCTCTACATCACTAGTTCTGAAATTGGAAGCACTTGGGAAGCTTTTTAAAAAAAAAAAAAAAAAAACACACTACCGATGCCTTCTTCCCACTTTGTAACATTTCTGATTTATAATGGGATGCAGCCTGTGTACTGGAAAATGTTCCCTCTCCCCAGGTGATCCTAATACATCTCATATGGAGACAAATTTGAGAACAGCTATTTTAGATTTAACAAAATGTAAAGGTTGGTAGTTTGTGCCCCCTCCAAACACTATTATAGTGATTCCCAAAGTGTGGTCCCTGGATCAGCGGCAGCATCTCCTGGGAACTTTTTAGAAAACTGGTTCTCAGACTGCTGCTCACATCTACTGAACCAACCATTCTAGGGTAGGGCACACAGATCTGTGTTGTAACAAGCCCTCCAGGTGTTTCTGATGCACTCAGAAGTTGGAGAACCACTTGAAGGTTCTGCTGGCCATCCTTCCAGAGACCAGCCAGAGCAAGAAGCAAGGACTTCAGTCCTCTGAATGCTGGTTGATAGCAAATCCCCAGTTTCCCAATGAGTAATGCCACAATTATTGGTGTGCCTAGTTTTTCTATAATCTGTGAAGCTTTTGGTGGCTGGAAACTGGCAGCATTAAATTGAGAGAGACATTTATGGGTAGCAGTTGCGTTTTGTCAAAGTTAACAAATAGGGAGGAGATAATAGGAGGGAAGGCAGTCCATATAAAGCAGACACTGGCCCTTGTTTCCTGAGATGTGGAACAAGAGCATGAAATGTGATGAGAAAGGAGGGAAGCAGGTATCTATGCCTAGAGAGAGTAGGAACACTTGGCTGGGAAGTTGTTCACTGGACTCTAATATTCCTCCAGTTTGTTGTAACTTATAGGTGCAATCTATTGTGTATGGGGCCTCCATTTTTGTTGGGGGAAAGAGCTAGTGTGTGTATACTGAAAGAAAATCTCCGTGATCACATCAAGATTGTAAGATTGGAGTAACAAAGCACACAGCAACCTCATGAATACAATAATATCAAGTGTCTTACACAAAAGAGACAACCAGTGGTGAGGGTGTGTAGGAAAAGGAATCTTTGGACACTTGCTGGGAATGTAGACTGGTTCAGTCCTGACAGAAACACAATGGAGATTTCTCAAAATATCAAAAATAATCTACCAAGTGGTCTAGCAATTTCATGCCTAGGTAGTTACTAAATGCAAAAACACTAACTTAAAGGGATATATATATGCACTTTTGTTTTCATTGTAACACTATAATAACCACATTATGGGAACAACTTAAATGCCCAAGGGTAGAAGAGTAGATTAAGATGATATGGTATCTGCACATAATGAAGTACTATTCAGTTATTAAACAAAGATGAACTCTGGGCCCCCGGATAGTGCAGCGGGTTAAACCACAGCACTAGAAGCTAAAGCCACTTAAGCATGAGTTCGATCCCTGCCCCAGAGGAGATCCACATGGCGCGGCAGACCTCTCCTGACCCATCCACTGCTCCCCTCAGCAGTATACTTTGTCAGTTGGCCTGTTCTGCTCCCTACTATCTCTGGTGAATCCTCTTACTGCCCCTGCACCTCTGGCTTGTATCCCAGTTCTGTATGCACAAATTAATAAATCTTAAAAAAAAAATGAGCTCTTGCATTTGCAACAATATGGATGGAACTAGAGGGGATTATGTTAAAGGAAGTAAGTCAGGAAGAAAAAGACTAATTCCACATGGTTTCACTCATGTGGAATTTAGAGGGTTAGATTAAAACCAACCAACCAAACAAAAAACCCTAAAAATTTGACTATGCAGGACCTCCCTGGTGGTGCAAGGGGTTAAATCTCAGCACTCTGAAACTACCTGCAGCTTCTCAGCACTATGAAGCTATCTGCAGCCACTGCAGCATGAGTTTGGTCCCTGGACAGAGAGCTAACCCACATGGCACAGCAGACCTCTCCTGTCTTGCCACTCCTCCCCTCAACAGTGTATTTCAGTGGGTCTACCTGTTCTGCTCACCACTCTGTCGCTGTTGAATCCTTCCCCCTTCCCCACCTCTGGCCTACACACTAGCTTTTGCATGCATGCATAAATAAAATAAATCCTTTTTAAAAAAAGTCTGACTATGCAACTGAGGTTGCTAGAAGGTAGAGGGTGGAGAGGGATGGAATCCCAGTGTTCTGTATCGTAGATGGCTATGGGTACTTTGGTGGGAGATACGATGTGTGATAACATACATCTGAAGAGGTGTGAACCTATACCTCTGAATCTTGTACAGTGTTATGTAAATCAATGTTACCACAATTAAAAAATGTTGCTGATAGATATAAACAAAATTGAACCCAAGGATGGAGTTATTGAAGCTACCTATCTGTAGCAATTGGCCAGCTCATGTGACAGCTAACTTGGGTTTGCCACTGGTAGCCAGGTTGAGTGTGGTGGTGACTGTCTAGTGAACTTAACCTCTGGAATCTGATGCTACACGTAATTATACTATACTAGATGGTGTCCATTACCTTTTTGGTGTGGAAGTAACACACACACACAGCTGGAAACTGGGAGTGCAGTATCCTAATTGGTAGCAGGACATTTTATTACCAAGTTATGAAAATCAAAAAAATATTTTGACATTTGGTTTCTGAGTAAAGGAATTAACTTTCAAGGACCCATCGGTGGATGGAGGGGGGATGTCTATGTTTCCTTTACTGTAGGCATCCTATCAATTTAATGACATTAGATAAGAGAGCTTTGGACTTTCTCACCTTCAGTCTCTTAACACTGAGAAGCCAGCTGGGGAAGTGAAATAGGATACTTTGAACACTTTCAAAAACTCTGCCCTCAAGACAATGTTGTTCTTTTGAGAACTTAGCTAACACATCACCAGGTAACCTCCTTGGTAAAACAGATTGTATCTGCATTTGCTAAAAATGCTCAGTAGAGGTCAATATTGAGAAAAATTGAGTGTAATTATCAAGCAAAAGACAGAATATCTATACCTCCCTCCCTCATTTGATAGTAAAGGCTACTGATGTGATAGGAAATATTCCAAGACCTTGCAACTAATTTGCGACAAACTAGAGAATAGACCCAACAATGTTGCTGAACCAGAGTTCTTTATTCAAAGTAGCTGGCTTATTTCTTTTGATCTTCTTATTCTCTTATCACTGCTCTATCCAGGAACCTTCTGAAAGTCTAATGTAGAAGATTGTCTGACCTGGAAGAAGTTATTTGATACAAGGAAAGATACCTCATCTGTAAAAAGGAGATAACACTAAGATATTGAATAGTATAAATAAGAATGTGGAAAAAGTTAGCCCAGTGTCTGCCAACAGTAGACCCTCAATAAGTATGAGGGTCCAATCCTAAAGTCATTATTTCTAAGTGATTTAAGCCACTTTGGAGAACAGACTATAGTAGTTAAGTTAGTGATTACACTTACTCCTCTAGAGAAACAATAAGAAAAATCGGGAGAGCTGAACTAGTAGTTATGGTACATTTCATAAGGAGGGGTTATTTCAAGGAAGAAATCATTCCTTCATGTCCTCTCCAGTTATAAGTATAGAATACCTAAATATAGGATAATTTCTACTTTTGCAAGCAAAGCCTTTATCTGGATGCAATATATAGTAGTATGATAACATTTTAAATTAAATATTATTATGGAGAGTGATGTTATTATCTATAAAAGAAATCCTAAGTTACCTGGCTAACCTTAATACAACAAACATCTAAACATAAGATAGGCAGAAACAGTATAGATTCTCCTCTGGGTGAGATGCAGGTAGAATTGGTGGCAAGCTAGTTCCGGCCATAAGAATGATGGCTGTATCCCTGAGAATGACCTGGCAACAAACAGAAGGAAGTCAGGACTCAGAATGACTTCCAGATCCATTTGCCAGCCCCTATGATTATGACTCCCTGCACACAGCAAGTAAGAGAAGAACAAATGTGTGTCTCATTTGAAAACAGGAAAAAAAAAAAATATATATATATATATAATCTGTTGCATGACTAAGGACTCTACCCCCATGACCAAGTTATTGAAACAACAAACAACAACAATAAAGCATCCAGTTTTAATTTTAATTCAAATTAACACTGGGATAGAGGCTGAGATTATAAAGTGACCCTAAAGGGAGGGTAGCATTTTCAGAAAAACTTCCTAGATGGGTAGGAGTTTGTGAGCAAGTTTAGTGCAGTGCCGGAGCAGAAGGAATCCTGGAGTCCTGTTAAGAATTTCCTCAGTTGGGGCACAGAGTTCAGTGAAAAAAGTGAGTGTGCCAATCTGTCTTTCAGAAGAAGGAACTAGAAAGAAGACAGCAACAGGATCTAAACTTTCAACAAAACTAGGTTGAGCAGCCTGACTCCCCATAACTTCAGTGTCCCCTCATGAGCAGGATCAGGATAGGAGACATGGTCCCATCTGTGTGGTCCCAGCTATGCATTCATAAGAAAATCGTAATCTGGCCTCTCCCTGGTGGCACAACAAGTTAAAGCACCACATTATGAAGCTCTCCGAAGCTGCTGTGGCATGAGTTTGATCCCCAGCCAGGGAGCCTACCCACATGGCATGGCAGACCTCTTCTGGCCCACCTGCTGCTACCCTCAGCAGTGTACTTTGTCACTCTGCCTGTTCTGCTCCCCTCTCTCTCTGGTGAATCCTCTCACCAATCACACCTCTGACCTGTACCCCAGTTCTGTAAGCATAAATAAATAAATCTTTAAAAAAAAAAAAGAAAGGCCCTCCCTGGTGGCGCAGCGGGTTAAAGCACAGCACTGAGAATCTGAAGCCACTGAGGCATGAGTTCGATTCCCGCCTGCCGCCTGCCCCGGAGGAGACCACATGGCGAGCCAGACCTCTCCTG
>NW_004567108.1:38031397-38041730 GCF_000260355.1 Condylura cristata
GGGTCAGGAGAGGTCTGGCTCGCCATGTGGTCTCCTCCGGGGCAGGCGGCAGGCGGGAATCGAACTCATGCGGAAGTGGCTTCAGATTTGCGGAAGTGGCTTCAGATTCTCAGTGCTGTGCTTTAACCCGCTGCGCCACCAGGGAGGGCCAATTCCTATATATTTTTAAAAAGATTTATTTATGCCCGTGGGGATTACAATCGAGATGGAAAAAAAAATGTACAAAATGATGTAAAAATAAACTTTTGTAATAAAAAACAAAAACACAAAAGAAAAAGAAAAAAAAAAGATTTATTTATATACACAGAACTGACCAAAGGTACAGGGACAGTGAGAGGATTCACCAGAGACAGAGTGGGGAATAGAACAGGCAGATCGATGAAGTACACTGCTGAGGGGTAGCAGCGGGCAGGTCAGGAGAGGTCTGCCATGCCATGTGGTTCACTCCCCTGGCCAGAGATGGAAATCATGCTGAAGCAGCTGCATGAGCTTCACAGTGCTGCACTTGAACCTTTTGTACCACCAGGGAGGGCCCAAAATTCCTATATTTGTCTGGATTGAAGGATTTTTAAAAAAGATTTATTTATGCATACAAGAACTGGGGTACAGGCCAGAGGTTCAGGGGTGAAAGGATTCACCAGAGACAGAGCAGTTTGCAGAACTGGCAGACTGAATTAAATACCTTGCTGAGGGAAACAGTAGGTGAGGCCTACTGTGCTATGTGGATCACTTCCGTGGCCAGGGATCGAACTCATGCGGTGGTGGCAGTAGATAGCTTCATAGTGCTGTGCTTTTAACCCCTTGCATCACCAGGGAGGCCCTTTTACCTTTAATAGTTTTTTTGTTTGTTTTGAGGAATAATTGACACCAGTACACTGCAGATATTTAAGTTATACAGTTTGATAAGAGTTGATGTATGTATGACACACCGTAACACACCATAGCAAACGTGGTGAATGTATCCATCACTCCCAAGTGTCCTTTTGCATCCCTCTCTGTCCTTCACTGCTCTGCTAAGGCGCGGAGGCCTGTGATCCTTCATACTTGGCCTTATTTTGGAAACATATTGCCCCTATGTGGTGGACTGTGGTAATGATCAGTATGGTGGAAAGAGAGTGACAGACAGACAGAGAGGGAGGGGGTTACTTTTAAAGTCCTTTCTTGACTACCCTGGAAAGGTCCCACAAGGTGTGGTTCAGTGATCAGAGAACTTCTTGAGTATATTTTCTCTTTCAAGCATCTGCTTACTCACACTGATATATATTGTGCAGGAAATAAGAGAGATGATTTTCAAGTACATTAGTGCTGTTCAGAAGTGAGAGGAACTACTTAATACTCATCAGGATGGCCACTATAAAGGCAAAAAAGTAAATAACAAGTATGGGCAGGTATGAAAGAAAATTGGAAACTTTGTGCATTGTTGCCTGGAATATAAAGTGGTGCCTCCACTATAGAAAATAGTACGGCAATTCCTCAGACAATTACAAATAAAACAATTGCATAATCCAGCAATTCCTCTTCTGGGCATATTTCCAAAAGAATTGAAAACAGACTCAAAGATATTTGAATACTCATGTTTACTGCAGCAGCATTTACAATATCCCAAAAGTAAAAGCAGCCCATCACTGTCATTGACAGAAGAAAGGAGAAACAAGATGCAGCATATACGTGCAATATATTATTCAGCCTTTAAAAATGTTTTCTCAATTTTTATTAATTATAAAAAAAAATCTCATTTCCTCCCACCCTATACTCCTTTAACTTCAAGTTTTATTCAATAGTTCTGGACTGTTCTCCCCTTGCTCACCCCACTGGGTATTTACCACTTTTGGAATTTGAAAGCATTCTCTAGCCACCAGACCTTTGCCCTAATTATTCTTCATTCTTGGGTTTCTCCTCTCCAGATTTCCAGTTAGATTATGATTCCAATTTTTGTCCACTATTTAAAATTGTTACTTGTCTGTCCCTTCCACACTGTACTCTTATGCTCTCAACCTTCTTGCCCCTCTATAAATTTTCCCTACAGCATTTGTTACCTTCTAATATAACATAGACATAAATAATTAATGCATTCAATTTTTGTTTGTTTGTTATGGCTTCTCTCGTGCTAAACACCAAGTCCTTAGGGTGGCGATCTTTGTCCCAATGTTTATTAATATGTCCTAGTGCCTAGAACAGGATCTGCCTGTAGAAGATGCTCAATAAATAGTAGATAGATAAAAAGACATCATTCTGGGCAATTAGAAAGTCATTACTAACTCTATCATATTATTTCTGTATTTCAGCATTTCCCAAGCTGGTGTTCTATACTAAAATAAACTTGGAATATATTTCATTTTATCTGCATCATTCTGAAAGAATCACAATGCACATCACAAATCTAAAAGCTCCAAGGTCCTATCGTAAAGACAACTGCTTTCTTCATTGAACTTCCAAAATTTGTATGGCCATGGCCAGACTTTTCTACCATGCACTGATTAATGTAATTCTGGTTCTGGGGGTCAGAATGACACTGTGCGGGCTGGAGCAGTAGGTGAGAGCTGACACATGGAAACAAAAGGCTGGATGAATTCACCTTTTAGAAATAGGTGATGAAAGGAAGGGAGAGAGGGTGCTTGTTTGCCGGTACAGGAAAGAGTGACTTTCATTTTTAGATTTAAGGTGCGAACTTTGTAAGCTGAGAATTGAGAGAAAGATGGTGAGTGAGCAAGTTCCCAGAGAAGGTAGAATGATGAAAGTATAGTATGTTCTTCTGAAACAGTAACTTTCAAGCACTTCTTATTGTGACACACACAGGGGGTTCATTTTACAAAGCAAATCTACACATATACAAACACAAATAATGTGAAAAACCTGGAGTAAATACAAACTATTCTTAGCTATTGTGTGCTGCATGGTGATGGGGTCTAGTCTAGTGTAGTTTATTTTAGTCTATTCTATTTTTTAAAACCTATTTATTTAATCTATCTGTCCTGTGCCATCCATCCCATCTCATCCCATCTATCCCAACCCATTCTCTCATGGCTGACTGCAATCCACTAAATAGATTTCATGAACCAGAGTTCTGTTATTTCCAACTGTTTGTGGATCCTTAAGCAGATCTTTAAACCCAGTACATTTTCCAGCTATATTCATTCTGCTACATATTCTTTATGGTTTTTACATCATCTATTACATTCTTCTACTAAGGTTTTTTATAAATTACTATTTTCCCCTTCACATTACTAACAAATTCTTTTCCCTCTGTAATTGATTTATTATGGTTATTTAAATTCTTATTTTCTGTTCTGCTAATTTTACTCTTGAGTGTTCAGTTTACAGTTTTTCTCCTACATTAATTGTGCTGCTTTGAGGATTGCACATTGTGAAAGTAGGCAACATAAACAATAAAAGCCCACAATTCAACTTCCCACAAATAACCAATTGGCCTTTTTATATATTTCCTTCCATTCATGCTATTTACATACATAGTGTATTAACTAATTGATGAAATAGCTCATGTAATTGTCTACATGAGCTTTTCTATTAATATTTTTTTCTAGTTATTAAAATTGTTCATGAATAATGTTTTATGGCTGCAAGATATATAGTAACTCATTTTACCGTTGGGCATTTAGAATGTTCCCAAGTTTTGCTCCTTACAAAAAATAGTGGCAACAATAATTTCTTTGTTCATATTTCTGGTTACTTGCTTAGGATAGAATCCTAGAATGAAAGAATCAAAGAGAATGTGCACTTAAATTCATGCTCTGTATTACATCCTCAGGTTATATATGATTGAGTTCTCACCATTAGCCTCTGTAATTTGCTAATTTGATAGAAGAAAATGGTACTTAACCATTTTCTACTTTTGATATCTTTATCCATACTTGTCAGTCATTATTTGTATTTACTCTTCTGTAAATTCTAGGTTCAAGTCCATTCTCAGTTTTTGTTTGTTTGTTTTGTTTTTCTGTGCTGGAATGCTCTCCAGCCAAAGATTTCTAGCAAAGGGGATTTCATTCGAACACGTCTATAGGAGAAAATATCAAGAATGTCTTCCGTGCAGTGTTTGTACCTGACTGCCACAGAACCCCACCCTATCCGCACGGCTTAGTATTGGTATTTGGTGAGGGAATATCCTTGAGGCTGCACAGGGGTGTTTCTGTGTGTTTGCACCAGAGACCAGCGAGGTGTTAGTTCAATTGGGGCTTAATTCTGGACATTAGGCATTAAAGTGGTGTGTGTGTTAGAGAAGGTTGTTCACTGTACATACTCTCAACACACACACTATTACAATTCCTGTCAAGGCTTTTCCCATGGCCTTTAACTATCCTTTTCATTTTCAGAGTGTTCTGTAGACAGCTGCACTCCTACACTCACTTTAGAGGGCTCCATCCTTTCTAGCAGAGAGATTTCACAGACAGACCCTATGTGAAGTGTAAGTGGGGGAAAAAAAAACTTTCTAGATGTGGTAATATTATTTTAAAAATTCTTATGTTGAAACTAAAAATATAAAATATCTTTCCAGGAAATTTAACAAATTAAATAAACACTGGGAGGTTAGAGTTACAATTGCATAGGCCTGAGGTTTTATATTAAGTGTAGTCACCAAAAGGAAGAGTCCTCTTTGAATTAGAGATGTGTGGATTTTGCAGTTAAATTCATGATAGAAAAATACCTTTTGAACTTTTGATGTGGTGGTATAAAATACAAATGTGTGCCATTGCAAACCACTGTAATCCAGAGCTAAATAAGTCTTTGTGTTTGCATTTGGTAGGGAGAGAGGGCTAGTCCAGGTTAACTGCAGTAATGAAAATTCCTGAGTCAGTGTAAATAATTTTGGTGTTATAAAACAAGATTTAGACCTTAGCTGACATTCTGAATTCTTGAGGATTTCTGAATCCTGCTCAGCTTGTTTAAGGGGATATTGTGCAAGAATAGTTGCCTTGTGAATCCAAGGAGGCCACTGAAACAGCTTCACAAAGGAATCTCACCTCTCAACCACATTGCCTAAAGACCTACCATTTACAACTGGATTAAAGCATTTATCAACATAATTCCTAGGTTAAAATATACCTACTCTTGGGAAATGTCCTTACCACTGTCAGTCAGTAATAACTTGTTTTGAACTTATTTTCAGATTACCTAGCTAGCCAGCCCTACAGAAGCGGGCGGAAAGGGCCAGGTCCATGGAGTTACATTGGGAGAGGTTTCCTTAGCTGGGGCCTAATGCTGGGAGGCTCTGCTCTCCATCATCCATAGTTGTTAGCAGCAACTGTCAGAGCCTGTTTCCTTAGTCATCTTATACCCACTTTACAGGTGGTAGTGACCTTGAAATTAGTTTAGTGGTATGAGTGAACCAACACTCATGGCAAGTAAGATTATATATCCCAAGGGAATGCTAACATGGAGGCCCTAACATGGACAGCCAGAAAAACATTTTAAGGGATCATCTTGGATTTCCAAGGATTAAGACAGGTAAGAGGGCATAGAAAGTAATTAGAAAGTGTGTGTACATGGGATTGATCGCAACTTTGTCTGGAACTAGTTGTGGTGGACTTTTAATGCCTACTTCTTTTTTTAATTATTTTTTTTACATCATTGTTCATTTTATTAAAAATATTTGTTTTTTACTTATTTATGCTTACAAGAACTGGAGTATAGGCCAGAGGTGCAGGGAGTGAGAGGATTCGCCAGAGGCTGAAAGGGGAGCAGAATAGGCAGATCTCCTGAATACCCTGCTGAGGAGCAGCAGGCAAATGGGAGAGGTCTGCTGTCCCATGTAGGTCAGCTCCCTGGCTGGGGATTGAACTCTGCTACAGTGGCTGCTGAGAGCTGGATTTTGCTTAGACTTAACCCCTTGCACCACCAGGGAAGCCCTTGTTGTTCATTTTTTTGTACAGTGGTTGCTTTCTTCCCTCAGTGTAAGCCCCATAAAATACCCACCACCATGTCACCTGTGAACTGAACCTTTCCCATAGTCCCTGTGCTCTTCCCTCCTATTTTGACCCTTTCTCTTGCCCTTCCCAGGTGTATATCTCAGATTTATAGTTTGCCTGCTAGGTTTGTCTTTTTTTTCCTGACCCCTTGTTTGGTTTCCTGTGTTCCTCCTATAAGTAAAACTGTCCAATAGTTTTCTTTTCCCCTCTGACTAATTTCATTGAGCCTGATCTCTTCCAACTCCATCCATAGTGCTACAAATAGTATGAGTTTATCTTTTTTGAATCTGAATAGTATTCCATTGTGTAAATATACCACATCTTCTTGATCCATCTATTCTGTTTGGGCATTGGGGTTCCTTTGAGGGTTTCTGTGGGTGGCGAAGATGCAGGAAAATGGCGAAGCCTTTCCTGAGTACCTATGGGATGAAGAGTGTTTCAAAGGGCTAGATAAATGGAGGTTAAAAAAGAAACAGAGGAGGAGGAAATGACTCAATATCCATGGATGCATGAATAAATGAGAAGGTGTTTTAAGTTAAGGAGAAAGAAATTTGGATACATAGTGCAACAAGATGAACTTTGAAGACATGATGCTATGTGAAATGAGGGGTCAGTAAGGACAAATACTTTGTGATTCCACTTACTTGAGGTAGACCTAGAATAGTCAGAATCATGGTTGCTGAGAGTGTGTATTTTGTGGGGTGGGAATCTGTTTTAATGGATACCGAGTTTCAGTTTGGGATGATGCAAAATTGTAGAAATGGTTGGTAGTGATGGTTTCATCAAGTGGGTGCTCTGAGGGGTATACTTACGATACAAGTGTTATGCTATGTATGTCTTAATAAACAGAAACCAAAAATGAACAAAAACCCAAAAATGAGTGATATTTGGTCTGCGGATATTTGAGTTTAAGAAGAAAGAGAAGCCCATAGAGCTAGGCATTAGGATGAAAGAATGGAAGCGTTAGGTTGGAGGCTTCCCTCACTCGGCTGTAGCGCTGTAGTGCTCAGAACGCAGGAGCCTAGAGTATAATCACGATTTATCTATCTCTCCCACGAGACTGAGCACCTTCCTACTAGGGACCCTTTAAAAAACAGAGTGCCAGGCACAAAGTAGTGGCTCAGTGAGGCTCGTAGAATGACTTCGAAGAGGGACGTGTCCCTGGGCGTCCCATGAGTTTTGAAACACCACTTGGGTATACTCCGGGTTGCGCTAGGGGCCGAGAGAGTAGTCCAGGTCCTCTCCCTAGAGTTGGCGTCCCCAGATGGCTGCCAGCCTTTGCACACGCGCCGGAACCTTACAGTCAGTGTTCGAGGTCTGAGCGGAGGGCAAAGGGCTGGGGCAGTGCCTCATGAGGGTTCCGCCGCCCCTTTAGCTCTTCTGTGGTAAGCGCGTCTATTCGGGTACCCAAGTCTCCAGCGGGAAAGGGAAAAAAGTCGCAATCTGTGGTCTAAGGAGATGCTTCACCGCAGGCCAGCAGTCCCAGAGAGGGAGAGATCAGGCCCAAGCAGTCAAAGCTAGTCCGCCCCAACCCGTTTGGAAGCGGAAAAACGGAGGAGCAAAACGCCTGCGGCTTCTTAAGTCCGGATCCCGGTCAGTGCAGGGCCAGCACGGTGCCACATCGCCACCAGGAGGCAGCCCTGACCCACCCGGGCGCAACCCCGCCCGGCAGGCGCCCCACCACTCCACCCGTGGATGCGAGTGGGGCGCTCGAGGCGGATGGCCTCGTGGTTCCTCGCTTGCCTCACCAATAGGTTTCTCATCCCCTGTACCAGCTTGCGGAGTGAGAGTGGAGGTTCACCACCCCCGGCCGATGTCTGCTTGCGCGTTAGGGAGGGAGGCCCCGGAGCCGAGGAGACTTCTTGAGGAAATGGGGCGCGCGGGAGATGAAAATCCTCGAGTTTCGGCGCTGGGAAAATTTCACGAGCGCCCAGTTAAAGATCGAATACGCAGGAATTGCTTAACTAGAAACAATCAAATGGAATGCCCAGATGTGGGGCTTTGGTAAAGCTCACCCACTGAGTTTCTGCAGCGGTCTTCCAAGGTTGATCTTGCATTCAGACTTTCAGTAAATTCTAAATCCTTTCTCCCACCACACTATCCCCGAAAGGCCAGAAGATAATTTGCCACGTTTTCCAAACGTTTCCAGGGAAGAAACTTTTAGCCCTTTGGGAAGCGACTTGCGGATGTGTTACAAACGGAACGCAAAGTCAATCTCCGATCCCTTCTTGGTCAGGCTAGTTCAGGGCGATGGTAAACTACGGAATGACAGCGTTAACTGATCGTGTAAAGTAACAAATGGTGTGGGAATAATTCTTTCTCTTCGTTCACCTTTTAATACTTCACCACACCAACCCCCAGGCCAGTGAAAAGCATAGTGTTTGTTTCGATATCGACGAAGTCCTTATAAAACAAACTTTCAAGGGTAAAAAGTGAACTCCAGGGGAAGGACTCCTGGCTACATCAGGAAAGCAATGTAATGCCTGATTAATAGTGCTGATGAATGTTGGCTCAGGTTAGCGCTGAACCCATTACAAAAATTAAATGGTTCAGCCATATATCACAGGAGTCAATAAAAAATAATTTATTTAGAACTTTGAGGCGTTCTCATAGATCTTTCAAAGATCTATGATGGACTTTATGGGTCACCTGTAAGTGTAACTGGGTTGCTAGCCGTACTAAGCAACAAAAACCCGATTTAAAACGAAGTCTTAGATGAGGGAATAGTTTATTTTTGAGCTGTGATTGATAAGGGGAGTGCTGAAACACTTTAGAAGGGGAAAGAACTTGATGGATAAAATGTTATATACAAGGGCAGCTGACCACTGTTCCTAGAGATGATATTTGATTCTCATTTTCATCAGAAAGCTAAAAAATTGAGTCAAGGCCATTTGAAATAGAAATATTTCAGACAAACAACCCAAAGGTATGGCTATGTAAGTGTGAATTCCACAAGTCAGTAAGAGCTTTTCTACTAGCCAAAAAATTAATTTGAGCTGGTGATAAATACAGGAACACTTGAAATAGTTTCACCTTTGAATTATTTCCACCTCCTTTTACCTGAAAAGGACAATCATGAACAGAATTTGAATCTTATTTAAAAAATTATTTCGTTTCTTTTCACCAGTAGCAATTTTTTAAAAATACATTTTTTAAAGCTGGTCTGAATGTTATCATTGTAGTTTCTATTAAGCCAGCCCGAGATATGTGTATCTGTCACAGTAATTTAATTATTTTTGAAATTACTGTGAAGAGTTGCTTGGAATGTCCTTCTTATTGAGAACTAACCTGTCTTTTATCCCATTATGAAATAATCGATTCTTTGAATCGTTGGATTTTTGTGTGCATTTGGGTTTTTACTGAAATTTTCTATTTCATCTCTGTATCCAATCAATTTCTTTATTCTCAGGAAATCTGTCAGATGCTCTCATTAGAGTGGCTTAGTTTAACTGTCAAGTTTTTAGAGCATTCACTTGCAGATAAGTGACTAAAATGCCAGTTTAAAAGCATTTTTATTAACAGATGGCGGGTAACAAACGTTTTTGGAGAACTGAAGGGAACAGGTTAAAAGGTCAATAAACAATTATTACAGTGCTTAAATCGGGAGGAGGGGTTCTCCTAAGATTTAACGGGGAGTCGCTCCTCCTATCTGGGAAGAGGAGACCACTCAGACCTGAGCGCAGTTCTCCCCGGACCACCTCAGACGGCGGGGTCGGGGGTGAGTGAGGCGTCTCCCGGCCGGCCGGCCGGCTTCTACGGGCTACCGAGGGATCAAATTGTCGCGTCACTGGAGTGTTCTGGGATTGGAGTCGAGGACGAATGGATGAGTTCGAGGCTGGAGACTCTACTCTCGCGCAGCGATCCTCGTTCGTACCGCCGAGGGCAGGCGCTCCTGTGGGGTCTTAGCCCCTCTGGCCTGGGGCGGTGGGGCTCTGCCCCCTCCACCTCTTTTCGGTTGCTGCTCCCTCCTACCGGTGAACTTTCCCTCCTGAGCCGGACTGATTCCGCAGGCTCTCTTCCCTTCCCGGGGTAGCGCTCTGACGTGCGCACCATGTGACAGACCTCCTCCTGCTATAAGCCGAGGAAGGGTCCGCCCCCTCTGGACTCAGCCCTCGCCTCGCCCTGCGCGGTCCCTAGGTTCTCACCCGTCCCGCACCCTCCCAGCCCCCGACACTCTCACTAGCTGGCTGGGGGCTCAGCCTCCCCCTCCTCCACAGAGCCGGCGAGCGCCGAGAGGGGAAGGTCAAGTTCCCCGCCCCGGCGCTTTGCGCGCCGAGCCCAGCGAGCGCGGAGACCGCGGGGCTAGCGGGGAGGCTCTGGAGTTACAAAGTCGCGGCGCCAGCCTCTGCCGCCGCCGAGCAGCCCCGCCCAGCTAGAGCGCGGCAGCGACCCCCCCAGCGTGGCGCCCCCCG
>NW_004567108.1:38043173-38054144 GCF_000260355.1 Condylura cristata
CGCTCACTCGCTCCCTCGTGGCCGCCGCGGCGGCCGCCGCCTCCTCAGTCTCCTCCTCGGCCGCCCTGGGGACTCTGCACCAAGGGACTGCCCTGTCCAGTGTGGAGAACTTTACTGCTAGGATTTCAAATTGTTAATAACGCTATGTTAACGCGCTTGAGAGAGAAGGTAGGAATCCCGGCTCCTTTTTTCCTCTTGGCGGTTTGGTGTTCACTTCGCTCGTCCCGGCGCGGCCCCTGGGAACCCCGCGCCCCCATTTTCGCCGCTCGGGATTGTCACGGGTGGTGGTGTCGGGCGGTCGCTCGGGCGCGCTCCGAGGCGCTGTGGGTCCCTCTATTTATGCCCTGTGGCCCCAGGCTGCCTGCGGCCCCGACCCGGGCAGCGGAGGAGGGTGCCGCTTGAGTGTGCCCTATTTAGGCACCTGGGGCTTCCGTGACTGAGGAAAATGGGAAAAAAATCTAAGCCTTTTTGAGGTCTAGAGATTCTCAGGTCCAGGCGTTAAAAATATCTATAATGTTCGAAAGAAGAATAATACAAAAATAGCAAAGGTCCGGAAGAATGCCAGCGAAGCAATACTTTTTCTTTGAGGACACTCGTGTGGTGTACTTTTTCATAAAAAAGGAAAAAATGATTAACATGTTTACACAAGGGGAGAAAGTCAAAGTTACCGTTTATTTTAACCTGTGTTTTGTATCATAATAGACATGCGAAATTTTTATTTTGTACTGACTGCGTATTCTTTACAAGGAGTATTGTAAATTTTACTGACTATTATTGTACTATTCTAATGTAAGATTTTTACACTTTTTTCAGAAATAAAATCTTAATTTTCAAAGAAAGTCCACCAAAATAATTGGTTTCAGTTGTCCCCTTTTTAGTTTATTTTCTCTTCTATTAAAGATTCTATATGAGATATTGTAGATATTGTAGATATTGTAGGTTTAAATATTTTCAAACAGAATTAAGAAAAGCATCGTGTCATGTTTTTTAAATTTATACTCAAGTCAAAGCCATTGTAGGGGGTCAATAATTATTTTAAAATTACTAAAAATGCAAGAAGTTACTCTGGTATTTATTTTCAAATCTCATTCTATTCCATTTTGAGGAACTTTAGGCTATTTAAAATTACCCTATGGTAATTTTATAGAATTTTGGTTTTAAGCTTCCCCATTTTGTGTAATTTTTACTTACTTTTCAGTTAACTATTGTGTATATCTGTAGCAACTCTGCAACATAATATTACATTCTAATGGCAAATAGGCAATTTCTAGTTAGAAACTAGTGGGAAATTTTTAATAAAGATGGTCATCAGTTAAATAACCCTTAAGTCTTGCATTAACCTACAAATAAATCAATATATATCAGTATATACATATCAAATAACTTGTGTTTGAAAGTTCTGGTATTGAAGGCTACTCCTTTCTCTACAGAAGGGACTCCAGCACTTGTGCAAGGTTGTTTTATCATAAAAGGCAAGCAACATAAAAATTCCAGTTTAAATGAGTAACTAGGGGTAAGAGAAACCTTCAGTTTTAGATTAGTACAGGTTTAAAGGTTAAAAATGAAAGGACACCAGGTGCTTATTAAACTGTCCAATTTGGGTGATTTAGAATATCTTTTTTAAAGTTTTAAGTGTTTCCATTAATAGGCAATATCCAATTATTTTTTTAATGTGAGACTCTAGTTTTAATGAATATAGATGTTATTGTGGACTTTAAATAAAACCAAATCATATGTAATATGTAGTTTATAAGTGCTTAATATCAGTGAGTTACAGAGGACGTTAAATCTGTTTATTAAATTTTTTCCAACTATCTGGACAGGTTTACATATATCTGAAGATCTGCAGATTTAACCTAGCAAGTTAAGGAAGACTGCATTATGGGCCAGTGCTATGCAGTGACATTCACTCTTGAAGTCCTGTCCTCTCATCCCTGTTTTAGGGAGAAAAAAACTGACTCAGTTTCAAAAGTAAGTTCTGGCTTTTTTCCCCCTTCCTATGAAATGTTTGGAAGATGTTAAATAAGAGTTTAAAGTAAACACTTGCATCTTCGAACTAAGTACATACTTACAAACTGGAATATGAACTAAGTACATACTTACAAACTGGAATATCATTAGACCAACACAAAAATTAGGAGACACTGAGTAGGATGCCACCATCTCCTGGGTGCAGAGGTGTCTGCAGGCTTTAGAAGCCTTCTGTAAGGCACAGTTGTGAAACATTTAGATTTGAAAACAGTTGTGAAGAGAGTGAATAAACCATGTTGTTGTTAGTGTGATGCCTGGGTGTCTGGAAAATAGAGAATCCAGGCTCGACTCTCTCAGTGAATCCCCATTCTTCAAAGTAGTGCAGGGGTGGGCTCCACCTCTCGGGTTGTCAGTGCTTTTAAGAGAATATCAGGAAGTCACAGGGTGATCCAGCCCTGGCCTCTCTGGGGGACCTGGTTGGGGTCCCTATTCACCCCACTAGGCACTTTTGGAGAAACTGTGGGTGCATGATGAACCCCTGAGCTTAAAAAAAGTAAATTTGACTTGACTGCCTGATCTCTTTGCATTCTACGAACTCTGCTCTCCACCCTCTGGATGTAGGACTTTGCAGCCTCCTTTTCTGACCCAGTGCTTGGGAGGAGGGTGGACGAAATGTGGAAAAGCTAAGGCCCTCGGAAAGAAGGGGGCCTAGGCGAGCTATGACCAGTGCGCTGCTAGGTGAGGGTCGCGGGCCGGGTGAGTTCGGGTTCTGAGAAGTGTGGGCTGTGGGTCACTAGAAGTGGACCGAAGGGCAGGTCAGGAGTGGACCCCGAGAGCCAGGAGCAAGCAGCGCGGGCGAGCAGGTGCTGGAACAAAGGCCGCGGGCCGCTGCACTATGCCGGCCTTTGATGGGCAAGGACGTCTCCTCCCGAGGCTCCTCATTCGCATGCAAATCCCGCTCTGGTCCCCTTTTCTTTGAAGGCAAACAGAAGGATGTTTGTGTGTTTGTAAGGACGAAGCCGGCTTGAACAAGCCTTCTTCAATAGACTGGGTCTCCAAAAATAAACCAGTTGGACAAACATTGGCCACCAGCTCTCCTCCTCCCAACTACAAAGTGTGGATTTGCTACAACTCATTAACCCGACGCTTTTCTCCCCTTCTTCTTGTTTCTCTGCTCATCAAACGCCCCCGTAGAGCCTGGAGACAAATGACCGAAGCTCAGTCGGGAGGGAATTGCAGTTAATAGGGAGAGGGATATATTGGGGCTAATGGTTCAGGCGGCTCCTGGAGAAGGACCACACAAAAAGGCGCCTCTCCATTCAGTGCTCTGTTGTGCTGCCTAGATTTAATCTGCAGCTAGATTTAGCCCAATGTTATCTATTGCTGGGGTAATGAAGCCCTTATGGATTGAATTGCTCCTTGTACCACACATGGTGTCATGACCTTAGATCGTTTCTTGGTCGATTTCTTTTTTCTTTATTGGGTAATTATTTTATTTCTTTAAAATAAGAAGCTAGCGATTCTGCTCTACAATGTGTTTTCCTTCTATCCTCACCCGGGGTGCATTTATTTAAGAGCCATTTTCCTTCCTCTTAAAAAAAAAAAAAAAAGAAAAGAAAAAAGAAAAAAAAACTGGGGATAGAAATTGTGAGTCCTTTTCTCACTTTTTGCTCACCAAGGCCTTTGTAGGTCCGAACATCCCTACCTCCCTGTCCCTCTTAGCTGCTCTTTCCTGACCACTCTTTCTGACAGAACTGGAGTTTTGGATGTATTTATTACCAAAATTCTTACAGTGAATGTAGTAAGTGTCCATCTGGGGGAAAGACTTTCTCCCTTCAGTTTCTTCTTTTTCTTTTTTAATATACATATACCCCACATTTCTTCCTGTAGCCTGTCCTCTGAGAGAGCTGGGGGAGGTGGTTTTTCTGATGGGAGGTGATTATTTTGATGGAATACCAGCCTGTGTCATTTGTTAAAGGCTGTCTGAGGCCTGTGGTTGAGGTTCTGCTGTTTTATTTTTCTCTCTTTGGCCCCGGTGACTCTGATTTCCTTGCTTGACTGAGGACCAAGCTTGGAGCAGCTAACAGTGTTATTACAACTGCCATCGATGGGTAGGGATCTGATATTACCAACCAAAGTCAGGAATTGAGGATTCTGGATTTAGTTCTAAAATTCTGTGCTGGTTACACATTTGGCTCACACCTGTTTTTATTGCTGACTAGAAAGGTAATTTGGGGACGACTGAAAGTTCACATCAGCATCCAATTCAACCCAAATCAGAAATCTGCCCAGGAACCACTCTGGTCTCGCTGGACAATTGCAGGGGATTAACCAAGGGTCTTGTTGGAATACCAGTGTTCTCTGTCATCCTTTGGAACTGACCCAGACAAGGACAGGCCTGAGAGCTGAGGACAAATGGAGCAGCCTGGCATTGTCAGAACCCATTCTTTTCTCTACTAGTTCTCTGGTGTCGCAGCTGAATCACGCAGGCACGCACACACAGGCGTGCACGCTTGTTGCCCATCAGCTGCCATTCGCCCGCCTCCCCTCTATGATTTTGTAATTAGCCATATGCTTTTTGTTGGTAAATGTGTTTGATGTCACGGCCAGTGAAACATGATGTGTTTATAGGGCCACGAATGTAAATGTGTAAATATGTTTAGTGTAAAATCTGGCCTTCGACTTTAGCAATAAATACCCTGCCAATTCGGATACGATTACATTTGACAGAAAGATGTAGGATCTGATCATGACCAGCTGCTCAGGGGTCTTTGGGGTGTATACTTTCCCAATTGAGTTCACTTTTCAGATGATGCCTTTGAATGTCACATCCCTGTGATCACATCTTCCTCTTCATGTGAAGGGTTTGTGCTCCTTTCTATTTATTGCTGACCCTCCTGACACACAGGAAACTTCCTCGTCCCTGCTTCTTTACCAAGGAAATACTGTTTAGTAACAAGCAAAAAACACACAGGGGAAAAAAATGCTTGTTATCATTGATTCTGTTGAGTCGTGAGTGAGTGTTCAAGTGTGAGGGGACAACGAGGAAGAGGAATGAGGATGAAATTTCTGAACCTCTGGCCCACATTTATCATTTCCTTGTCCTTGTCATCGTCACCCTCACTTCAAATACACTGTAAGCTACATTAAGTTTAAAAAAGTAAACATTTAAGGGAACTATAATATACATGTTGAAAAAATGTACAAATCTTAAGCACTTTTCACAAAGCAAACACACCTGTGTCACCACCAGCAACAAATCAAGAGGCAGCTGCTACCAGCAACCCAGCAGCCGTTCCTGTATATTCCACACTTTAACATTTTAAAAACTTTCTCTGATACCTCCCTCAACACAGTAATGAGGGTGTGAATACTACTGACCCCCTTTTACAAATAAAGACATGGAGGCTTAAAAGATAGGAAGTGACTTACCCAAGGTCATAGCTACTGAGACTTGAGCATTTAAATCCCATTTCTTCTCCATTACTTCACACTGTCACTTTGTTGCCGTCATTGTGATTATTAAATATCCCCTGTGGCAGGGCTGTTATATCTTCTACTTTGTTTCTGGCATTCTTGCTAGGTCTTCCTCCTGGCCACCTCCAGTCAGATACCACAGATCCTTGTTTTAGCTACACTTGGCATCTGTAGATAATTATTTCACATTGGCACTCTCCTAGCACCACTTTTGCCTTTTTTATTCATCAGCAAATACACACAGCTTATCTTTTCACCTTTGTTCACTTCCTCTCCTTCTCTTGCTGATTTTTAGTGATCAAAATCTGCCAGCAAATGACAGAACATTTTGCTAAACTGCTAAGAAGACCTTTACAACCTATCTTATTAGAGATCACACATATCCTCCTTCCCCATGTGGAAAAGGGAAGAACATGCAGGAGTCAGATCAACTGATTTAGCTTTTAACAAGAAAGCAGATTTTTTAAAAATAGTATAATATTTTATTTTTACATCATTTTGTGCCTTTTTCCATTTCATTTGAAATCCCATGGGCTTCCCATCACCAAATCACCTATGTGCCATCACCATAGTCCAGTGCACTTTCCCACCCCCGTAAAATGTCTCTGGTATATAGTTGTTCATTATTATTTTTATTTTCTCCCCTGGTCCTTTATATTCCTGCTTGAGTAAAACCATCTGGTATTTTTCCTTTTCTTTCTGGCTTATTTCACTAAGCATGATCCCTTCCAGCTCCATCCAAGTTGCTGCAAAAGGCATGTGTTTATCTTTTTTGATTGCTGGATAATATTCCATTGTGTATATGTACCACATCTTTTTAACCCAGTCATCTACTTTTGGGCATTTGGGTTGATTCCATGTTTTTCCTATTGTAAACAAAGTAGCAATAATCATGGTAGAATAATCACGATTATTCCACCCAATAATCATTGGGTAGAAATTTAGGAGTGGGATTGCTGGATCATATGGAAGCTCCATTTTTAGCAGTTTGAGAAACCTCCAAACAGTTTTCCATAGTGGTTGTACTAGTTTTCATTCCCACCAGCACTGCAGGAGAGTCCTTTTTCTCCGTATCTTCACCAACATTTGTTGTTGCTAGTTGTTTTAAGATATGCCATTCTCACTTGGTGTGAGGTGGTATCTCATTGTGGTTTTAATTTGTATCTCCTTTATTACAAGTGATGTTGAACATTTTTTCGTAAGCTTGTTGGCCATCAAAAGCAGATCTTTTTTTCTAGAATGTGCCTCCCTTAAGACATTGTTTTTTATTATATTTATTTATTTTTAATTAAAAATTATAATAATTTATTTTACATCATTTTTTGCATTTTTTTCCATCTCAGTTGTAATCCCAGTGGGCTTCCCATCACCAAATCACCCTGTGCCATCACCATAATCCAGTGCATTTCCCTCCCCCCACTGTTTTTGATCCCATTCCCCACTCCACCACCATAAAATGTCTTTGGTCTATAGTTGTTCATTACTATTATTGTTTTCTCGCCTGGTCCGTTATACTCCTGCTATGAGTGAAACCATCCGGTATTTTTCCTTTTCTTTTTGACGTATTTCACTAAGCATTATCTTCTCCAGCTCCATCCATGTTGCTGCAAAAGACATGTGTTTCTTTCTTTCTTTTTTTTTTTGGTTGCTGAGTAATATTCCATTGTGTATATGTACCACATCCCTTATGATGTATGTTTGAAGATTTGCCATCTTTGAATAGCTGTATATGATGTGACTTGAGCTGTTTTTTTTAGTCCCTCACAATTCACTGCATGGGGACTCCCAAGTGGCCATCCTACCTGGAAATCCCACCTGTCTGGCTAGAAGTTTCCCTATAATACTTGGGGGGTAAGTCAGGAAGGGAATTCCAGACCATATGCTGGAATCACATCTTTCCCTTGATGTGAACAACCCATCTTTCCTCTGTTGCCACCAGAAGCCTGTTGAAATCTGGCCTCCTCAGGCAGGTGCTGGGGGATACCTCTTTGTCCTGGCTAGAGTATGTAGGGATTGTGTCTGACTAGTTGTGAGCGGCACACTACAAAGTAAAAGATATATTGTGATCTTTTTAAGGGACTGTGCTTAATGCAATATAAGATTGATTTTCTAAAGAGAACATGTTTCATTAAACCATAAATAACATTTCTTTTAAATCCTGGGTTATAAAAGACAACAAAAATCTAACCTAGGGGGAAAAGCAAACATTGGAAGCTTTATAGAGACTGGAAAATTCTAATTTGAATCTGAATTCTAGAGAAGGCCTGGGAGGATATTTTTCTTCTACTATTATAGTGAGAGTGACTCTATCTTTCAAGCTAGGGTGTTTCCCATAAAAGATACTATAGTTCAGGAGATAAGATCTGGTCTATGAAGCAGAATGCAAGCCACGTAGAATCACCCATCCTGCCCAGGGAGCCTGCAGTGTACCAGATCAGGCAAGCACAGTGGCAGAAGATGGGTTTGAGGCCCTGGGGTCTTGTGAATCTCTCTGTCTCAGAGGAAGCCAGGTAGACTGAGCATTTGCTTCAGGTTTGCAACTACATATCAACAACACACTGGCAAAAAGAAGGGGAGGATATTATGGCGGAAAGTAGGCTTCTTTGTACACTTACTTGGGAACTCTGATTAATACAACTAAAAGACAGATATTTTCCACAGTGAAAGGAAGTGACATATTTTCTAAAGTCAACAGTGAAAGGACTAGCATGAGTGAAAAATAACTTGGTTCTCTATTCTTTATTATAATTTTTATGCAGAGATTTTCATATATTAAAAAATGACTAGTACAAGATTATGTTCTGCTACATGACTGTGGGGGGGGGGGAGAGAAAAATAATCACGCACCAGAAAAGAAAAATAATCTCCAAAGCTCACAATAGAAGATTAGTTTGAAATGATACATTAGATCAGTTTTCACATTCATTTATACCTTTGGGGTGTAGTAGATGAGTTAGAAGAATCAACTAAAATGGTTTATGTGAAAATGCTTTGGAAAACATACAACCCATACAAGTGTATGGAATGACTGTTTTGTGGCTTCCTTCCCACATCTCTGTTCTTTTAAGAAATAAAGAAAAAAAGAAAAGCTTCTAAACTTTGCGGTGTATCCAGATCCTCAGTTAGTTAAGAGAAATCCTTGGCTATATATAAAAATCTGTTTTTCTTCAAAATTTTCACCCTAGCTTGAAATAGTTTTTAAATCTTTCTAGAAATAATGAGGAGAAAACAAATGACATTGTGCTTTCTCTTAGTCAGATGTGTATTTGGACAGATAACTTTCCCCTCCCTTTTAAAATAAACAAACCAGTGGTGTTTTTAATCCACTCTTCTAGTCTTTTGCTCTATTTCTTTTCTCCAGTTACTTATCTACTGATCATCTCTTTAACCTCTAAGCTTTCAAAAGTGGGATTAGTCTGCAGTATTTATTGAGCACCTGCTACATTGTAAATCTCTTTATTCCTGCTTTAAATATAGGAAACAAATGAGGCTTTCCTGCCACCAAGCTGCCTCTAGTAACTTAAGCACACACTCATAGGGACAAGCCGCTGCACCAGGGGATAATGGAGTGAGGGAGGGCTAGAAAGAACATTTTTCCATTTCTCTGCTTAACAGAACCTGAAGAAAATAAAAAGCTCAACAGTCTACAAACTAACCTGTAATTGCCTGCCTCTTGACAATATCTTTCCAGTGTGGTGGTTTACTAATCAAGTGCTTGAAATACCAAAATGTCTGTGTGATATGGAGCTAACTGAGTGTCAGACTCTTCCATACACAGACTATGAATTTGAGTTTCCTTCCAACTTTAAGGCTTTTTAGGATCATCTTTTGGTAGTATTCATAGCTTTCAGGAAGACCTGAAAAGGAGAAGGGTTTATGATCAAAATCTCATACTATTGCAAAATCTCATACTACTGGGAACTGAGACTAAGGGATAAATGAATGAATTTATGTCTGTGTGAGTTTGCAAAGAGTTAAATACAGATGCACAGAGAAAAATGCTAGGACATTTCCCTCATTTTACTACTAATCAAGAAAGATTAAAAATAGAAACAGTACATTTTCTTGTATTTATAACAAACTGAATATTTTTCCACTTACACAGATTATAGACATATTAATATGCAAACTCAGAGTCCAAGTTTTAGACAGAGGGGGTGCATAGGCACCCACAGTTTTTTGACATTCAATTCAAGCATTAAGCTCACCTACAAGTTGTCATCACCAAGGAAGTGAGGGCAACTCACCAAGTTTGGATCTTGTTTTCTTCAAAAGCAACCAGGGTAGAGGACAAAAGTAAAATCCTGAGACACTCTATTCTGGTTTTGTGTTGAAGGAATTTAATATTTCTTTGTTTTCCTCCCCCTCCATCTGCATGTATGTAGCAGACTCTTGTACACCACCCCCACACATCTTTAGAATTATGTGGGATGGGATCCCTTGTTTTAGGGAGTTGGTGGGTGCTGAGTTGTTATTGTAACTCTATTCTGTAACCAAAGCTCTGGCATGTAATAAATCTCTCCCGAAAGACTTTTGGATCTTTGATTTGAAAAATCGGATTCCTCTTGTGGAAACAGTTGACAGGAACCTAAAAGGATTAGTTGCACTCCTCATAGCATAATTTTTACTGGCAACATTTTGAAAAGATTTGGTCCCTTTCAGACCTTAAACAATGTCCAGAAAAATGATCTAACGAGACTTGTATTGTTTTCTTTTGTCTGTGAATCCGCTTGCCGCTTGTGTCAACGTCTTCGGACTTTGACACAGGGTTTTGCTTCCGAGCAGTACACCGAATTCATAGTTGATCGTCCTTTCTAACTTGGTTTGTTACGTCCTTCGGCCATGGGTGCCGCGTGTTTTCCCAAAGTCAAGCCCTGAACATGAGCGGGAGCCGGTGCTCTGTCTCTCTCGGCGTCGCGTCTGGGAGGGGCGCAGGGACCGCAGTCGAGCTGCCGCGGGCCTGTCCCGCGGCCCCGTCCCAGGTCGCCAACAGCTTAGGCGCCGGATGTCACCGACGCGGGCGAAGCGCTCGGTTACCAGACCGTTGCTGCCAAGCGGTCCTGCGACCCTCCGCCCTCAAGATGCGACGTAGCGGGCGAGAGGGCGACCTTTTTGCGGCATTTTTCTTCCAAACGTGCCCCCTCCCTCTCCAAAGCGCCCCCCCCAGCCCACCCCAGCGAATCCCCGGGAGAGTCTGCCTCCGACCCGCGGACTGCCGCTGCAGCGCGCGGGCCGCCGGCGACAGCGCTCCGGCCTCCCCCGGCCCTCTCCACTGTTTATTTTGTTGTCAGCGGACTTATCAAGATGTTAGTTTGCTGGAGGTTTTGACCTGCCCCGGCGCTTTGGCTGCGCGGCCCGGGCCTTCCCTTCTGTTTTTACACCTGCACAAACTCCACCGCACTCCCCGGTCTGATTTATAGCCCAATTAAAGGTTCAGTGTTCCTGAAGCCACCCGCGCAGCTCCCTTCCCGCCTCCCGCCGGCCGCGGCGAGCGCTGGAATGCGCCTGGCGGGGCCGGTCTGC
>NW_004567108.1:38054244-38078614 GCF_000260355.1 Condylura cristata
CGGGTGAGGGCCTGCGGGGAGCGGAGCGACGGGACCTCGCGCGCACCGCGCCGGCAGCCGCGCGCAATTAGGCCTGGTCCCCACACCAAATGTTTTCCTGCTTGGAGCTTCGGCTTTATTGCGCCGAGGCGCTGCGCCGGCAGCACGCAAGCCGGTGCGGTCGGCCGGGGGCACAGGAGGCCGCGGCTCCTTGGGGATCCGCCTCGCCCCAGGACAGAGTCGCGCAGCGCCGGGGCGGCCACGTGGCGCGGCCCGAGACCGAGACCCCTCACCGACTCGCCCGGTCCGGGCCGCAGAGCTGCCCAGCCCTGGCCTCCGCGCGGTTTTCTGGGCGAGGGAGAGGCGGGCGGGCGGGCAGGCGAAGAGGCGCCGGACCCGGGCGGGACGCTCTGCGTCGCTCACCCGCGGCTCTTCCTTCCCGCCTCGCTTGGCGAAGGCTGAGAATCGGTCAGTGCCCGCCGCGGGGCCCGGCTGTGGGCTGGAAGCGCGGGGTCAGCGACCGCCCGGCCGGCGCGTTCGGCGGGAGAGGAGCCCCGGCGCGGGCGGGCCCGGCTCCAACCTCCTTCTTTGCGGCCTTTTCTTTCCGGAGAGAATAAGCGGCAACCCAACCGAGATTGGCCGCATTGAGGTTCTTCCTAACCCAACTGTGTCTTCTTTCCATCTATCAATCCACCTTTCTAATTAGACTAATTAGGAGCGCTCTGGAGTGTCGCTAGGCCCAGGGACTGAACCGCTTAGACGTTGTGAAAAGAGCCCTGAATGGCCACGCTGGGGGCCAGGCGGGGGCTTTCGCGACCCATTCAGCACACAGTAACAGTGGCCACATTTATCCCTAGCCATTGAAAAGAGGCTCGATTAAAACGTTTGGGAACTAATGCCACCCTGCATCCTTCCTCTAATTAGAGGAGCCCGCGGCGATCGCACGAAAACCTGGACCCCTCAGACACAAGTCCCGCGCACCACTGCTTTCCGCCCTTTCAGAGCAGCCCATTTCCTCCCCGGAGACAAAAGTCCACCACCTCCCACCTGTTGCCCGGCCCTCGCTTTCCCACCCGCACGGCGTCGGGCGCCCAGTCCCAAGCGGAAGGCCCAGCCAGCTGCCTTAGAACTCGAAGCGCCGCAGAAAAGTTGAGGGAAGTCTAGTTCCCTTTGTCCTGGAAAGCACCTTTTGGCATTGGAGCGGTTCCGTATCTTTGTCTCCATTTCTCTTTGGTGTTTTTACCTTCTTTCTATGTAGTTTGGTCTTACCTGCTCTCTCCTTATTTATTTATTTATTTTGGCCACGACGTTTCCAAGTCTAGTGTCTCGGAATGGGAGTGTCAGGTGTCCTATCTAGTCACCACTTTGCTGTGGAGTTCTTCACTAAAATCATTTGCGCAGATCCCAGTCTTTTCTGGCACTTCGCCAGTACTGAGCACCTAATCTGGACCTGGAGAAATTATTCTACTCCTCAGCCTTATTCTTACTCCCAGCTTTCTTCCCTCCCCCTGTTTTAACCCAACCCCAAATATGCCTTAAGATGTAAAACCAAGGTTCAGTTCCTGGAACAAGCTGTTGATTGTATGCCTATGGTTTCATGTAGGTGTATTTTTCCTTTATTTTTTCATGGCTTAGAAGGAAGGACCACAAATACAAGGTATGAGAAGCAAGAGACAGAAATGCACAAAAGCAAACAGATTGCAACTACAGATTGTGTGTGTGTGTGTGTGCGCGAGTAGGGTGGTTCGTTCATTTTGTTATTGAGAGGTTTGTGTCTTTTTTTAATAAACGTTTTAATCACATTTTGCCCTAGAATAAAGGTGACCCAGAAGATTTGATTCATATTTATATTCTCTCTCTCCACCCTCCTTCCCTTTCCCTTTTTCTTTCTCCCTCTCTCCCACTTCCCTTCCCTAATCCTGCTTTTTGGAAAAGAGCCAGATGTACAAAAAATATCATCAGGTCACTGTTCTTGATCTTGTTAATTAAGAGAATGGAACCAGCAAAAGATGCTGTTAACTAAATGTCAACCCACAGCATGCAAAATTCCTTGGCTCCCAACTTAAAAAAAAAAAAAGCATGAAAGATGTCATGTGAGTGAAAGGAAGCATGGAATTTTTAAAGACCTAAACTGATCTTAATAGAGTTTTATTGCTTCCACACCCCTGCTTCACAATATTTTAGGTTAACAGTTACAATGTGCATGGCATTGCAACATAAATCTAACTAGTGAAGAAGCTGGAAGGGGCAGTGAAGAGGAAAGAGAAGAGAGAAGTGGTTGGTTCACTAGCATTGAGAACATTATAATTTGCAAAATTAAATTCCAGAGAACTTTGAAATGCAATACCAAAATCTGTTCATCTATTCTGCCAATGATTTTATCATCAAACATCTTACTTTTTTTTTACTTTAGTCACTAATTTAATTTTTAAAGAATATACAATAAAGTGTTCAACTCCTGCATATATGACTTGGTGAAGTGTGTTTGTGTGTGTAACTACTACTTAGATCAAGTTATTGACCATTTTAAGCACTCCAGAAAAGTCTTCCCATGCTCCTTTCTAGTCATTGCCACCTAACACAAACTACTAATCTCGCCTCTGTCACTATGGATTAGTTTTAAATGTTCTTGAATTTCATATAAATGTGTGGTCACATGCTCTACCACTAAGCTCTACCCCCTAACTTCATATAAATGTAATCATATATGTAGTCTTTTGTTTGGTTTCCTTTATTCATCAGTATGTTCATCTCCTCACTCCTATTTATAAGACAATATAAACAGGAAATCATTTTATGTAGATGAAGAAGGGGAGGCAAATACTGGAGACCTTTAACTTACCCTGAAATTTAAAACAAACAAAATTAAATTAAAAACAAATACCCATCCCCCCCAAATTCCCATAACACTTCATTATTAACCAGCAGAGATAATTTTATAATTACAAGTAAATAAATAAGGTATTTTACCTATAGTAGCTTTTAGTCCTATTGTTTTTAAAGATGCAATTATGGATAAATGTAAGGAGAGCAGAAGCCATATCTTGTTTTTGTAATTGAGTTCTATTTCCTACTTGCATGACAGCCCCTGATACTGGTAGTAAGTACTTTAGACTTCTTCACCAAGAATGCCATGAACTTGAGAGGGAAAGTAAATTGCATTCAATTTGTTCTGCCTGAGATGTGCAGTACTTAACGCAACATCCTGTCAAGTATGTCTTGAATCTTCATTTGAAAGAAAAATATTCTATATTCTGTCCCATCTCTGGAACATCGGATAGGTCAGTTAATTGCAAATGGAGAAAAGCTGTTCTCTAGAAATGACAGAAGCACAGCAAACCTGCAGAAGTATGATTGTTCTACTCTTACCCTGCATCGCCAGCAATCTAGCCACCAACTCTCTCAAGAACTCACACTCTGATGACCAACTAGAGGCAACCAGTACAGTCCATAATTAGCCTCCTCTAATAAAAGCAAGAGAATGCAACTAGTGAAGCTTTATTTGCCTGGAAAGATAGCTTTTTTAAGGCATGGGTATGTTGTGTTATGGGAAAAATTATGAGGCCAGGGGGAAAAGCCTATAGTGACATCTTAACTGCTTATTATTGGCTACTGATGCAGTTGAGGTAGGGCACACTTCCTTTAAAAAAAAATCTTAAATCTAAAAAATAAATATTAGTCTTAGAGTTCATACTTGTGAAGACAAAACTAATCCTAACTGAATAGTATAGCACCAGTCACATAAGTCAAAAACAAATACAAGAGTTAATGTATTAGAATAGTTAAAAAATAATAAAACCAGGCCCTCCCTGGTGGCACAGTAGGTTAAAGCACTGCACTAAGAAGCTTAAGCCACTTCCGCATGCGCATGAGTTCATTCTGGGGATCCACTTGGCGAGGCAGACCTCTCCTGACCCACCCACTGCTCCCCTCAGCATTGTACTTCGTCGATCTTCCGGTTCTGCACCCCACTCTGTCCCTGGTGAATCCTCTCACCCTCCGCATCTCTAGCCTGTACCTCAGTTCTGTATGAATAAGTAAATAAATCTTTAAAAAAAAAACAAATGTGGATAAACTGGATTAAATTCATTAATGGCATGAATGTAAAATGTACAGTCATTCTGGAAAATAGCTTATCAGTTACTTACAAAATAGGCACATGCCCCAACAACCATACTGTAAGACATTTACCCCAGAAAAATGATAATTTACGTTAATTGAGAAATCTGTACAAAAGTGTTCATAGGAGAGAGAGAATTCACTTGTCCTTCAATGTGTGAAATGCTGGGATATTCATACAGTCTAATACTCCTTAGTAATAAAAAGGAATAAACTAATGATGAATCAAAAAAATGGATCTCAAGGTATTTGCTTAATAAAAAAAAGTCAACTTCAAAAAATTATATACTAGATGATTCTGTTTATATGACATTCTTGAAATGACAAAAATCAGAAATAAAAAATGATTCTGTTTATACAACATTCCTGAAATGACAAAAATCAGAGGCAGATTGGTGATTGACAAGGAACAGGAAGGGTGACAGGAGCCATATATAAAATAGTGGCAAGTGGGAGTTTCTTCTCTGTGATGGAAGAGCCTGTACCTTGATTAGTATGGTGGTGACATGATCTGTTTATGGGATAAAATTGTATAACATTAAACACACGTAAAAGTGGCAAATACTGAATAAGACTTGTATAGCTTATAAACTACTTAATGGTGTGTTGGCATTAGAGGAAGTAGATAAAGGGTTCATGGAATTCTACTAGTTTTGCAACTTGCTTTGAGTGTATGATTATTTCAAAACAACAATAACTGAAGGAAAGATCCTTCAGTCAGTGCCTAACTAATAGAACTCTCTACTGATGACAAGAGATTTCATTGGTTAATTTCTCATAATTAATAAAAACAACTTTACATGTTCTTGCAGCAGGAAAAATTGATAAGCTATGTTTTAAGGATTGATCATTTTAAACTATTTTCTAATGAAAGATCCAATGCTAACAAGGTCTTGGGACATAAAAAGTACTGTCTCTTTTGTAAAACTTAATTATTTGAGGATAGGTTTAGAATTTTGCAAATAGCCAAATGCCATGGAAAGTCAGATATGGTGAATAAAGCAAATGGCCAATAATACAGTGTTGTAAACTAGTGTCACCACAATGAAGAAAAACAAAAAGCAGATGATCAAGTGAGTAAAAGTTGTTTTTTTTTAAATCCAAAGCATGGCTGAAGACTTATCATTTTCTGCAAACTAGTTATCACCGGCATAGATATAAGTTCCCACAGTGGAGGAAATAATTTGTTAGAAGGAAACTCATTTGCATACAAAAGTTCTGATGAAAGTTTAAAAAATTGCCTCACTTCAGAGTCATAATTTGGAAGTCATGACTAATTTTAGGAATTATATGTTGAACAAGAAGTATTGAGTGTTTAAATGGTAGCACTTGTTACTGTCTTTTCTAGGCAAAGTTTTGTGACTTTGAACTACTGCAAATGAAATATTTACTAACTGAATTCAGACAAGTTCTGTGTCCCAGTGTTTGTGTTTTAACCACAGTACCTGTTCTTTTTCTTGAATGTTTTATTGCTCTATTATTTTATTTCCATCAAGAATTGTGGACTTCTAAATATTATTTGTGGTTTACAACTTTCCTACACTATTTACTATTTTTGGAGATTTATGTGTGGAGAGAGAGGCTGCCTATTTATTTCACCCATTCATATACCTACTCACATAGACTGGCTCCCATTTATTTAAGTAAGCCAGAAAGGGGGCCTTCCTGGTGGTGTAGAGGGTTAAGTCTCAGCCCTATGAGGCTGTCAGCAGCCACTGCAGCATGAGTTCATTCTGGCTGGCACAGGCTAGGGAGCTGCCCACATGGCCAGGAGACCTCTGGGGCTCTCCTGTCTCACCCTCAGCATTGTATTTCAGTGCATCTGCCTGTTCTGCTCCCCATTCTGTCTTTGGCAGATCCTCTCTCCCACCACATCTGGCCTGCACCCCAGCATTGTACGCCTAAAGAAATAAATCTTTTAAATAAATAAATAAGCCAGAAAGGGCACATGGGCTCTAAAAGGCTTAATCAGAAAAGCCAAGTCATGGGTATCTGGTGAAAAACTGGCTTTCTTGTAGACAAATCTCCAGTAAGTAGTAAAAAAATAAAAGCTTGTTAACTTTTTGGTGGCTTGAAAATAGTTTAGTATTAAAAAAAAAAAGAAAGCAACTTAAGACATATTCAATTTTAACAGAAATTTCATCAAAACTTTAATGAAGTACATAAGAATTGATACCAAAAAGAAAACAGTTATGAAGAGTTATAAAAATGTCAAAACAGGCAAAATTTAATTCCAAATGGATTAAAGACTTGGGTATAACACCTGAAACATTCAGGACTTAAAACATAGGTGATGCTCTCCTGAACATCAACCACAGACATGTATTTGGGCTGGCAACCCCAAAAACAAGAGAAACCAAAGCAAAGGTAAACAAATTGAACCACATTGAACTGAAGTCTTTGTACCTCAAAAGAAATTATCTCAAAAACAAAAAGAGAGAAGTTGTTTGCCCACTATATGTATGAAAAGGGGTTAGTATCCAGGAAATATAAAGTGCTTATACAACTTAAAACATAAATAGTCAAAAAAACGGACAAAAGATCTAAATGGACACTTAACAAAAAAAGACATTCCAATGGCCTAGGCACATGAAAAATGTGCAACATCACTAATTGCAAGGGAAATGAAAATTGCAATCATAAAGAGAGATCACCTCACCCCTGTGAGAATCTAAAAGGATGCTAGGTATATCTAAAGGAAGATAACAACAAATGTTGGTGAGGATGTGGAGAAAAAAAACACTCATCCACTGTTAGTGGGAGTATAATTTGATGCAGGTTCCATGGAAAATGGCACGTAAATATATCAAAAAATTAAAAATGGAAATACTGGGCCCTTCCAGGTGGCACAGCAGGTTAAAGCACAGCACTAAGAAGCTAAAGCCACTCAGTATGACTTCGATCCCCATCTGCCCCATAGGTGACCACATGGCGTGGCAGACCTCTCCTGACCCTCCTGCTGCTCCCCTCAGCAGTGTACTTCATTGATCTGCCTGTTCTGCTCCCCTCTCTGTCTCTGGTGAAGCCTCTCACCGCCCCTGTGCCTTTGGGTTATACCCCAGTTCTGTGTGCAGAAATAAATAAATCTTAAAAAAAAAAAATGGAAATACCTATGATCAGCAATACCACTTTCAGGTGTTTACCAAGTAAAATGAAAACACTAATACAAAAGATTTGTGCTCTTCTGTGTCATAGCCTCATTGTCTACAATAGCCAAGTTACAGAATTCATCTAAATGCCTAGTGACAGATGCCTGGGTAGAGATACTGTAGAATATACACTACTCAGCTATTTAAAAAGAGGAAATAGTGCCTTTTGGGACAAGGTACATGGATCTGGAGGTGATCATGCTAACTGAAAGGAGTCAGAAAGCGAAAGATAGTTATCACTGGTTTCACTTATTTATTCAGGATAAATAACCAAAAAACAAAACACAGCAAAAAATAATTCTTAGACTCTGAAAAATATACTGGTTACAAGAGCAAATAGGAGGATAAAGGGGGACACCTGGTAGGGAGGGTGGTAGGGCATTGGGACTGGAGCATTAGCGGAGAGCGAGTGAAGCCTGTGCACATATGGGGGTGTGAAAATGTACCCTTACCATATGCAAATGTAGGGAAGTCCCTGGTGGTTCAGGGGTTAACGGAACAGCACTACAAATCTATAAAGCTATGGGCAGTTACTGCAGCACAGAGTTCTATCGCTGGCCAGAGAGCTGACCCACATGGCGCAGCAGACCTCTCCTGTCTCGCCCACTGCTCCCCTCAGCAGTGTATTTCAGTAGATCTTCTTTCCTGCTCCCCACTCTCTGATAAATCCTTTCACCTCCTGCACCTCTGGCTTACACCCCAGTTCTTGTATGTATAAATAATAAATCTTAAGAAAAAAATAACAGAAAATAGACATGTAAATGAATGACAAATTAATTTTAAAAATATGTCAAAACTTGTGAATTTATTACTAGATTCCAACCCTATGCACCAAAAAGCACAAGGGTTAAAGAAAATACAAAAAAGTTTGCATTAAAATCCTGATACTATAACTAAAACAAATGAGGGAACCTAAGACCTACACTTGATCATTCATTTATTCATCTTGAATTTAGTAAATACCTGCTGTCTCAAACATTGTGTGTGATGTGCTGTGAACAGAAAGAAAAATGAGGTATATTTCTGGGGGAAATGAGAACATGTACTCTAACTAAAACATCATAGCTCTACTTCATAAAACTATGAACTGATTGATAAAAGATGTCAGAAAATGAAGAAGCTCTCTGGCAAGTCAGGGAAGGCTTTGCAGAGGGGGTAATATTTGTAATTAGCCTTGAAGAAGTAGAAATTATACATGGAAATACAATGTGTAATAAATAGCAGCATGATATATATACCATGATGTTTTTAGTGAGCATTTTGATTCAACCAAATTTGTAGAAAGTAATCAATGGGCACACCTATTCCAATCACCAAACTCTGCGGTTTCTTCAGCAGTGCCTAGGCCCATTTTGAATGAAAAGAACTGGAAAAAGATAGATTAGTGGTCCCTTAAATTGAGTATGTGGTTAACTGTTGTAGCCTGTTTAACCCTTCCAGAATATTCCTATTCATTTGATTAGAAAATGGAAGAGTTTTAGGAACTGTGTAATTTTCTTCAGGAATAAAGAAGTAAAAATAAGAGAGGAGAGGAGTGGGGAGGAAGAAAAAGGAGAAATAGAAAGTTTAGAGATGTATCTAACATACTGATAGTGTGTTCTTAATTGCTCTGATAAAAGGTGGATGAGGAGAAGGGGACACAGGCTTAGTTGGAAAAAGTGAAAATTGTGAGTTAGGCATATAGAGAACAGATTTTGTAATTCATTGTAAAACTGCTCACAGCTGTTGCACCAAGCCTTCCCTTAACTTGAATAATGATGAAATTTCACCCCCAGTATTTTCTCTTAAGCTCTAGTACTAAATTTGCACTGCTGATGAGACATAATCACTATTTAATAACCCTCGATCTTTTTTTTTTCATTTCAGAAATCTTTTTGCCAGTTGCGTTTACTTATAATGTCAATTTTTAAAAGGTTATTAAAGTTACTGTCCATTAAATTGGGCAATAAACTGGGCAGAATCACTTTACCAAAAGAAGGATAGCCCAAGTGTCACTTTCTATAGAGAACCTGCAGTTCAATATCATCCAGAACAAAGAAAAATGTAACTTTTGATTGTATTGGAAGAAACTCAGCCTTAGGTCTGGAATCTGTATTCAAATTACACATGCAATGAGGACAATATTCTGATAGCACAGTTGATTTGCTGCTGCATTTGCCTACCTTTTGCTAATATTAACAGTTATAAACAGAGCAGTGCAGCCAGTGTTTGGAGCAATCCTTACAGTGTGAGTGTCAGACGCAGCATGTCACTTCTTATTGCTGATTCTCTGCGCACCTGGGCTGCTGCCTCAGTGGAGTGATTTTTGATAGCGAAGCTTTGCAGATGTCCTCAGGAGTTTTCCCCTTCATCATATTGGCAACAGTCTGGCATGTAACATCAAGTAAACCTTTGCTATTTAAGTAGTGTGCAGCCATAATAAGTTCAGAAAGTGTTCCTTAGTCAACATTTAGGAGTTTTGGGTCCCAAACAGGGATATCACCTATCTGATTTTCTTTGTTGTCATTATCCTCTGGAGGAGGAAGGTATCTTTGTGGTGGGTCCACCACATAATGACCTTTATTAGGTATTAAATATTCGGAAGCGGCACTGGATCACCTCTTCACCATCCATTCTCAAATCTTTCAACGTTGTCTTCATAGTCACAGATTGTTTGGCAATTTCCACATCAACTTCAAATATCTCTCCATCAGAACTCTACAACTTAATTGAAGTCATGGTGCTTGGACACAGGGAGCAGAGGGCCAGAGGCTGAGGACAGCAGGGCAGTGTCAGCAGAGAGAAGAGGAAGATACAGAACATGGCCACTACACAGTCTTAACATTTTTGAAATAAACATTGGTTTCCCTCCTTAATGGCTTTATTGCTGTCATCAATACTCTATTTTCCTATTAATCTAGGCTTAACATCTTCAAGAATCATCCTTTATTTCTTCATCATCTTAATTTTCATATGCCGGTCTGGTCACCATTCCCCTGTAAATATTCACCTTGTCTTCTTTCTTCATTTTCACTGTTATAATCAGAGATCTGGCCCCTCTTACCCTGTGCCTTCGCTGCTGAATAGTTTTTACCTTCAGTCTCCTTCCTTCCAGTCTCTCTGTTGTCTAATAAATGCTTCAGGTTAACTTTCTGGAAACTTCTTTATCATGTCACATTTCTGCTCAATAATTGAAAATGGTTCTCTGTTGTTAATACAACTGGGCCAAATTTACTATTTGAGAAAACTGTAATTTTCCTGCTTTTCACACTAATGATGATATAATTCTTCATCTTCTTTCTGTAGTCTTCATCACAAAAGACTCAGCTGACTCTCCCTTTTCCATGAATACTAGTATACATGGATACTAAAATACCACACAGATACTATTACTGCATAAATACCAACACCACACAAATACTATTACTCATAATTAACTTGTATGGAACATTTTGTGTTAGGTGCTGTGCTGAGTATGTTGTGCAGATGATCTCACTGAATTCTAAAAACTGCTTTGCAAGGAATATCACCATTTTTAGCAGGTGAAAATTAAAATTAAGCAATCTGAAACTGTCTATCTGTAAGTAGAAGAGCTAGCACTCAAATCCAGGTGGTCTGATCTTAGAACCTGGGTTTCATTACTCTGTATTGTATCTAGCAAAGGACTTGTCTTCCAAAACCTGAAGAACTTATTATTTGCACCACCTTATTGGCATTAACCCCATATAACTTTTTGTAAAGTGTCCTGTTTACATGGTCCACTATTCAGTATCAACTTTGATTTAGGCTATGACTAAGGCCATGCCTTATCATTCTTTGTATCTCACCATGCCAGGTAGATAATTAGCATTCAATAGATAGTTGCCAGTAGATGAGCAAATTGACCAGTATACCAGGTGAAAAACCTACATAAAATAATTTGGATTTGATTGGCTTTATTCATGTAACTAAAGGCAAAATGGTAAGAAGCTGTTCTGGAATTTAGCCTAATGGAGCTTCTTACTGGAGCAGTAGGGTTATAACAGCTCATACTCGCAGACATCTCACATCTGAACTGTGCTGCATGACTGCTGGATGCTCTGACCAGAGTCATAGTGCATTTTCCTGCACTGAGAGAAGACTTCTTACAGCATTTCTGGGTATAAGACTTTAAAAGGTCTTCCCATTCAAATTGAGCATGTTTTTTTTCATGCTTTCATTTACTTGCTAAAAAAGCTGATTTACATTAAGTAACAGTTATACATATATGCACATATAGTATAAATCACTGAAATGTAACCATTCAGTGTGTCTTTGGGACATTATGATATTTTAAAACTTCCTATCCTTATAAAGTAAGGAATTGGTTTTACAAGGTCATTTTTCTTAAATATTAAACCGAACTAGAAAATTTTCTGTAATCCTTTGTAAATTGTTGAATTTTCCCTACTTTTTAAACTGAAGCACCTAACTTGCAATTAGTCATTAGGAAGAAGGTTGGGATAGCTGTGATTTAGTCCTTCAGCATATGGTCATGGAGTTGCAGAAGCATGGCCACACTCTTCAAAAACTAAAATAAATATAGAACAGATAACTGTTAGCGGAAGGCACAGAACTCTGGAGAAGAGACCAGATTACAGCAGTGAAAGCATAACCTGCTCATGGCCCGTGTGCCAAGGGCATGGTTGAAGTCTTAGGTACATATCACTATGCTTAGGGAACAGGGTGTTTTCACCAAGACAGTCATGTGGAGTTGATGAATTAACTATTCAAGGGTCATAAATTTAATACATAATACAAACAGTGAATGTGATTCTTTGGGAGAATCTGTCTAGCGAGCTATTAAGAATGAAGAGGAAAAAAATTTGTTCACTATATGAATGAACAGTTGACAAACATATTTGTTGGCTATCCTGTATGCTCCAAGGTCTGCCTCCTGAAAATGCCTAGGTTTTCTAAAAACATAGTATTTATGCAGGAACTGAGATGTACAGTGTCACTTGGGGGGATGCAAAGGCAAGTGTGGGTAGAAAAACATTTACATTACTTTTTACTATGTTCTGGGAACTTAATATATCACTTTTAATTTTTACATCAAATAGGTGAAATGGGTATTTGACATATCTTGTATAGGCAGCAAAGGCCAAGTGACATGCTTAAGGTTGCAGAGGTAATAAGCAGTAGAGCTTAGATCTGAATCCAAATTTTCTACCTCTAGAGTCATATTCTTTCTATAAAACCCTGGAGACCTCCCCAAAATGATGAGTTTGAGAAACCAGTAAAGAGAACAGAAGGGACACAATTAGGGAGAGAAGATTTTGCCATAACATTCCATGGCTATGATGCTGACTCACCTCAGAGTTCCATTGCTGCTGGAAAGATCTATTACATAGAATTAATTATTCTTAGCCACTCCACACTTAAGGATATACCTTAAGCTATTAAAACTTTTTTTGAGAGCAGGTGCAGAGTTTAAGAAAACCCTGCTTAGAGAATTAAGGTATTTGAATAAATCTGGCACATGGACAATGGAGTGAATTTTTTTACTGTTAATTAGCCATATTGAAGCTTTGTTCAAATGAGCTAGTTTCCTTTGTCTTCAGAATCTACAAAGTACCACTATGAAGTTAGATGCAAGAAGTCCACAAAGTTGAAAAACTTAAAGGTAAAGTAAAACCAAAAATCTCTTCTGGGTCTGCCATATGACTTACTGTGGTAGTCTCTCCTGGCTTGTGGTACAAATCTTTATCATTAAAAATCACCCATAGTCACAAATATGCTGAAGAGGTGGGTTGACCTTCCCATGATTGAGATCCTGGTCTCATTAAAAGGAAAGTGGGAGGCCTAGCTATCTCTACCCACTTTGATGCTAACGCAATATTTCTCAACTTCAGCATGCTCAGAATCAACTGGCAGGCTTATTAGCCAGAGTTTCCGAGTCCAGGGGTCTAGATTGGGTCTGAGATTTTGCAATTATTATGGAATTATTACAAATCTCCAAAAGATACTACTTGTTCAGGATTCACATTGAGGACCACTGTCCTTGGGGGAAAGTAGGAATAGCGAAGTATACTTGGGAAGTATATTCTTAAAAGATTGTCATTAGAGCAGCTTCTAACAGGCTCCCAAGGATGTAATCTCTTGCCCTTGCATGTGAGTTATATCTAGTAAATTGCTTCCATTAAAGAGAATGCAGCAGAAGTGATGGGATTGTCACTTCCATGTTCAGGTTATAAGAAATTGGCTTCTATCTGGTTTTCTTTTCCCACCCCACCCCGTCTCTCTTTTCTTTTTCTCTCCCCTCCCCTGCCTCCTTCTCCCTTCCCTTCCATCTCCTTTCCAACCTCTCTCTCTTGCCCACTTAAGTGCTTGCTTGTTCTGATCGGCAGACATGTGGTGAGGTGTTCCATACACAGGCCCATGTGGGAAGGAAACTGGAGAGGCCTCCAGCCAATAGCTTGTGAGGATATGAGAGAGGCCTACAAAAAACCAGAATCCTGCCAACAACTATGTAGTGAACTGGGGGTGGATCACTGCCAGCCAGTCTTTGAGAGGACTGCCACCATGTGAAAGACCCTGAGCTAGAGGACCCAGCCAAGCTCTGGCAGAGGCCTGACCAGGAGAGACTGTGAGGTAACAGATGTTGTTTTAAACTGCTAAGTTGGGGGTAATTTGTTCCCAGCAATAGAGACCTTGTCCTTTTTCATGAGGTATGAGCTAGGTGTTAAGACAAGTGGGAGAGAGGTTGCCTTAGCATGAGTGATGGGAAACTTCCTGTACATGAGCTGCACTGGTATTGAACCGAGTCTGTTCAGAAGTCTCTGTTCTCTTGAGTTTTATCATCTTTAAATGGGATTGTTTATTAAGATAATCTGTTGCTAATTCTTAAGTTCTCCTTTTGCACCCTAAGAGTAGCTTGTATGAGAAAAACTTGGAATGTTCTAAACAAAAAAATTCATCTGTCAGTCTATAGTGTAACTCCACACTTAAGTATTTACATATCCTGAGTATTTTATGAAATCCTGAGTGATTTAACAAAATTTACATCTTAAAAGCTAATGCCTATATGTAGGTAAAAGCTATAAGAAATCTCTCATCTCTAACATGGTACTTACATCTAAACTAAATGGTCAAAAGAAACACATCAAATTCACAGGATTTGTGTTACTGGATATTATTTAGATAGGTCCTCTGCATTTTAAAAACATCATAAACAGATGAAAGGAAATATTTAATTGTTCTCCACTTTGTCAACATATATTGAGATACTCTAGTAATACAAGTCAGTCGTACAATTCTATCATGAAAGACAAATTATTGGGATTTTTTCCTGATGTTGACTTTTGTGGATTAAAATCCAGATGATCTAAATATTAATATATTAATTTATGTGGAAGAAAAGTTACAAATCATTCACTTAAAAATTGGCTTTGTGCCCACATTCTCCAGGCACACCAGGGAGAGTTGTAGCTGTACAGCAGTGTCTACACAGAGTGAATTTCTGAACATAATTTATGTAGATGAAGTGTGCAGAATGTTTTTATTTGTTCTACATCTCACTGTCTCACCTCTGCATGAACTTCCCAAACCCAGATCTACTCCAAATACTCTTACTCCCCTTCTCCACACTTCCCTCCAATGTGTTTGCTTTGGCAACTTTCATGTTCTTACAAACAATTCTCCCAACGAAATCAATCACTCTTGCACCCAAAGAGAAATACTGTGCACTCAGTGCGATGACAAAATGAAACATGTTTGAGGCAAACCATGTGTTCCCGCGTGTCCGGAATTAGGCTATTTGCTCAAGGAACAAGCTCCTAATGTGTTTGGCTTCTGTTACCCTGTGATTGCAACTTTCATTGTCTTTCGGAATTTATGATTTCAGAAGCAATTGCTTGGGCTCATTTAATGGGACACTTTTGGAATGTGAAGCCTGGGGGATTCACCCGACAACGTCATTCTGTTCTTTCCTAGGCAAGTCTGGCCCATATAAGGGCACCTGGTGTTCGAGGAATTCTGGAGGATTAATCCTCTTTTGCATTTGGAACCCCAGACAAAGGGCTTATCTAAAGGACATGCACCCATCTTGATTTGAAAGCTATTCAGTTCATCAATCTCCTATTTAAGTAGAAATACTTCCCGGTGATGGAGTGAGGTGGTGTCCTTTCAGAAAAGAACTTTTCCATGGTGCTTTTCTTCAGGGGCACCCAACATACTTGACCAGATTTGTCCTTCAATTTGACAGCATATTTACTCAGGAGCACAGTATGGCCAGCTCCATTTCATAGCCATGAGCTAATCAAGACCTCCAGCGCTGGTCTCATTTCCCCAGTTGATGGATATCCACCTCCTTCCCCCAAAGGTTGTTACAGTAGGAAGCCAGTTCCCAGACCCATCGGGCATTTTAACTGGGTTTCTGCACTCTCTTCCCTTGGAGCTCTGCAGTAAGCCCCGGCTCATTTCCTGCCCCATCCCACTACCTTTTGGGGGCCCTGGGAAACACAGGTCCCTGTAAGCCTGATATATTTTTTCCTACTACATCCCATCAGTCTTAGATTTTTTAGAACGACAAATGGGATAAGTAAACTTTCCCACCAGTCTGGTGTTCGATTCATTTAAAAATTAAAGCCATAAGTCATTCATTGAAGCAACTGGACGACACAGGCACAGGGAGGGCACACTACAGAATCCAGTCAGAAGTGGCACAAAAAGGCAGTAGTTAAAGGAGGGAGGGGAGCAAGAATTAACATGTCGTAAAGACTATATATTTAGTTTTTCTACCTAGTAAGAAAAATTTTGGTCTCTCTTTGATCCCAAAGGCATTCAAATGAAAATTGTACATTGTCAACCTCACAGACATTGTGGGGTGGTGCAGTGTGCATAAAGAGGGGTTTAGCTCAGATTTGTGGGAGGGCAACAGTTTGAGACCTAGCATTGCCAGTTTGAACCCAGTGAATGAAATACTCCTGAAACTATTGGAACCTTGGCTTTTTTGGCTATAAAGTGGGTGCTAAAATATCTTCCTCACAGGTTTATTATGAACACTATATAATATGATGCATGCAAAGCATGAGCATGGGAGCCAGTCTAAGTCAGTGTTAGCTGCTGTCATCTTCATATAGGACATGCTAGTCTGGGTCATGGAATACAATGGATTCCAATTATGTTAGGTGCTAAATAAGAATCAGAAAAGTAAGTACTGAAATTTACCTTCAAGAATAATAAGAGGTTCCAAAGAAAAGGAAGATGAAGAAAGCCTCAATGTCAGGTTAGACCTTTCAATCCCATGATAGGGAATTGAACTCACTTTGCAGGACCTTGATCGGGGCCTTGAAGGTGGGGTGGTATTTGCCACTCAGTGTTTGCCCCACCTCCCTGCCCTGTCTGCCAGCTGTCTTAGAAATCTTTGCTGTGGACTGAATGATTGTTTCCTCAACTCATATTTTGAAGCCCTACCTTCTAGTGGTATGTAGGTGGTACCTCTGGGAAGTAATTCTGTTTAGATGAGGTCCTGAGGCTGGTATCCCCAGGATGAGATTAGTGTCCGTACAAAGAGAGGACTGAGCTGGTGCTGGTTCTCTGTGTCACTGTGAGGACGCAGTGAGCATGTGGATATCTGCAAATCAGGAAGGGGCCCTTACCATGAGCTGAACCTGCCAGGACCTTCATCTCAGCTTTCCCAGCCTCAGAACAGTGGGAATCAAATGTCCGTGGAGTTCAGTCTCCCACTCTATGGTATTTTGTTACAGCAGTCCCTCACATGGAGGTGAGGGGCCCTTACCGCCTCAGTTGGGCTAGCTTCCAGATACCAGGCTCATCAGGTTAAGGAGCAGGCAGGCACTTCACTGATGTCCTTCTCTTGACTGGTGGGAGCAAGGTGTCCTTTTTTTGGCTGGAGTAACTGAGTAAAGGAAATTTGAGTTGGAAATACTGAAACCCATTCTCTTCTTTGATTTCAAATAATTGTAATTCCTTGGCTGTAGTTTCTTTTTTTCTTCTTCTTTTTTTTTTTTTGGCACTCTGAAACTTTTACTTTCCTTATTTCTGCCAACTAGTTTCAAAATAAAGTGCAGACTTTTAAAAATGCTATCTTTTCTTTAAAAGAATTATGTTTATGCATACAAGAACTGGGGTACAGGCCAGAGGTATGGGGGAGGGGAGTGAGAGGATTCACCAGAGACAGAGTGGGGAGCAGACCAGGCAGGTGGACTGAAATACACTGCTGAGGGGAGCAGCGGGTGAGACAGGAGAGATCTGCTGCACTAGGTGGGTCAGCTCCTAGGCTGGAGATCTAACTTGTGCTGCAGTGGCTGGAACTAGCTTGATAATGCTGAGACATTAACCTCTACCCCACCAGGAGGCCTCTTCTTTTCTTTTTTAAATTCATTCTTTTGCTAATCAAAAGAAGCCATGAGCTCCTTTCATGCTTCACAAAGATGTAGATAATTTAATTTTAATTTGGAGGGTTATAGGGAACAAAATCAGATAGGTGGCAACTGACATTAAGTTATTAAGATTAGGCTACTTAATAGCCAAAATAAATCAAGCAAGTGAAGGAAGTATAGGAGAGAAGGGAAATTATTCTAATTCTCCAAACTCATCAGTTGTGACTTCCCAAACTCAATAAAAATAACACACTGAAATAGAATAAAGGGAGAAGTGGGCTCATAGTCATTCGTAATAGTTCATTTCACTTTCTATATCCTAGTATGATGCTTGCTTTTGAGAGCAACCAGACTGTGCTGTGAAGTGATCTCTACAAGTCTTTAGATGATTTTCCTCGGTGTATACTGGAACCAGACCTGTTTCATCTGGCACTTGGTAAGGCTTCATAATGGACACATTTACTTTCTACTTCTCTGCTCCATCTTTACGCATTAAATATGTGCTTAGGCACCTTTTGGCAGTGGTGCCCAGCACGCTGCATTCCAGAAGCCGCCTGCCTGCTCCCCAATACAAAGGCACCAGGGAGTCTTCTGTAGCAGGCACTCTAACCGGCTGTTAAATTGTGCAAGGTTAGCAAGGAGTTCAAGACACTGCAGTTCATTTTCTTTGATACTTTTACAGCTATGAATCAAGACATTTTAATTCAGTTTTCAGCGATGGCGTTAAAAAAAAACGGTAGTTTGGTAATTTTTCAGATAGTTTAACATTCAGGCTTGTTTACTATGAACGCTCGTTTCAAACTTGATTCAGTTAAACTGTCCATGACCTATCCTGGATAGAGGCCTGTGACTTTACAATGACTTGCAAGAAGTGGTTGTTGAACCGCTTTAGGACTTGTCTCAACTAAATTCAGTAAAGTAAAATTGTGTCTTTCTTAAATATTGGAAGGAAGGAAGCCCAAAGAGGAAGCACGAGTTTACCGCGACGGAGAGCAGTATTGCAGGAGCTGTGCTGCATTAATTCAATTTTGTTGGTGGTGTTTAGGCTGGCACCTCTAAGGTTTGACGTTCCATTCTCAAGACTGGGGCGCTTTCCGCTATTTCCCCTTTGTTGCTTGAAGAGGCAAGGGCACGCGTTCCTCTTTTCATTCAGCTCAAACACACGAAGCCTCTCGTGCTTTGGGGGGGGGGGGGACATGTGGTTGTGTTTTAAGCGCCATCTGTAAAACGATGGTCTTGGGAAGCTTCTTCCCCAGAACAGAGAAACATCTCCGGAGCGAGTCATCTCCGGCGCGCAGATTCAATAAGCCCAACCGCACTTGGCTGCATCACAAACCTAATACGGCAGCCCATATTGTTGCTCGGGAAGTCTCCAGCCAAACCGAGTTCTTGTAAAAATAAATACTCATCAGCAAATATTTTGATTAGTTAAAAATGTTCTAAATGGCTCACTCCTCGCTCCCTGCTCCCCCCAGGCGCGAGCGCTAAGAGACTCTCCCCCTGCTCTGGGGCGGGGGAGCGGCGCTCCGGAGTCCCGCGGGTCCCTGCGTCCCGCCTGCGCCACCGCGCGCCCTGCCTCTGCGGGGCTGGGGACTCGCTCTGGCTCTCGGCGCGCGGAGCCAAGGGCTCGTGGGGCGCAGGCGGCTGGCAGCAGGCGGCCTCGTCCTCCCCGAGGCCTGCGGGCGCGGCCGGCTCGGAGCCGTCGCAACATCGCTACACTTACTTGCCTTAAGCTCTTTATTAACTCCCCGGGAGCTGCTCGGCTGCGGCCGCGCCTCCTGCGCCCCGGTGGTCTGGCTCCTCTGCGCCGCGCACATGCTAAACAGATTAACATGCCTTGGCTGACCCACGCTTCGCAACCCGCGGATAGGGTTTCTGCAGCTCCATGTGGAAATTAACCTATCTGTACCCGTGGTCAGCTGCGCCCGGCCGCTTCTGCACCCGCCCGGGCAATCCAAACAAACCCAGGCCGCTGGCTCCCTTTGTTACTCTTGGCCCCCCGCCCCCCTTCCTGGCCAAATATTTATTGGAAAAGAGGTTCTCCTCCTTGGCTGAAGGTAGGGCACATTTCTGAGAGCTCTTTATTTGTAAATGATTTTTGGCAGGGCCAGGCATCCTTAGGAGGGGGTGGCAGGGAACCTAAACTCCATGACTGGAGGGTTTCTAGTCCGAAGGCAGAGAGCTATTTATGTTTGCACAGGGCACCCTAGTCCTGGTCATTAAAAATAACACGCACCGTCTATATTTTGCTTTTATAGCAGCTCCTCTGTTTAATAGGGCTGTTTGCTTTGTTTTAGGGCAAGTTTATTCCTTCACCTCCCATCGCGCCTCCCAGTCACACCCAGTAAGCAAAGTGAGGTAATTCTAGGCCTTCCTACTTGGAGGAGTTGAAAAGGCAGTCAGAGCCTGGTGACTGCCAACCTGAGGTCCATCCTGGGGGCGACTCCGTGGGCCTCTGACCTGTGGCCTCCCTGTTACTCCTGCTGCTGTCTACAGGGCCTGGCTCCCCTGGGCAGGCTGGGAGGGCTGTGCCATCGACATGGCGGCTGTAGTGAGCACTGCTGCCGGCTGGCAGGACAGGTGGGAGGGGGCTGCTCATGCTCCTTTCCCTCTTGTTGGTCATGAAATGTCTCCACTGTTTGGGAGCCACAATGTCTGTTTTCCGGGGTGGCTGCTGCTGGTGATCCACCCATGGTTGCCTTGTGCCATTATTTAGAATGAGCCTTGGCCATTTGAAGTTGTCATCTGTGCCATCCTTACTCGCGGACATCCAGCGGTATCTTGTCACTTTGCTGGGGTGGTTTTGGCAGGCTGGGGTGTTGTTTCTCAAGCCATCCACCCACTGGCGTTCATTTTCCAGCTAACCTCACTCGGTGCCCTTCCCCGCCCTGGCAGCTGTGAACTGTGCGAGAGACTCGCAGGTGGCAGCAATCAAGTGTGAGGCCGCAGTGGGTCCACAGTGAGCAAGGAGGGTGGGCACAGCTGCCCCCCACCCCCCGTGGGTCACCGTTTGCCAGTCCACTGAGTGACAAGCTGACTGTTTATTCATTTTGCCCTTTCTTTCAAGTAGTGTGTTTCTTGGATGAAGGACCTGCTTCTGAGGTAGAAAGTTTTTGGAGTTGCAAACGTCCAGAAAAACAGTCAGGAAACAACTGGCAGCACATTTTCAGGGTTTTGGTTTGACATCGAGGAGATGAACTGGACTTGGCACTGATGCTAATGCCCTCAGCTAAGAACTGCATTGAAACAGAGTTATAAATAAATGCACTAAGGAAAAGGTCATCCCCCTCCTTCCCCCCCCCCTTCAGGTCACCAGGAGAAACCTGCTAAGGCAACAGAAACTGCTGAGCTTGAAAAAATTAGACTCAAGGTCCAAGGCAGTTCAAGGCCTAAGTCAGTCAAAAACTGGTGGTTCTTTTTCCCTCTGCTGTGGATAATATCGCAGAATTCCTTCCAGCTCTGCCAATTGTGGTGTTTAATCAGAGGCTCGCTGTGAGAACATTTCTGTGCTTCTCACAAGGCAGCTGGCATCCTGATTTCTGGTAATCTTTTTTTTCGCCCCCCATCATCAGCACCAATACTCGATATTGTCCATATGGATCATGTGTGTGGGATCACACAAATTACAGCAGCTTTTGTCTTTTGTCGTGAAGGGCTGACAGGGCAATAAACACACAGCCTCCCTCCTCCAGGAATTCCTCATCCTCCCTGTGTGGCTCTAGCCCTGTGGATAATATCATTACAGGACTAAACAAATAAACAGTCGATCCGAATCAACCAGGAGGCCCTGGGGACTACCCAGTCCCTCTCTGCAAAGATGATACAAGTAAAGTTACACTCCCAGCTTGGAAGTGCTCCAGCCACTATGAATAGCTGTTCAGTTCTGTTAGGGTGGGGAGAAGCGGGGGTGCTGGCCTGACCCCCCAGCTCTGTCTTTGCTTCAATCAATGTGAGCTTTCAGGGTTCTGTTTTCTTTACTATCCTAGACTGGGGACATCAAGGACCAGTAATACTTTTTATGAACCCTGAGCTCAAAGAAGAAGCTTTTACTACAAAGTTAACGTATTAAAGCCAATGACATGGATGAAAGGTTAACACCCTTCCGCCAGGCCAGGGCTTCCCCTCAGAATGTGATTCCCTGTGCTCAGGCTGTCGGGCTGCCTGCTCCCCAAACCTGGCGATTCAAGAGCCAGCGCATTCCACTGCAGCAGAAGAACAGAAACTGTCTGTAGTCGGGGTCACAGCAAACACTTATTCCAATCCTGATCAACACATTCTTTAATATCATTTTTCATTGAAAAGAGCCCATTAGTGATATCGTTAATACCAGTAAAGTTTTTTTTCAGGTTTAAAAATGAAGCTCTCACTTTTCCTGTTTTCATGTTGGTTGCAACAGTTCCTGGGGTGTGCAGGTCTCTCATTCTGCCTGCTCTTGTGACTTGACACTGATTTCTTTTTAACCAGTTTTCTGTTGAAAGGATGAGCTAGCTCTGTGTGAGCCTTTTGAGGGAAAAAAGGGGGTAAGAAATTAAGAAACAAACCCAAGATACTAATAGTGTAGGTAACATTGGATAGATACATAGATAGTTTGATCTTAACACTTTTTATTTCACTACCTTTTCCCTCTAGCCCCACAATCCTCTGATTGTTGGTCTAAGAAGTATTTATTATTTGTAGAGTCAGGTAAGATGAGTCTTAATAGAGTTATTCTCTTTAGGTGAGCAACGTTTCAGCTCCACAGGGCCTATACTCAGCAAAGGTGACCCAAGGCTTTTCTGCTTTATTTTCTTGAAACCAAGGGATCAGGCATTCAGAGAATCTACCTACAGTTTATTCAGGACGGTGGAGCTGGGCCAATGGAATTAAAAACAAAACAGAAAAACTGTGGGGAAAAAAAGAAAAAAGTTATTTTCTGCAAGTGCTTTCTAGCACTTGTGACCCACTCTGGGGACTAGGAGAAAACACCTTTACCTTTTTCAAATGCCTGGAGACTCCTCCCCCCCCAAGTCTAGGCTTGGTCAGTACCTGTATTTACATCTTACACTGTAAGGGTTCTGGGGTGGCACAAAAAGTAGGGGGGGCAGCATCTTGGATCTAACAGGATGCCCATCAGATTCTAAGGGCAGGAGAGGGTGAGTGGGGACCACCTGTGGGCCCCAGGTGACAGAAGCCTCTAAAGCTTCTCTAAGGTCACACAGTTCAGTGAAAACAAGCAGAGGTGCAAAAAAATGAGGGGCTTCGAGGCAAAACAAACAGACCTGGGTGTTTGGTGATGTGGGTCCCAGGTGCACCCCTGCAGAAGGAGTGTGAGCCGGGGAAGTGACTAATTATCTGGGCCTTCGCTTCCTCCTTTCAAAATGAAGAGGTTGGTCTGCTGATCTCAGGTCAGGTGTGTGAGCTGGTTCCTGTTTCAGAGAGTGTTAGGACTCCTGCTTTATGTATGGGTGACAAGTTGCTGAAGAGCTCTAATAAGCAGAGTGGCTCAACTTTTCCAGAGAGAAAGTGCTCCAGAAGTGGATGGGGCAGATAACCTAAATCAGGACACTTTGCCTAATCAGGGTGTCTGTCATCACAGTGCCAACTATTGAAATTTGAGGAAAGGGAGTTTGCCTGCAGATCTAAAATTGGAATTAAGTGGGAAGACTTTGGGTTACACTGATCATTTGCATGAGAAAAGTTTGGATTTGTACCCAAAATGTAGTGTATTGGTCCTAGCACATGGCAGGAACTATGTTGGGTGTGGGGTCCACAAGGAAGAGTAGACTCTACTCCTTGCTCAGGTGAGGCCTCAGGGAAAGCTGTTTCCACCTCTCTCCCCCTGATCTAGGCACTTAGTCTCTTTTGTTAGTCTTTAGAAGCCCCAGTTCAGAAGGGAAGGGTCATGAGTGCATTCAGGGCAGAACTGACTGGATCAGGCTATTGCAGGCTAGGAAACAATCTATGGCCCCAGCTAGCTAATGGGCAAAGATCAGAAGAGAGCTGGGAAGGAAGTTGTCCTGACATCACACTATGTGTCACATGTATCTCTTCCATCTGTTCATGAGTTCTATCCTTGCATTGTAATCCAGTGAAACTAGTACAGCAAAATGTTTCCTGGGGTCTATGAATGGTCCTAGCAAATTGATTGAAACCAAAGATTAAGTCGTGGAGACCTGATTTGCAGTAAGTTTATTAGAAGTATGGCAACAACCTGGGCTTTTGACTGGTATCTTTAGCCCAAAGAGGGGGGTTCTTGTACCTCCAATCTATATAATTCATCAGTTAGAAGCACAGGTGATAACCTACATTAACCATTGGTGCCTGAAGGGACCAGGGAGAGCAGAGTTATAGGGCTGACTCCTTAACCTGCAGGGTTTTGATTTACAGTTTCACTTCTCCCAAGTGATCTCTTTAGCCAGTCTGTCCATATTTCTTAGTCTTGTTTACACCTTGAGCCTCCTTGCTATGCCTTCGCTTGTGTTTTCCCCTCTAGTATGTTTTTCCTGTTCTTATCAATACCACTTTGTGTTTCTTTCAGGATTCAGTCCTACACTACCTTTCTCACTAGAGCTCACTTGATCAGTCATACTTTATAGGCAACCCAATCCTTAATTGGGATTCCTATAGCATTCTCTAATACAGATCTCTTCTTTTCCAAAGAAACTGAAAAATTCTCAAGGGTTTCCTGTGTTATCTAATTTCTGAAGCAATTCTTGATTTAAAGAAGTTCTGTTCACAATGGGTGCATAAAAAATGCTTTCGGACTGGATAAGCCTTCGTTTTTATTTTTTATTATTTTTT
>NW_004567108.1:38078714-38097077 GCF_000260355.1 Condylura cristata
GTGCTGTGCTTTAACCCGCTGCGCCACCAGGGAGGGCCCGTTTTTATTTTAAAAAGAAGAAACAAACAAAATAGAACACTCACCAACATCCATTAAATTCCCTTCACATTTACTCTCGTCCCCTTCATCTCTGGTAACCTTCTTTTGGTTTTCTGTGTCCACCAGTTTATTTTGTCCATTTGTCATTATATACCACAAAGAGATATGATCATTCAGTGCTTGTCTTTATCTTTCTGACTAATTTTCCTTCACAAACCCTTCACACTCCTTCCATTTTGTTGTAAAATGGCAAAATTCCGTATTTCTCTATAGCTAAATAATACTACATTGTGTATCTATACCGCATCTTTCTTTCTTTATCCAGTATTTCTGTTAGTGGGCATTGAGGCTGCTTCAGTATCTTAGCTGCAGTGACCATTATGATGCATATGCTGTGAGTTGATTTCATCTTCTTCAGATGGACCCAGAAATGGGATTACTGGATCACCTGGTTGTTCTAATTTTAGTTTTATGAGAAAAGTGCATACTTTCTTCCAAAATGGCTTCACCAACTTACGTTCTCACCAGTAGTGTTGAAAGGTTCCTTTTGTTCTCCAATCTTGCCAACACAACTTGTTAGTAGTCTTCTCCATGTTAAGTCATTCTCACAGGTGTGAGATGACAGCTTATTGTGGTTTTAATTTGCATTTCTTAAGTGATAGTGAACATTTTTCATATGTCCATATATCTTCCTAGTCAAAGTGTCTATTCAGATCTGCCCATTTTTAAGTTGGGTTATCTTGTTGTTGTTGTAGTTAAGTTGGGTGAATTATTTATATATCTTGGATATAAACCTCTTATGAGATGTTGAATGAGTCTTTAAAACTATTGGATTTTCTAGTCAGATTTTCTTTAGTTTCTTTACTCCATTTTGATAGAGTTGCTAGTGAATACTGATGTGACCAGTATTCAGGAACTGGTTTCATGTATAAGCTGACAGGTCAGTCCCTGAATAATTGAGAATTCACTATATTAACTTGGTAGTCATATATGTGATAGGTATTAGAAATGAAAAGTTGTGAAGCTTAATGCATTTTTCATGGAAGAACGGCATTTTAAATAAAAAGAGGGGGAATGGGAAAATATAAGAAGCAGCATGGGGAATAAATATAAGGCAGGCTTTTCTGATGCCATAGGTAGGTGGTCCTCAATTGAGTCAGAAGACCTAGCAGGCATCTTGTTCTTGGCCTCTCCACTGACTAGGTAGACTGTAGTAGAGCTTAAGAATCTGTGTTTGCTCAATGTTCAGTTGGGACAAGTTCTCCTTAGATTATATTTTGACAGCTGATGAGTGGATGGCTGAATGGAATGAAATCTTAGGGGATTCATTGAGCTGTTCTTCTCTGGGATACCTCATAAAGATGTTCTTGTTTTATCTCACTTAAGCAGAGATGAGATTATCATTTTGGGAGGAAGGTGTGCTTGGTTGAATAAGGTCCCTCCTACATATTCATGTCCTTCAAAATCAGCTGGTTCCTTAATCTCAGACGTTGGCCTCCAGGACTGAATTCATGAGAAGATTATTTATTGTTTAAACCATCCCAAAATCACATTTTGTTATAGCAGCCTGGATAGAATAATACATCTAGTATTCATATGAAAAGGAGGAGAGACAAGGGACAATCCCTTGTAACAGTCAAGATAAAGACTTGAGTGATACAGTTACAGATAAAATAATAAATAACCATGAGAAGCTAGGAAGAGGCAAAGGGGTCTCCTCCTCTAGAGCCTTCCAAAAGCATGACCCACTGACACCTTGATCTTGGACTTCTAGCATCTAAAATCGTGAGAAAATAAATTTCTGCTGTTTGAAGCCAACCAGTTTGTGGTTCTTTCTTATGGCAGCTCCATGAAGCCAGTACAGAGGCCTAGATTTAACTCTGCCACTAGGTAGAGTAGACGAGCTCTCAGAATGGGCAGTTACTTTTTTATAGACTTGTTTGCTCACATTTGGAAGAATGTTGGTATTTAAATATTTAAAATTGTCATAAACTAGACAATGGTTTATCAGGTTTTAATAACATCCTTGCCTTACATTGCCCCTGAAACAGAACATACATGGTGTTGAATATTTGAGACAAATGGGCTTTTGCCATCTCATGCCTAAAGAAAAACTGTAAATTTATTATTTTTAGTAATAAATACTCCAGACTTTCATAACAGAAAATAATTTTGTTTTGAGTTTGCATTATCAGTTATGAATAAATGTGGTCACTTTTTTCACGTAAAATTTTAGGATTTAACTTCAAGAATAAATCTGGTTTTTCATTAATTTGTAGTAATGGCAAAATTGTATACAGGGATTTTATTGAATGCGGCTTCAGTAATTGACCCTAGCAGGAAAACTCATTCAAGAAATCATGTTTATTTCCTCATAAGACAGTAAGAGAATCCCCTCTATTTTTGGTAGTTGCTTGTACTTTTTGAGTTACATACTCAAGAATAGACTTCACTTCTCATTGCTGAAGGTTCCTTATTATTATTATGGTTGGTACTTTAGTGAAGTTAGTATCTAACAAGCCATTGATTTGCTAGCATTTAACTTATATTCTCCCACTTTTTAGAGTTGTGCTATATTATGGTGTAACATGATAGAGAAGGGCAAAGAACTGGGGTTGTTGCTGGCCTATCAGTTCTTTCCGCTAATAAAACACTCAACTGAGTCATTTTTTCTGGCCACTTTTCCATTGTAAAAAACTTAAATCAAAGAAAATGACTGCTTTTATTGGCAAAACAGTAGATAAATCAGGGATGTAAAAATGCAAAAGGAAGGATTCAGTACAAACTCTACCTAGAGTGAACTTGCTGGGTGAAAAGGTTTATTCTGTCAATTTTCCTCTGGAGACACTTAGGTTTAAGGAAATGTTTGTACTGCTCTAGAGAAAAAGTTGGCTGTGTGTTTTTCTTTTGTGTTTAGGCCACTCTGGAAGTAATTCCTTTGGGCACAATTATCTAACATATGGTGATTTAGAAAAAGTCCAAAGCAAAGGTCATTGGGATGTTTTAGACAGGAAAGAAGAAAATTCATCTTGGAGAATTAAGTGAAGTCAGGAAAGGCTGAGGTACAACTTATGTTCAAAGGAACAGGAAAAGTAAAAGTGAGATCAACTTGAAGTGAAAAATTCCACTCAAGTTTTTTTGTTGTTGTTTATGAGTGAGTCTTGCCCAGTCACCACTCAGTTTAATATTCTACTGTCAACCTCTTGAAATTCATAATAACTTTAAACATTAGGCTCTGTATTTTCATTTTCACTGCAAATAACACAACTGGTTTTGCAAAAAAATTTCTAAAGTTCTTATTGTTGTGTTTTTGCAGAAATTGACTTGTCTGGCATACTCAGGAATATAACCCAGATTTTTTGGATCAAAACTGCACAATGAATTCATATCTAAAGGGTTTAAATAAAGAGAAACACTTTTCAACTTCATAGTGGAAAGAAGCTTCTTCATGCATTGTAAATAAATAAATAAACAAAAATTTGAGCACTCAAAAAGGAAGAATATTCTGGACATGATTGAGAAACAAGTAAGGATGACCTCATACTGGTTTTTCAATTCACTTCTGAAAATATATTGACTGCCATATTAGTTTTGTTCATTCCAGCACCAACCTTTCAGAGCCTCTGAACTGAGGGGCTCTTGGCCTGCAGTGCACTGTCTTCTTTCCCAAAGTGCCAGTGGTCAGTAAGTCTCAGAGGGCTCAAGCAACATCTGCACTTTTATGCCCTAGAGAACTGACCTCCCTGTTTTGCTCTGCTTGTGCATCTTTATTGCTAGGGCTGTACCAGTAAAAACAGATTCATTTTAGGAACAGCGCACTTGCCTTCAGTATATCCCAGCCAGGCACCAAACTGTGCAAGACTGCACATCAGAATTGAACATGTGCAGTAATGGCCACTGCTTCTGGCTTTCACAGGGCCCCAAACTTGAGGAAACCAGAGTAGGGAGCCTTCACACTAAGCTTTTATCCTCCATTATCGTGATTTTCTATATCTGGCTATTAGAATTCATAATTTGGGTGGATTCTGCATGAAGCAAGAGATATTAAATAATTGATTGTTAGGTTTTATTTTAAGATTGAAGCAAATGAGCTACCTTGAACAACCATGCCCCAACTGACTCTTGCTGGTAAACAGCAGTGATGGAACTGAAAAGGTAGGTTTGCAGTCCTGCCCACGAGTTGTCAGCTGGAATTCTGTTGTACTAGAACAGGCAAAGGAATTCTTAAAACATATTTTTTGTCCCCTGCAAGAATCATCCTACTTCACATTCCCTCCATGTAAATCAGTGATGTATAGATAAACTTTCATCCCTTACCTGATTCACACAGAAAAAAATTGTCTGAAACTACTGAATTGGCTGAAGGAATTTGATGAAAATCTGTCTTTCTGATGAAGTGCTTATTACTCCCTATGACTTGAAAAGATGGTAGGGATTTTACTGGCAAAGGGGGAGCCAAATGTATGGAAAACGTGGCTCAAACTCTTTTGTTAAAAAAAAAATCCAGGATTTTCTCAAGTATCTGGTAAGGGAGTGGAAGGGTGAGGCATCAGATACTTTCCATGTGTAGTAGGTCAAGTGTAGAGGAGGGCGGTGCAGAAAATACAAGGAAACAAACTGAAGAGATCTGTCTTGGCAAGACTTTTTCACCTCATAACATTTTGGCCCTCCACTCACATTTTATAGATGAGGAGACTTAGGTCAGGACTTACCTGAGGTTACTCAGAAACAGCCGGGTCATAACCTTCAAGTGCAGCCTTTCACAAAATATGCAGCCTGGCTAACCTCTAAGAGTGGGAAGAGGCTGGGGAGAGGAAGTGGAGCTCAGGGAAATGTTGAGGCAAAGCAGCATTAACTCCTAGAGCCATTGGCTCCAAGAGCAGATCTTGGGGCTACATGCTTGGGTTGTGACTACAGAGGACTTGTTCAAAGGTTCTTCTCAAGTCACTCTAGGGCGTGACCGTAATGGTAGACAGCAAAAGGAGAAGGAAGAAAAAGAGCCCCCAAGGTAAAATGATCTCCCTTGAAATGCTGAACACTACTTTGACTAAAAATATCATGAAAATAAGTCCTATGTGAAAATTAGCAAAAAAAGGAAAGAGAGAGAGAAAGAAAGCTACTGAGCCATTGGCCCTAAGCCACTTGGAAAGTCTGGGTCCCACACTGCAGAAACAATTGCAGTCACAGTGATGCTAATAGAGGTCCAGACTGGCTTTCTCTGAAGAGTTGCTTCTGACAGCTGGAGCTGTTTTTAACCTCAGAAACCTCAGACCCCTTAATCTGACCATGTTTGGGTGAACAGCTCAGAGGAAAAGGTTAAAGCATACGTAATCAAGCAACTGTTAGCGTGTGTCTATGTGGGATCAGCTTTTTGCAAGGTAGCCGTCACAAGCAAGCTCTGTGACATAAGAGGATCGAGTTAGACAAATAAATCCTTTCCAGCTAACAATAGTAGCAGTAATTGCTGTTTTTCTAAGGGTTGTGCTTTCATTTAGTTGGTTTAGAAATGAAAATAATGATGCTGGTTATAAAAATACTACTCTTTTGGATCTGGCTCATAGACAAATACATAAAATAGTACGTAGTAACCTGGAAGTGTTTATTGGAACCGGACAGTTTATGGTCTACTTTTTGTCACTGGATTTTTTTGAACCTATTCAAGTTGTCTTTGAGGTTTCCCCTAAAAATACAAAATATAGCTAAACTACCATTAACAGAAGTATAATAGCAAGTTGTCCTAATTGTGTGCATTTCAGTTACTACAGGTTATACTCAGAATTTAATTCTCTCCACAATGAGAACATGAACCAACCAGGCCCATGCTTCCCAGTTCGCGCTTCCTGCTAGTTGGGTTCATTTCCAAAAGTAAACCACTTCGAAGCAGAAAGGAGGCTTAGGCTAAGACATTTCTTATACATTTTCCACCTTCCCCCCTTTTTCCCCTGCTGGCCTCTCTCATATCCTTGATTTAGCAGTTCAGTGTAATGCTCTCATTCGTTTCCAATTTTCTTTCTTAATTCTGACATCCTGTTTGGCTTCTATCTTATTTACTCCTGATTTTTAGCCTGTTTTTCTCATTCAAGCCTCATTTACTGCTGCCCTAAATCCTCTCAAATAAAATATATAAAAATACCTCAACTTTTCTGCCTTGAATCCAAATATTCATGAATTTCAGTAGATTTAAGCCCAGGATAAGGTGAGCATAGCATTGTATCTTTAATTAGGCACTTTTCAGATCTCCTGTGGTATGCATAGTTTGGATTACTAAATTATGCCAGAAGCATTTCATGTGCAGGAGGATGTGTTAAAATTAATAAGTCATGGTTTCTAAATTTCTTTAAAAGTCTAGAATGGAAGGTATTTTGTAATGTCAGTTCAAAATGTCATAGATATTGCCTACACTTTGACAGTATGTCTTGCTGCAATTCATCAATTCTTCCATTCAGAAATGTTCAGAGATACTTATCATGTGTCAAGAATTCTGCAAGGTCCTGTAGATTAAAAAAAAGACTTTCAAATTTGTTTGCACAGTGCATGCTGTATTTGTTGAACAATACACAAATAAGGGAAATATGTAAAATGCCATTTAAGGAGGAAGCAAAGTATTAGAGATTAGCAAAAGGAAAGGTGACTATAGGGAGGCCTTAGGCCTCAAGGAGCCTCTTTTATTCTGGAATAAGTTTAGACACATAGAAAGTTTCAAACATAGTAGGAGGTTTCTATACATCTCTCACTTTGTTTACTCCATTTTTACCATTTTACATTTCCAAGTACTTTTATTAGAACCAAGAATCCAACACTGGTACATTGCTGTGCACTCTCGTTTTACCTTTGGAGGTGTCACCAGTGTTTTCCATTCATGTCCTCTTCCTGTTTCCCATGCAGGGAGCCACGGTGTATCTCTGTGCTGTGCCTTGTCAGTGTCTTCTGGTTCATGACAGCTTCTCAGTCTGTGATTGTTTCACAGCCTGGACAATTGGGGGAATACTGGCCAGGTGTCCTCAGCCCAGCTCTCATTTTCTTTTTTCATGGTTATGGGGGTTCTTGGGGGGGGTAACATCCCACAGAAGTTTTCTCTTTTCCACCCATGTAGGGGTACCTGATATCCACATGGCTTCATGGGCTGTGTTAACCAAGAACTCCTATCAAGATCTCTGCCTGAAAGGTGCTTTAGTTTCTATTGTTAATCCACATCCCATCAGTGAAATTATTTCTACATATTTGTGTTTCTTCTCCTCCCACCTTTCTCTTATTATTTCCTTCTTTCTCCCTCCTTAATCTTGAGCCCTTACTGCATTTTTCCCCATCCCTCCTGCATTTTTTAAAAATGTCTGTAGCTCTTGTAAGTATTTTTACTTTGCCAAGTCATCTGTTATGTAAATGTTCAGTTTTTATTTTTATCTGACTTGCTTTGCTATACATAGTTCCCTTGAAGTCTCTCCATTTTGCTGTAAATGGCTGCACTTCATCTTTCCTGTGGTCAATGGTGTGTAGCTAGAACACACCAAAAAGGAGACTTTTACTAGGAGAAGTTGCTGCACAGATAAATGTGTTTATGGGTGAATGAGAAGCCCAGGCTGGCTGGCAATGGGGACAGGTGTGTTGGCACCTTCAAGTTTTTAGAAGATTTTATGGGGACTTTTTCAAAGCTTAGTGTCTCATGGTTATGGATTGGGTAGTATTGTAGCTCTCATTGAAAGGTGAGAAACTGAGGCCCAAGGCTCTAAGAGGATGGCAGGGCCAGGACTTAGACAGTTCTCCTGATTCCTATCCCAGTGCTCTCTGTTTTTCATCTCGGTCACTAATTCTTGGCAAGAATCCTGGTGCAATTGTCGAGAGTGATGGAACATCACAAATGAGTCTTGAAGTTCTATTATGGCTGGATGTCCCACCCCCACCCCAATACTCTGTCCTAATTGCCTATCTAAACTCTATGTTCACAAAGAGCAATGCCAGCTCTTACTTCTGAAGAGAGTGAAGCTTCTCCATGCAGTTCTGGGCAGCACTGTCTTCCACAGTACTACTTTACCTACTGCTTGCCCTGATACCTATCCCCAAAGGGAACATCCCACTGCTTTTATGATTCTAAAGACAGGGTCTGGCACATGCATTCTATTATCAAATGTTCACTGGCATATTCCAGGGGCTGTTGGGGAAGTACAAGAGACATGAGTCTTTGGCAACTGGAAAATAACTACAGGTCTCTGTTGACCCAGGTACAGATTAAGGCAAGAATGTGAAAGATCAAAGGAATTTCTCTTCCCTTCTTTCCCAGTGAACTTGGACTGAACCTTTATGTGTCCTAGAAAGGGAGTCTCAGTTGGCTAGTTGGAAATTTTCTCTCCCACCTTTTTAGATTTAACCTTTACTTGTTTATTTCATGAATACCTATCTTTGTAGCTGCCATGAATTTGGATTTGTGTTAGGTAATGGGAATGCAGGATAAACTATATCAATATGGCTTCTTGCTTTTAAGAAGCTCGCCAGCAGAGGAGACAGTAAGACCATTAATGAGTAGGGAAGAATGAGTAAGGAGCAGTCTAGGCTTCACAGAAGAGGTGAAGCTAGAGTGGGTCTTGTAGGAGGACAAGGCATTTTCATGGTGGGAAACAGCAAGTCCACAGCATGGACCAGAGGAGCAGCATTCCGCTGCCGGGCAAGCGGAGTCATTTGGTACTGCCGGAGCATGATGGTGGTGCTGGCAGCAGGGGAGATGGAGCCGGAAGACACAACTCCTGCTCTAGGCCTCTGCCCAGACCCATCCTCTGGGGTGGGGGAGGGTTAGCGGGACCTCAAGAAGGAATCCTCTAGCATTTTACCTTCTACAGTTCCTTTAAAGAACCAGGCATTTGGATCTTAAGGATTTTGCCTGACTTCTCATTATTGCAAGTTAATCTTGGAAGTACAGATCCACAATGGCTAATCCCTTAAAATGTGTTGAAAGCATAACAGCATTTGGTCTGTGATAGACAACAGATTCTCTTGCAACTAATTTTTATGCAGCTCAAGATTGAGTGGAAACATCCCGCTGTAGTTAATGCAGCATTCCTGTAAAACTTGAGTGTCTTTTGGGGAAAATAGATTATCTGTTGATCTTTGATATCCACTTGTTCACAGAGCTCTGTCATTATACTGTGTCACATGGCTCCCTTAGAGTTTCCAAAGCCGTTAAATGCTAAAGAAAACAGGATTTTTCCAGCTCTGATCTCATTATATGTACAAATTCCAAAAGCAGCCTCCCAGAAAATAAAAGTTTTTTTACAACAGAGTGGATGTGTTCATGAAAGATATATTGTTTATTTTCTTGGCACAGAGTTAACTCTAAAATAAGATTACTTAATTGAAGAAAACATTTCCTGACATGCTGAGAAGCAACATTTGAACCAAATCTCCTCTCTCTTAGATTAAGTCGAGGGTAGATGTGTTCTAGGCTATTTAATCCATGTGAATCTCAAACAAAATCTTTTTAACTACTGAGGCATTTAGTTGGGAAGACAAAATGTAACTCAATACTGTAGGCAACAGCTTGTAATCAATTATGATTTTTCGTTGGGGAAGTTCCTGGGGTTTGTTGTTACAGTAGTAGTTTATTTATTTATTTATTGGCACAAAACATCTTAAATCTGGAAGCATTCAATTCAATTTTTCATTGCACTGGGCTGCTCCTGGCTTTGGTTTGTGGAGTTACTTGGTTCATTTCTAGTAGTTCTTTTATGTTATTTTTATAGCTTTCAGATCAGAATCACAGTATATAATATTATCTACTAATATATTTGTGTATATATTATTATTAGGTTATATTATTATGTGTACTATATTTATATGTGTCAGTATCTACATTCTATGTTTTTAATATATATCTAATATATTCCAATAAAGTTTACTATATACATTCTATTTTAATATATAATTTTATTATGCACAAGGTTATAATACTATATTATATATTACTGTGCCGTGTATAGTAATTACATAGTAATATATAAAATATTACATAGCATTTACAATATTAAAACTAGCCAATATATGTATAGTGGAGACAGCTAGTTGTTCACCAAAATACCTTTCCCTTTCTTTCTGGGCATATGACCATCTCACTGCAATAGATTTCTCTGCCTGTCTTGGAGCTAGGTGAAGTTGTCCGATGATGTTCTCCCCTACAGAATGTAAGCAGAGGTGATGTGTGCTACTTCCAAGGTTAGGCCTTAGATATTGAGGATGCTTCCTCCAGTTCTTCTTGTCTTTTCTTAGAATTTAGAGATAGTTATTTCTGACTAGGTGGGCAAAGACAGTGCCTTAGAATACAGTACAATGAGGGCCCTCCCTGGTGATGCAACAGGTTAGGATACAGCACACTGCAAGCAAGGTGCAGCCACTTCAGTGCAAGTTCAATCGCTGCCCTGGAGCTGACCCACATGGCGCGGCAGACCTCTCCTGACCCACCCGCTGCTCCCCTCAGCAGTGTACTTCATCGATCGCCTGTTCTGCTCCCCACTCTATCCTTGGTGAATCCTTTCACCCTCCACATCTCTGGTCTGTACCCCAGTTCTGTATGAATAAATAAATAAATCTTAAAAAAAAAAAAAGAATACAGTACAATGAAAGGAGTTTGGATCCCTGTATGTTGATGTGGAGGTGTCCTTCCCATCTAAATTGATCATCTTTGAACTGTTACATAGTATGGGAAATATTCTGCTACCCTTTAAACCAATTTATCTCTCTGGGTTCAATCAGAAGCACAAGCTCAAGGAGCTAAATGTGATAAGGGTTTGTTACAGAGATTTGATCATAAGCAAGCATGGGAATCGATTAAGCAGTTTGTAAGGCTGTTGTCCTTGTGATGCTAGAGAGCCAGGTCTGCAGGACAGGCCGTTGGGAAGGGAAGGGAAGGTGTTTGCAAGTCAGAGTAGAACAAAGCAAGAATAAGATGAAATCCTCAAGCACAAGTTTAGCATTATTGGCTGCTCTGATCTTGATGGCATGAGAGCTTGCATGAGAAGGTAGTTTCCTTCATCATGGAGCTAACACACCCCTAGCCCAGAAGGCAAAGGAATTGAAGGAGGATTAAGGAGCAGGTGGAACAACTATTAGCCTGACCGCTGCATCACACCAACAGGATAAGCCAGGAGATGAACAGCAGTGGCTACCATTTCTCTCCTGCCCTCTAAATATCACACAACACTTTCCTTTATGACACACTCTAACTGGAAATATTCAGGGAGTGAAATTCTGGGAAACAGAAGTCATTCTAGCCTCGTGGACATATTACCAAGCCACAGGCAATCCTTGTCAGCTCACAGTACACATCACTCCTTATGCCATATTTTATTTCCAAAGGAAAACCTTAGTGCAGTCACGCTCCAGCCTGACATGAGGCTTCCATTCCATATACGGCCTTAAAACAGCAACCCTCCCCCAGGGGAGGATACAACATCCCTTTATCAGTTTTGGGGTGATATTAATTCTTCTTTCAGCTGAAATCACTATAACTTAAATATTCTTATATAAAGTTAACTACTATACAATACATTTTAAGATGAGAGAGGAAGAAAGCAATATTTGTCTTATATAAATATGTAAATATCAAAATAAGGAAGAAACACTCTGTAATGATGACAGCCTTTGTTTATGCAATGGCCACATGGTCACTGCTGCTCTTTCTAACCACTTTCTCCCACCATCCACTCCTTTTGCCCCAGTTAGACTTCGTTGGGCACATTGTCTAAGGAGAGGTATGGAGGGTGGTGTGACTTAAACCTTCATTACTGAAAGGTTTGGATTACTAGCTGTCCTGCCACTCTTGGGTTATTATTGTTTTCCACTAATTCTAATCATAGGAATATAGGAATAATTAAAATGCACCCAGAGAATCTCCTGCATTTCACATATATTATTCCTCAGCTCCATTGTGTAATAATCCCAATTTCTCAAGATTGTCAGGCTCAATCACAACTAGTACTTAGCTGTATTTAGCTGGACAGTAACCTTTGTTGATTTACTGGTATAAGGAACACAAGTATTCAGATGGCAGTCTCAACTAACTTTCAGTTTGGAAAGTCATTGTTGTGTTTCTTGGGCTAAGTGTTTTCAACCTTTCATATATTTGAAGCCAAAACTCTTAAAATAGCAGAGTCTAATTTTAGGGATGGGAACAAAAATGGTTGCTGGTGAGTTATTGGTAATTGAGAAAAGAGCTACCTCCATTTCAACTCCTTGATCCCCAGACCCATGCGTCCTAATTCTTGGGTAAAAGTCACCAATAATTGGATTCAAGTCAGATACATCCTATATCCTGGAGTACACTGCCACAGCCCTAGCTGGCATCATAGTTGAGTTTTTGAAAGGCTATACAACTACTCCATTAAGCAGGTAGTTTTAAGATGATGGGAGGAATGACAAGACCAGTGAATTTCATGAGTATGTGACCCATTACTGCAGCTTCATTCACTATGAAAGGTATTGGTGAGAAACAATACTGTTTAGAATATCATGACAATGGAAAAAGCATCTGTAAGTCCACACATAGTAGTTTAGGAAGAAACATGTCCTCAAGCAAAGCAAGAATAAGCAAACTTATTCTACAATAAGCCAGTAAGAACACAGTGCTGTCCCTTCCCAGATGGAAATAGTTCAGTGTAACCAATTTGTCACCAAGTAGTCACTTGATTCCCTAAGGTAACTGAGCCATATTAGTGGCTCATGAGCTGTTGGCATATTTGGTACTCACAGTGACTCTAGTAGGTCAAAGAGTAGAAATCCATGTTGCTGAGACCATGAGTAACCTTCACCCCTTCATTCCTACCATGGTCACTTTGTTCATTAACCCATTGGGCAATGCCAACAGTGGGTAGAGAAGGATGCTGACTGACAGCCACAGAATAGGCCATCCTTAGCACCATAAATTACCTTTCCATGAGCATTCACATGAAACACAAATATCTTCGCATTCTGTGTTCATCTAGACAAGTCTATCCACATTGCTCTCTTGATCTCCTTGTCACCAGTTTTCCATTATGTTCTTACCAAGTCCCTGACCATCTAGCCAAACCATTAGCCACTTGAATAATCATACCTCTGACCATCTGTCCTTTCAGCTGTCACGGGTGGTACAAACTAAATTGTTAATCTAGAATACTTAATTTTGGCTATTGTCCCCAAGTTCTACTATAATTCTAGGAAGCTGATAGCAAAAATTAGCTTCCAACTTAACCTTGGATTCATAAACACTAACCCTGGAAACCCATAGCACTTAACATGTTTGCTGTAACACAAATGCTAGAACATTACATTCATTTCTTGTCCAGGTGAAGTGCTTGGGCCTCAGAAATGCTCAGAGGAGAAGAAAGGAATTTATTTATTTATTTTTTTTTTTTACCAATTCTGCTTCTAGATTCCTAATGCAATATATTCTTAAGCTCTGGAGGCTAAGTGCCATGACTTTGGTCTTACTCAGTACTCTCAAGCTATCCTTGGTGTTTGGTATATGATACTGTAATGTGTGAGAATGTATGAGCTGTTCCTGAAGGATCCTGTCAAACACTAGAAACTTTCTGAGATGCCTCAAGGATCTGGACTGTACAGCCAGAGAGAACTGAGTACAGTAAAACAAAGCACTGGGCTGAGGCCAGGGCAGCTGCACCCTAGCTTTGGCTTTGTCACTAGCTTTCATATGACCTTGCGCAAGGTGTATGGCCTTTCTGGGCCTGGATTTCTGGTCTGAGGACATTTGAGAGTTAGATAGCAGCCCTGAGAGGCTGCTGATGCTCAAAGGTATAGTTTATATTGTACAGTATTTAACAAAAAAACTATTTGAATGCTTTTGGGATATACACTTCCAAATTTGCTACAGTTACCGCTTCTTCCTAGCACCTTTATGTCTTTTTATTCCTGATAGGGCCCCTAAAGTCATTTGAGTTTGTAACTTCTGAAAGTGATAGGCTGTAGCTGTGACATTCTCTAAAATAGGTCCATGGAGTGTGTCATAGGGGCAGGAATCTGGGCCTGTTTTGATGACCACTGAATTCCCAAACTTAGAGCATTATCCTATGACTATAATAGGTGCTTCCTAAGTGTTTACTGAATGGATGAACCATGCATAGAAATGAAGCAGACTCATGTAGAAAGGCAGGTTGGGGTCAGGCCTGGAGGTATCCCCCTTCAATGTGTATAGGCTTATTTTGCCTTTAAATGGAGTAGTAAGCTCTCTGGTCTTTACTGTCTCCTCTGCTTGTCTCGGCGGGTTCAAGTTAAGCGCCGCTATGAGAAATAACACTTCTGCAAAGACCTTCCAGTATCAAATAATACCAGTTGGTTTAAATATTAACTGCTGCTGTTTAGGAGCTCTCCTAGCGAGACAGGGCCCTGTGCAGCCTGTGTCACTGTGAGCACAGTTAGGAGCCCTGTTCTGGACGCCTCCGCCTGAGCTTCGCGCCTGTTTCCTGTCCAAGTCAGTTCTGTTTCATTACTGGATCCAGTTGAAGAACTTCCTGTGAGCTTCCTACTGTGTGTTTTTAAAAATTCCTGTCTGAGAGTACATCCCCACAGCACTGCTGTTAACACTCAATAAAACTTTTTTTTCTACTGGTAGTTGTTAAACTTTAACATCAGATTATACGACACATCAGCAGAATATTCCACACAGGCCTTCCTTGCTAAGCAGAAGTGAGTCCTCCTAACTCATCAGCTTTGGGAAGAGTACAAACCTAGTTCACTTTCACAGCCGCCCGGGGAGAAACTCTGCTAAAACAACACTTCTAGTCCATCATAAACGGCTCTGGCAGTCAGACAAGTAGACAAAATGAGTTCGAAAATTGAGATTTAAAGAAACAGCTTAAAATCATAAATGAGTGCTGAATTACTTGTTAGCAAGAATGCTGTTTCCTTATATTTTCTAAGCTCTGATAATCTGTAGTACAAATTTTCTATGTGTGAATTCAAAATGTAAATAACTTGACAAACATTGACAGATCTATACTAATGCTCTGTCTAGATTCAAAAATTAAAGACCTGTGTGTGAATCTTACATAAAGAGGACAGAACAGATTTCCCTGGTCTCTTACAGTTTAAAATGTTGACCATGGCCTGGAAGCTGAAAAGTCTTAGCCTGAGCTCAAATCCCACTTGTATTGCAAAGATTCTTTTGTAATTTGGACACAAAGGGGGTGTGGAGTCTGTACTGACAGGCTGGTGACGAGAGCCATCCTCTTGACAGCGAGCATTTCTCCATAGTGTACAAAGGAACGCTTCCCACCCTCCCTTTCCCCTGCACTAGTAAGTTTTTACTGGAAATAGCCCAGGAAGAGTGTGTGCTTTTGATTTCACTTGCCATGAGTAGACAAATGAGCCTACATGCTTTCACTTCGAAATGCATGCACTTTGGGGCACAAAGTCCGAGATGTCTTGGGAAGATAAACATGCAGAAGACTGGGCCTGTGCGTCACAGGCTTTGCCTTTGTAAATTAAACCCTGAGGTGGGATCATACGGTCTCAAGTCTGTACAAAGAATGAGTTTGGACTGTTAACTGCAGAACTGCAAGTCTGAGGTTTATTTATGCATCTCTGGCTTATATTTGGTATGTTATTATTGTTACTAACCACCTGATTTACAAATAAGATTGTGACAGTTCATTTTTTTTTAAAGACTTATTTATTCGTACAGAACTGGGGTACAGACCAGAGAAGCTGAGGGTGAGAGGATTCACCAGAGACAGGGTGCAGAACAGGCAGATTGACGAAGTACACTGCTGAGGGGAGCAGAGGGCGGGTCAGGAGAGGTCTGTCTCGCCATGTGGATCTCCTGTGGGGCAGGCGGGAATCGAACTCATGCGGAAGCGGCTTAAGCTTCTTTGTGCTGTGCTTTAACCCGCTGCGCCACCAGGGAGGACCCGACAGTTCATTTTTTATGAGAGAGAGAATAGTTCAGTAGACTTCAGATTTAAAACAGAAATGATCACCTAGAATGATCATGATCAGGTAGCATCAGCTGGTAGGCTTGAGAAGTCAATGAGAGAAATTAGCAACTGCTTTATGGAAAAGATCCTGCAAAATGGTAACAGTTTATACAGCTCCAGACTATCACAAGGGCAGTTGAGGAATAATGACTTTATATTTTTCTTAGTGCATGTGGGAAATACTGTTCTTTCTCATAATCATCTTCAACATTTCCAAATCCAAAAAAGCCATTCAAACTTAACAGATTGAAGTGTTCCTGGTGTCAGGCTGAATTTACAGCCCCCAAAGGCAGCAGTGATGGAGAAGCCCTTGTGAAGAACATCCTCCTGTTAGAGGGAAATCACCTAAAATCTACTTTGAGAGAAAATTCATTTTTAGGTATAGGCGGTCACAGATGTTTCAGGACTGGTAATTGTCTTAAGGTGAGTCCCCTTTCAATTCACTTTTTATGATCCTGTAGCAATCAGCACAATGTCTTGCAAAAAGTTGGTATCAGGAAGATTTTGTGGTGTAGATAGGGTATCCAGAATTGCTTGGAAAATGGGTTAAAGCTTACCTCTGAAATTTCCCTTCAAAAATCTCTTAAAGAAAAGGGAAGCTTTTCTTCTGGCTCATTTTTCTAGTTTTCCTCTAAACTGTCGTCTTTTAAAGGGGGGGGGAAGCAAAACAACCACTTTCCCTCAATGTTCTCTAGGCACTTGTGCCTAAATTGGGAGGCTCCTAAGGGTCCCTCTGCTTCTGCCACTCCTTGAAAATGCTTGTGTCCTTGGGGCAGCTTTTCAGTGTCCTCCTTACAGGGGACCAGAAATAAATTCCAAATGTCCATCCTTGGCGCCTTTGCTGTGTTGTCATCTGGAATGTTTTATGTCTGAATTGTGTTGCCTGTAACTTCAACTGGAAAACTTCATTGGGACTATACCCTTTTGAGCGAGCTATTTTAGAATGCTGAAATTGGTTGAAAAAGTTTGGAAAAGTCATAAATAGTCCAACTTGTTAGGCTGGTGCTGAGTGTAAGATGACCAAATGAGAATTTTCCTAAGAAACATGGCAAATAAAAGGAGTCTTTGGTGTCGTGATCTTCTCAGATGCTCTGTGGCTGCCTCTCTTTTGTCCTGATTTGGTCTGGTCTTGGTTCTGCTCTTTCCTTCTCACTTGAGAAGAGGTGGAGCAGTGTAACTCCCAGCTCTACCTCTCACTAATTAGTCTCACCTTGCAGAGGGTTCTGAGAAGCGTCAGGATGGATTAGGAAATCATGAAAATAACATACATTTCACACTAAAACTAAAACAAATGGATGCAATGAGACCACCAAGCCTCTTAGAAAGCAGCACCTGTTGCTCTGTTTTCAATATCAGCTCATCTTCAGGAAATGTGCTAGGCATAAGGTCCTTGATACTGTTTTTTATTTAGTTTTTACTTTTACCAAAGGTACATGTATATGCATGTAAAGAGGCAAAGACTTGTATAGGCTTGCATGAAAAACAAAAATCTTCTTACTATTATGTCCATAACTCTAAATCACAAGCTTTTATTGCCACTTTTTGATTTATCACTTTTAAATAGTATGCATTGACTTCCTACAATGGAAGATAAGGATTTCACATTTTCTCACACCCTCCTACCATGATCATTCCCCAACTCTGTGATCCCAAGTAATTTTAAGTGTGCTTAGTAAGATCCATATACATGTCCCCAATTTTTAACCACTTAAGATGCTCGTGTGGTCCTTGACCGCTCAGCTATGTAGTATATGGTGGTTGCTTTTCCTTTTATCCACAACTTACGTATTTTTCCTGGTTCTAAGAATGATCTTACTTTTTCTTTTGATTGGTTTTCTGTAGTTTGAGATAAACCTCGAATTCTCAAGTTATGGAAATCTCCTCTTATTCTGCTCAAGCTAGCTGTTACACCAGAAGTCATTCCAACAGTCTTCTGAGATGCTCCAGTCTTGACATTTTGGTCTGTAAGCTGGTTATTTGTCTGCTATCTTGGAATTTCCCTTCCCTGTCATTTTGGGGATTTACCTTAGCCTCTGACAAGTGTTGAACTTCTATTTCCTAGATCTTCTGACTTCCTCTTTCTAGGATTTATTGACTCGTTCTGGTGGAACACATCCTCTAGTAGTTTTCTGAGAAAGGTCAAATGGTGGTATTTCAAGAACTGCATTTCTGAAAATACTTTTATTCTGCTATTTCATTAGATTAATTTTTGGGCCGTGTACAAAATTTCAGGTTGGACATAATTTCTCACAAGGAAAAAAAGCATTTTTGGTCTTAATATTTCCAATGTTGCTGTTTAGAAGTTAGAGGCTATTCCAGTTCCTGTTTATTTGTACTTGCTTTTTAGGATCTTTGTCCTAAAGTGATGAGACTG